>NW_008236767.1:477715-549048 GCF_000691975.1 Corvus brachyrhynchos
CCCAGAGAATTTGGGTGCCTTCACTTTTGGAGCTGGAGCTGATGCAAGCACATACACAGATATTTGTGCCAGCACTGCAGCAGCTCCATGGCAGATGCTGCTTTCAGATTGAGCTGACCCTGTAGCCAGAACTTGTGAGGCCTCTTTTGCCAGATGACCTGCATAGAGCCTAAGAATTTACATGATGGACTATGCGTCCATACTTCACAATCCATTAAACTTTTTGATTTTTTTCCTGTTGGGCATCTTGGGTGTGATCCTGTAGGCTGCACTAGTGAAAAGGGCCACGGTAGGTGATAACATGTCAGCATGTGCTCATTAAATGTTTGTTTAAATGTTAGGATACTCTCAGAAATGGTCTTGGCATTCTCCCACAAAAACCTTGTTAGAGGTGAAGTTCATTCACTGAACTAAAACTAGAACAATTTTTGTGAATATGGAGCAGTATCACAAATGGCACATTTACTGGAAGGAACAGTAGCATGTGGCGATGGTATCCAAGGTTTTAAATTTAATCTCAGATTTTTCTTCTCATCAAGTGTACTGTCAAGTTCAGACTAGTTTTGAAAAAGAAAAAAAAAATGTTAGGTACAACCCTCACTTGGTTGACAGTTTCTGTGGGTTCAGTTAAATTTATTTCAACCTTTTTGACCAAGCATTTCTGCTTTTTCAAAATTACTAAGTCTAGAGCTGGCATTAATGAACTTTTGCTTGCTTTTGTTTTCTGTCTGCAGAAAGCTGTCTCTTTTGCGGATGAAGATGAAGAGCAAGCTGCAAAAGACTGTCTCCTGATTTATTCCCAGGGAGAATCAGGCTCCCCTCACGGCTCTGTCGGCTGCTGCAGCTTTATTGAGGGGGATCTTGATGACCATTTTCTTGATGATTTAGGAGACAAGTTTAAGACTCTAGCAGAAATATGTATAGGCAGACAGATCAACCTGAAAGACGGTGGCTCCAAGAATGAATCAGGTTTTGGTCTCAGTGAAGCAAAGTCGCAGTTCTTAGATCAGCAAAATGCTTCCAGCTCTGAACAAGCCTTTGCCTCAGGCAGTCATTTCCAATCCATCCCACCCATGCACACAGGCAGTAGCACAGGAGAAAGCACCCTGTCCAAGGAGGTGGTCACAGAAACAACCTTTTCATCATCCCATTCTGGGCAGTACAATGGCCTGCACCTTCCCACAGGCCATGCGGAGACCAATGTCACCATGACAGAAACATCCTATTCTGGGGGGGCTCCTGCCCACTCGGCCACTGTGTTTTTAGACCCCCAGTGTAAGGAGAACGTAGTGGTGACAGAGAGAGTGCTGGCACCTGCATCGAGCGTTCAGGGGATGGTGAAAATCCCTGATTTGCCCCATGGAAGTAACATGGTGGTTACAGAGAGGATGGTGAAGTCGGCAGGTGTGGGGCCAGGAACCCTGACAGTTCAGGATCTTCCTGACTCCCAGTACGTCGTGGTGAGGGAGCGAGAGAGGGTGCTTGTGCCCGCTGCCGAGCAGGGCTTGCTCAGCTTCCCCACTTCGACAGAGGAACGCAGCACGGTGCTGAATGAAAGGGTGGTGACAGCCTCGAGGCTGCAGAGCAGAGCTGAACAGGCAACAGGTGCCAGCTCAGGAAGGCAAGAGCACGTGCTGATCACAGACTCCCCGCTTGATCTGATGGGCTCTGACTTACAAGGGCCACCTCCTGCCAGTGCCACACTGAGCAAGTCTTCCAGGGTCACCAAATACAGCACAGTGCAGTACTCTCGCTCATAGCCTGGCTCCTTGTGGGGGTGGCAGTGTCCCGCACCCTTCTGTCTGCATGCATCCTCAGGCTTTTCCATGAGATCCAAATTTGCTGGAGCTTTCAGAATGACATGTACTCATTTGCACTAGTTTGTATAAATATGGATTATATGACCAGGAAGTAAGTAAGGAAATTTGGTGTTATGTTACATTGGCAGGCATGCTTTTGAAGTGGAAAGATGTGGGAAATACATTTTTTTTTTCCTGGTTTGCTATTTTTGTTTTTGCTTTTTATTATACAGATAGTGTAACAATGCCACATAAGCAGAGCTGCATAATTGTGGGACAACAGGAAAAAAGTCCCAAATCTAGTGAAAGATAGTAGCCTGCAAAGCACAGGTTAGGTTTTTGAACTGCTATTGAGTGTTTCTGAAGTCCTCCTGTAAGGGGAATCAGTTTCTCATTGTGTGTTTGCCATTGTGTTGTGGGCCATGGTAGCTCCTCCTGAGCCTTGCTAGGAAACCTTCCTGAGAAGCCAAGGCCACCAAAGCTAGTGTGTCTTCAGGGCAGTGGTGTGTTGATCTCCTGAAGGGATGTCACAATTTCAGGTTATGAGAATTTGTAACTTAAGCAATCAATACTTGCATGTTACCACAGCAGTTAAAGAGGGCAAGTAGCAAAAATGCTGAGAACTGCAATTCTTTTGTCACTTCATTGTAAAAATTCCATTATTTGGTGTGGGTCTACGCTGACCTGGACAAGTAAGCATTTTCATCATGTACATTTTCCACTTTATTTAACTTATGAGAAACAGCCAAGACCTAACCTTAATTTTAGAGCCAGAGATTTAGTCAGTAGCTTTGCCAGCAAAGTTTATGGCCCTTAGACATCTGTAGGATCTGATTTACAGGTGCAGTTAAGTATTTGCAGTCATGTCTGTGAACTCACAGACAGAGAAATCAGCCTGGTGTGTGTGAGGTTCTACTGGTTTCAGTACCAGAGCTTGAGTGGCTGGTACAGTGCTGTGTAATGGCAGCTTTCCTTGGCTGTGACAACTCAAGGGGAAGCTCCCTTTAGCTCTGCAACATTTAAGTTTACTTTGCTTTCCTTGAAGTTTATGTGGTAAAAGCAGGAGACACTGCACTGTTTGGCAGTATGTATATATGCACATGTAAATATCTGTATGCCATTTGGAACATTCTGAAGTTAATTTTATACAGGAAAAGCTGTCATACACTCCTTATGTTTTCTCAGAGTAGAAGTATTTTTGATGAGGTATTGGTACCGTATTTATCTCATACCTGTGAAATCAGCAAGTTGGTCATAAGGTAATGCAAAGCCTGTGGACCTGCAGAGCTTCCAGGTTGTCTCCATCTCCTGGAGTGTTCCTGCAGCTGCAGTATTGTGTTTTCCACTGATGTGTTCTGCCTTTGACTGGAAATGCTCTCAGTATGTTTCATTTTACTAATAGTCAAAGTTGCTTCAAAAACATAAATATACAAACTAGGAACCATGGCTATGCTCAACCATGACAGATGGGCCATTACATTAATTACATTTCCAAACATATCAGACTACTTGCTTGCGTGGACCTATTGGTCATTTGTCTTTTACACTACATTTTAAAATATGTGTATTTACTTCTAAGCAAGCCTGCAATTCTAAGTGGTCACCACTTTTATGACTTTCTAATAGAGTATCTTTGTGGGTTTATGCAATCTTAAAATAAAGAACTCTACTGTATTTTTTATTTCTTCATTCAAACAGCTACCCCAGTGAAAACATTGGCTTTCCTACTGCAAATAAAGAGTTTAAAGATAGAATGAGGACTGGGATTCCCCAAACAGCTTCAAGGAATATCTGAAAGGTGCAGATGTAAAAAAAGTTGGTGCACTGCTAACACTTAAAGATTCTGACAAAAATGTGAATTCTGCCTTGCAGTTAGGTGCTCTAAATTCTGTAATAACTTGATGCAGAATCCCCTCCACAGATTTACTGGGCTTTGAGTCAAACCCTTCTAATCAGTTTTTGCTTCCAGACAACATGGCATAAAATAGCCTCAGTTTTATAACGTGTTGAACATGCAGTTGTTAACATCCAGAAGATGTAAGAGTCAGGATAGTGTCACAGAAATCCTGACTTCCCTGTGTAATGTTTGTATATAAACTTCTTTCACAGATCTGCTTGTGCTGTAAAGAGTCTATTTGAATAGATTCATTACGAGTGAGTCTCCATTATTTGAGGTACTCTTGTACCAAGGCTTCAGCTGCTATCAGCATATCAGCATGTGTTAATGCTGGCAGAGCATCCATCAGATTAAGGCAGTCACTTCTAATGGAGCTGTGTTTTGTAAACAATAGTGACTGGTGGGAGGAATGTACAGACCCAAATTAATGGAAGGTCCTGGTTAGCATCTGACTACTAGATAACCCTGAGAGGGGCACTATCCCCAGACACTTATCTTTGTGAGAGATGCCTTATTGTGACTTCAAAAGGAAAAGCAAAGTCTGTAATTTTCTTATCTAAGACTAATAGAGCACAGTTATGCTGAAATGCCAGCATGACAGGGATTATACTCATGCTGCCCTTCTGTGATTTATGTTACCTGTGAATTCTTGCTGAGTATGTTGGACTCCATGGGTATGAACCAGCCTGCCACAACAACGGTGCAGCCTGTGTCCTGCATACTCACAAGGAAGTATTTCTGTGTCATCTCTCAGTGTATACTTGGAGCTAGGTTAGACTTCACAAGACAGTACAATCTTTTCCAGGCTCCCTTCTTTCCTGGGAATTTGACCATAGTCCACCATCAAAGGTTTAAGGCTGGTCAGGGTTATCAGCAGTAAATCAGTTTTTAAAAAGTTAAGTAAATCAGCTGCTATCCCTAGGAGAGTGATGGTTAGTGTTTATGGCCTTGAGGCATCCCAAAAATGCATCCTCCTTCAGCATGCACTGCAGTAACAGAGCTAGTGCTGTTGGCTGTCTCCACTGCTGGCCCCTTCTCCTTCCTAGTGGCCTTTGAATTCCAGTGAACTCAGAGTGCATTGACAGCCATCTGTACTTCTTACCTTATGGGCAGGAAGGTTGGCCTCTGCCTGCTGCTAGTGCAGGCTATCAAACATGTAGAGCGTGCACAGTTTCAAGGTAGCTTTTCAAGGCCCAAGCACATGGAAAAGCAAGGCATTGAGGGTTACTGAACACAGAGAAATGGCTTCCAGACATGGCAAAAGCTGAGAGCCCTGTTATGAAAACCTTCCACAGACATCTTTGTGTGGCTGCTGCAGATGGGATACTGGGTGACAAGGACTTTTGGTGTGATCCAGGAGAGGCTTGATGTCAAGTTATGAGGCAAAATGATGGGTTGTGACCGGATGAGGAGAAATGATGTTCTGCTTTCCCTGCAGAGAGAGCAATCACTGAATAAAAAACCAATGTGGGGCAGGGCCCTGATTGCCTAATAAGCCATGCCCAGTGCCCCAACCTTCCGCTGTGACTAGTGAGTCACTGCAGGAAACAACTGCATAAATGTAGCACATTGTGACTCTTGAACCAACAAAGCAGTGGCAGCCACCAGCTCCCAGTTTCTCCTTGTGGCCTCACCCCAGGAGCCAGCCCTGCAGGTGGTCAGGTCTCCCAGGCACATCATATTGCTCAGTACCCTGGCAGCCAAAAAATCAAATGCAGAGCTGGACACCTGTTCCCTGTTGTGTGGGGGTGGTATGTGGGGAAATTATCCTCGTTTTTACAGCTACCTGTTCATGGAGCCACGGAGGCTATAATGAAAGGGGGCATGGCAGCGGGGGCCACAGCTGAAAATGGCATTTTTATGTAATTCTAAGCAAATGTTTTTACATGCCAAGTGGTGAGAGAACTTCCAACATTACCTTGTATTAGATAGGGAAGCTCAGGGCCAGATGGATTCACACTGTGCAAATGTGCCCTCTATTTACTTATTTTCTGTTAGATACTGACATGTACAGCACTGGTTTTAAAATTGCCCTGAAACTCATTTCCTTGAAATATATAACAGAAAGCACCTTCAGCCATATGGTAGGAGTGCATCCAGATCCATGTGGATGTGCTGGGGGAAAACCACATGGCAAAGTTTGTTCTACTGGGTGCAGGGGAAGCAGGAGGGTTTATGGCCTCCCCGTCTCAGCTCCCAGCCGGTTTCTGACCTACGTTTCAAATGTTTCATCAAACTATTTCTCTTAGATCTGTTATCTGTTACTTGCTAGAACAAATAGAACTCAGAGATAACACCTCACAATGATTACGCAACAAACAGCATTGATTCCCTGGCTAATGATTATCCAAGATCTTTGGAGTGTAGCTAAAGTTTAAACCCTGGGGGAGAGCAGGAGTTTGAGCAGACAGTGCTGGTACTAGCTGATGTATCCAGCCTTGTATCCAGCCTCCCAAACAGCTGTGGGACATGGGATGGTGGCAGACACTGAGCTGGGGGGAGTAGCTGAGTGGCAGTGGCACGGCACTGTGCAGCAGGAAGGCACAAACCCTGGGCTGAGTACCAGCAGCAGAGCTGACATAGCCCAGGACAACCTCCATCCCAGCTGGGTGCCTTCACCACCTTCTCTTGCCACCCACTCTGGTCAAGCTGGTGCCTTCCTTGCTTCCCTAGATTTCTTCCCCTCATAAAAAGCTCCCAGCACTGCCTTTCTACGTAAGCCAGATTTACTTCTTTAATATTATTACTATTACCCCCTAAGTATTACCAATTACTTCTTTCTTGAAAATAAGACTAAAAGCAAAGCTTCCAAGTAAAAGGAATTATGTACTTACAGCGTCAGCTTTTAAATGGAGCCAAATCGCATCTCCCAGGTGATGCCTCTCACCTGATCTATCCCACACCTGTCAGTGACACAGCTGTACTGATGGGCAGATTTGCCCTGTGTGCCCTGTTTTGTTATTTATCATCCTGTGTTACACTTCTGTAATCAGCAAGCTTGATTTTTGCAGCAGCAGAAAAGACAGAAAGCCTCTAACACCCTTCTTGAATCAGAACCCCAGGAGAGGTACTGTTAAAGTAATAGATCTGTTAAAGAAAAGTTTCCTTATTATCCATCCTACTTTGGTTTTGTGCAGAAGAGGTGGGGGAGATGAAATACAGATCCGTACAAATATTTGATTTTTCATAGTCCTGGTAACTTGAAACTCCCTATACTTTGCCTTACTGGAATAAAATATTTTTCCCTAACACAAACAAACCAAACCATATCAGTCAGGGTTCTGTTTGGCGTTTTTCAGGCATCTCTTTAAGCAAGCAATCAAATTACACTTAGTGTCAGATGGGTAAAAAAATGCTTCAAATACCCTTTTCCAAGTGGTGCTAGTGGAATTGGTTAGTAGTTGAGCTTCCTGCGTTTTGGATAAATGGCTGTCACCTGGGGCAGATGAAGTCCAGACTACAGCAGGTAAACAAGCTGGAATTGATCTCAAGGACATGTCCTGAACAAGGAGCACAGGGTCATTCTCACACCCCTGTTCTTTGCATTAATGAGCATTTAAATATTTGATACCATGTGAAGCAAGTCCAAAGAGAGTGACCTTACAGCACCCTTGGTGTTAGTTAGGATGCTCTTATCGAAGAAAGGGAAGATAGAATGGAACTGAACAAGGTCTTCTCTCACATGGAATTCCCCTTACAACTTGAATAGAGTCAACTATCATCATAAACTCTGGTAATTTCCTGGCTCACTCTGCTTGTGTTACTTCAAAAGATTAGTTCAAAATACTTGTGAGGCACACAGGATAATTTTTTTTTTTGAAATATAGGGTTAAAATAAGAAAAAATCTTAGCTGCCTTTAAATCCTCACCCCTTTCCATTGTGTTCTCCTTCCAAACTGAAGAAAATTCCTGCAAGCCAGTGTTAAATTAAAAGAAGATACAAGTGCAGTAACACAGTAACAGGAGCTGGGAAAGCAGCCGCAGTAAAAATTGACTTGTAACTGAATCCAGGTCAGTATAGAAGTGTAGTTAGCTGTTTAAGGCTTAAGGAAGTCTTTTGAAGGAGGTATTTAAATGAACATTCTGCTAACAAATCATAAACTTTCAAGACACCCACTAACACACAAGATGTATTTCAGTGTATCATTTACCAAAGATCTCACCCCTTTATTGTGATCCCCTTTCTACAAATCACACTGATAACCTGTAGTGGGTCCCACTGACATCCCACTGTATTGGTTTGGGCTGGGATAGAATTAATTTTCTTCATAGACCTCCTGTGGTACTGCTTTTCATTTGTGACCAGAACAGTGTTGCTAACACGGGGATGTGTTAGTTATTGCTGAACAGCACTTGCAAAGTGTCGAGGCCTTTCTGCTGCTCACATTGTCCTGTCAGAAAGTAGGCTGGGGGTGGGCAAGGAAGGGACTGAGCTGGGACTCTATATCCACAGTGTAAAATCCAAAGAGAAGGGCAGAACATGATGCTGTCCCAGAGTGTCTTCACTTATTTCTCAGATATTTTATTCAGGTGTTTCACTAAGAGGGAGTGTTCTGACCTAGGACAAAAGAAAAAGAATACTTTCGAAGCACGTGAATGGAACAAAAACATTCTTGATGTGATGTGGTTTGAGGAGCAGTAAAATAATTTGAGGTAGAAAGCCTCCAAGCAATGAGGTTCTGCTGTAAACACAATTTTAGGTTCTCTTACTGCATCAGCTGAAGTTTGACATTAGCAGAAAAGGATAATGTGACACAGTATGTGTCAATATATTCATGTGGAAGAAGGAGAGAAGCTGTTATTTTTTAAATTGTTTCTGGAAGAGAATGTGCTGAACATAATGCTCAGTCTGAGTTCACAAAATTATCTACTGTGTGTTGGGGAGAAATACTCTGTGAGGAATGTTTGCTGCACTGGAAGGAATTTGTAGCACAAATAAATCAGCAGTTAGTACCACCAGAGTTCATTTCAGAGAGAGTCTTCTTTGGAAGGCCCTGTCCCTCAGATAACCCCTCTTCTTTGCTCTCCCACATCTACCTTTTCCTGCTGTGCTCTACAGCCAGATTAAAGGATCAACAGGAATTGAAATACTCCACAGTGCCGCCCACTCATCCAGCAGACTGCATGTCTTTTTATTTAGAGGAGTTGGAGTTTGACAAGATCTATCTAAGTGCATTAAGTTTGTCTGCAGAGCATTAGAAAAGAAATACAGGCTTTCAAAGGGAAGGGAAATCTGCCTTCAGCATATTTTTTTTTGTTTACGTTGGTAACGGAGTTATTTTTGTGGGGGGATTTTTTTTTTTATGTCTGGCTCTGTCTGCCACCACAGATAAGCTTCTGAATCACAGTAACAGAGGAATGGCTGACATTTTTCCTGGTGTCAGTGAAAAGAAAATAAGAGAATTGGTTTTTTATCTTTATTACGAACGGATTACCAGCTGCTTCCCAGGAGGCACCAAAGGTGTAACACATTTCACGAAGCAGAACCATTAAATCTTTCCTTCACATTACAGAATTACAGAATTTTTAGGGTTGTAAAGGATCTCTGGAGATCATCTACTCCAACCCCCCGGCCAAGGCAGAGCCACCTAGCGTAGGTTACACAAGAATGCGTCCAGGTGGGTTTTGAATGTCTCCAGAGAAGGAGACTCCATGACTTCCCTGGGTTCTGCCAGTGCTCTGCCACGCTCAATGGAAAGAGGTTCCTCCTCATGCTGAGGTGAAACATCTTGAGTGTTTGTTTATGGCCATTACTCCTGGTCCTGTGCCTGGGCACTGAAAAGAGTCTGGCACCATCCCCTTTACACCTGTCTTTAAGATATTTATATGCATTAATGAGATTCCCTCTCAGTCTTCTCTAGACTGAACAGACTGCTCCTGCAGTCTCTCCTCTTAAGAGACATGCTCCAGACCCCAAATAATCTTTGTGGCCCTCTCCAGTATCTCCTTGTCTGTCTTGTACTGAGGAGATCAATCAGGATCTGAGACACAGTTTTTTAAAAAATTTTAGTCTAAGAGCTGAATTGACGTAATCATGACAGTACCCAGGGATCACTCTAGAAGTAAGGGCCTGGGAGAACTTGCCATGTGGAGAGGAGATGGTGGAAACCAGAGAAGTGAGCAGGCAGATGTGAGCTGGGCACAGCACTCCAGGTGTGGCCTCGCCAGGGCCGACTAGAGGGGGAAGATCACCTCCCCCAGCCTGCTCGCTACACTCTTCCCGATGCACCCCAGGATACCATTGGCCCTCCTGTGCAGGAAAGCTCCTGCCCCACTGCCTGGGAACCAAAACCAAACCAACAAAAACAACAAGTATTTTTCCTGGAACTGGAGGAAAACGCCCAGGGGTGTGAGGAGGAGGCGAGCGGTGCCTGAGGCCACCAGGAGGCAGCCGGTGACCGCGGGTCCCCTGCCTGCCGGGGATGCGGGAGGCTCGCACGGCGACGGGCGGAACGAGGTGCGCGGACACCTCTGCAAGGGACGGGCAGCGGAGCGGCTGCGGGACAGCCCTCGCACGCCCGCCACTGCCGGCGAGACCGCTCCAGCCTCGTTGCTTCTGAAAGGTTTTTGGTTCGGTTACAAACACATCGTTAGGGGCATTAAAATGTAACCAGCTGGGCTCAGTAAATCCCATGGGAACAAAGGACAAGGTCCTGCACTGCAGTACAGCCTCTCTTTTTTAGTGCTTCCTTTCGTGTAGGTAACAGATCCCTTCCAAATAATAACGATTTTTCCAGCTTGGTCATTGATCTTTTAAATAAGACATTGTCTGGGAATGTACTGACATTTTCCTGCTCTCAAAAGATGAATCACTTAGGACTTTCTTACAGGATTTTTCTTTCAGAAGTTTTGACGCATGCGGTAATGAAAAAGAAACAATACTCAACCCAATTAGTAGAACCAGAGCTAACAGTGCCCTGAGCGATCAGCACTCTAATCATCAAGTATTGCCAGAGCAACCTCTCCTTCCCCATTTCCATCACTCTTCTTCTCAATTTTGCACAGTTTTAACCTGAGATAGCTCTGCCCATGCGCTGGGCTTATACAGGTGATGAGTCAAGCTACAGGAGGAGACAAAAAGGCATCCCAGCATGGCAGTTCACTGTGTGGTGGTTTCTGTATGGCTGTCATCCTAAGTCAAAAGGAACAACCTACCAATGACATCTCTAGAAAGGGACCTATTATGGATGTTGATTTTATTTTATCAGCAAAAATTAAGAAGAGATTGAGAAAAAGTATTGCACAACACGGCACAGGATGTCACCTCGGAAAAAGAAAAATCTTGTTATGTGCTTTGCAATATGATATGTTTTCCACCCCTTTTCTCTGTCCATGCTTTATTGGTTTTCCTCAGAAAGCAGTTTTTCTTTTATTGGTGCTTCTTTCTTTTTCCACCTCACTATTCTGGAAGATTTGTAAGAGGAGGCTAAACTTGACCTAGGGTCAAGACTAGACCCTTTTTGCCATGAAGGCACTGTTGTGTTTGCTTCATCAGGGTCCTCTTGGTAGTTTCCTCAACATCTTGGCAAGGACACCATGAGAGAGTCCAGAAGTTTTTTTTTCCTTGTGGGCAGAGCTCAGCCTGGGATGAGAGGTAAGTGTCGTTCTAATGGAAGTTTCTGTAAATCACATCAGTCGTATAGGGGAACATGTGTAATTACAAGGTGAGGGATAAATTAGTCATCCTGTCATAACTGAATACTCTGGCAAACAGCAAGGCTGCCATTGTCCTAGTAATTTATTTTTCATGGGTACAAGCAACTTAGTTTTTGATAACTCTGGGCAAAGTTGGAGTTTAGACTGCAGATGCCTAACCACAAAAACAGCAGGATGTCTGTAGGAATGAAAAGAGGATGCTCTTTATTTTTGAAGAGTATTTTTCTTCCTTCCAGAATGACTTCAGAAGAGGGGGCTGTACCTATTATTAGACAAAACTTTTCACCACCCCCCCCCCCCAAAAGCTGTCTTCTCATGTGGTCAGCAGTCACAAGCTGGATAACGCTGCTCAGAAGTACAAGCTGGTTCATCTGCCTGCTCACTTCTCTGGTTTCCACCATCTCCTCTCCACATGGCAAGCTCTCCCAGGCCCTTACTTCTAGAGTGATCCCTGGGTACTGTCATGATTATGTCAATTCAGCTCTTAGACTAAAATTTTTTAAAAAACTGTGTCTCAGATCCTGATTGATTTGAATGGTGAGGAAAGAAAGGGAGAAGCATCCTGTCCTCATCCAGGGTGCTGTGCCCAAACCTCACGGGCAGCAAACACCTCCGGCAGTTTGCCAATTCTCTTGTTTGAGTCTGAAGGAGACCCATAATACACACGGGAAAAATCTGTTCTGATGTAGGAGCCACAAAGTGAATGTTTACCTGGTGTTTAAACAGCTGATTCATCCCAGCAAGAGGAGTTTCATTTGTGGACCCACTGCTCTAGGCAGTAGTTACCCTGCTGCAGCCCCTGGGCTAAAACTGATTTTAGTGAGCACAGTGTCCTGTTTGGAAACAGCACAGCTACCTCCAAAGAGAAATTACATGCAAAGCTACAGCAGAGTGGGTTGACAGGAGAATTACACAAGCTCTTCAGAAATAAAGGACAGTGTGTATTCATTCCTTCTAAAATTTGAAACCAAAAAACCCAGTCTCCTTTGCAAAGAGTTCTGTAAGACAGGATGTCCAGCAAACACAGTCTTGAGTAGGCACAGGGGCAGCACATGTTTAATGTCAGCTACAGTTTAAATCACAGAGACTGACTCAGAAAATATTATTTCAGCCTTGTTTGTTCTGAGTCACTGCTTCCCTTAGAGGTTTAAGCATAAGACACTGAAAATACCAGTCCCCTGTAAAGCAGGTATATTGAACTCCCAACAGATTTGCTTTTCTATACATTGCTGCTTTCTGTTTCTGTGTTTTATTTGCATGACAGTCTGTGTCCATGACCTCCTGAAAGTGTATCCTCTCTCCCTGCACACAGCCTTCCCTTCTGTTGTTTTTGCAGGTCTTGTTTCTCACCATCCCTCCATGCCATTCCTTCCTTTTAGCTACATTTTCGCCAGGCAATTCCTCCAAACACCCCCCTTCCATGCTCCTGTTAAATGCTCAGCTCATGTTCTTTCCTCCCGCTCAGTCACAGAGATGGGTTCCCACACAGTTCTGCCCTTCTTCTGTCTCCTCTTCCTTGCATGGTTCTCCCTGGTGCAGCTTTTCTACTTAAAATAATCAAAATATTTTTCTTGCATAAGGAGGCCTTTGCTCTTCACGCTTCTATGAATGCATGTGCTGTTACTAAAACCTTCTCCTCCCAGCTGACAAACTACATCTCCTTCCCAGACTCCTCCTTCCCTTTCTGTCTGCATTCCCAACACTAGCCAGATATGCTGTTTCCTGATTTTTCTGTGCCCTTTCCACTGTGTTCCACTCAAACCGCACTCTAAGCAATTTCTGCCAGAGGTTCACCCTTAACATTTAATAATTGCCTCAGCCACTCAGGCTTGTGTCTTCCTCCACTTTCTGATGCTGCTTGACCACTTCTGCCTGAGAGAGTGGAACATACTAGCTTGGAAAGAGACAAAGAAATAGGAAATTTATCAGTGGGGGAAGAAAATGGGTGACCTCTGAAGGGTCTGAACTCTTCGAACCATTTTATATACCCTTCCTGCTTTCTCCCAAAATAAATAATTCCAAAAGACTAGGGTAGGACTTTAGTTTCTGAGATCCCCTGAGAGCAGAGACTCTTGGGGTGCTCTCATAGGCAGAGCCACCCCAGGGTGCAGAGGCTAAGAGTGGAAAGCAAAGGCCAGTTTATCAGGATCCTGATCAGACACGGAGGATAAAAATCTCTGGAGGGGTGAGGCTGAGGTAGGAGCACAGAAGCTAAAGCTCAGTTCTCAAATAAGTAACTGAAATGTATAATTACACAAGAGCACTGAATAGAGGTTTCTGTTAATCTGTGATCCGATAATCTTCTTTCATTGCCACTTAGCAACAGAATTACAAACTGAGGATGGAAAGCCAGGCTGACTTAAAATTCCTCTCTTTGCTGGGCAGAGATGGAAAAAGGTCCCTCTCTGAGCACGCACAACAGGTTTCCCAGGTACTGGGAATTGTGCCTTTCAGCACAATATAAGTACAGACACCTGAATTTCAAGTTGCCCGAAGTACAGCTCAGTTGGGCAAAAAGCATTGTTTATAAGAATTAGTAAATTTTACTCACAGAAACACAAGATTAATCCAGACACACATGTCCACAAACTCCATTAAAATCATACATCATCAGAAAGGGGAATGTGGAAGAAGGGACCATTGGGCCAAAACTGCTGCACTGGAAATTATTCTTAACTGGTGGGTCAAGCCACAGTCATCATACTTTAGGGGGATCCACAATGTCACAGAGATGCTCAGGAGAGATGCAGGAGGGTGTTATCCTTCAGCAATGATCCCTACCCAGAGCCACTGACCTTCATTGTCCTATCGTTGGGAGACATTCTGCACCCAACAGAGTGCCAGTATACCTGAGGCCCCTCTTGGTTTTGGCTATTTTCATAAACATCACAAAAGAGGTGGATTTAGGTGCCTGACATCATGCTCTTTATATCTCAGCCTCTTCTTTCCATCTCCTTCTTACCTTTTTTTCCCTTCTTTTTCTACATTTTTCCTTTTCCTGTGCTTCTTGTCTACAGAGTTGAGCAGTCAGACAAGGCATCATCTTTCGCAGTGCTGCTGTGAGTCTGAGGCAGAGAGGCAGCTCAAAGACATGTTAAAAGCTGCTTAACAGCCAGGCTCAGCCACATCTTGGAGTGCCAGGTGAGACTGCATGGCCTGCTTGGCATTCAGCAGATTCTTCTCCATAGTCCAACTTGGATGCCTTTTTCTTTGCACGTGTCATGATCCCCAGAGACAAGATTCCTACGGCGACAGCTTCCTCCCACCTTGAGCAATTTGTTCCCCATACTGTGGAAAGGATGGCTCCCATCCCAGTAGTGGTGCCCAGCAGCAGAAGAGAGAGGGGAGGTATTCTAGCCAAATGGCAACAGACCCAAGGGTGCTGTTAAAACGAAAGTTTAAATTAATATTTACATTTTGAAAGGATTTAATTTGCTTTGCTGGGTTTATCTTCAGCCAAGGACATGGCTTTTTTTTTTTGTTTGTTTTGTTTTTACAGTAATGTTTTGCTCTGAAACTGAGCAGGCAAGACCTTCCTATGCAGACCCATGCACCCTGTTTAAGAGAGGCTGTTGCTGCCTCTTCGTACCACGACATGGCTCTGCTCCAGATTGCTGGAGTTCTTCATTCCTAGGCCAAGCAAAACACAGTGGCAGGGGTCTGTCCAAGGGGCCTACAGAATTCCATGGCTGCTGGGTGCCCTGCCATGGGACAGTGTCCCCTCAGGAAGGAGTTGATGGGCAGGCACTCTGTTACCTCTTCTCTACTGTTTTGGGCAGCTGTGTGCAAAGAAACGCCAGAGGAGTTCTGCCTTTCAAAAGCGCCCAGGGGGTGGTTTCTCAAAGCAATTACACCTGTGCTGGTAGAAGTTACGAGAGCACTTACGGACTTGTGCAGGAAATAAATCCACCATCCACAAACCAGCTGGATGTATGCCGCACACAGATGTGCTTGCACTTCAGGCAGAGGGGGTAAAAAGTCTCATAAGCGATGTATAACTCAGTGCTTTCCTGCACCAAGATCTCCCCAACTTCTGCATGGCAACCCTGGGTGTAAAAAAAAAGACAAATTGCTCAACAGAAAGGAGTGTGACTAGCAATTACACACTTGGGCTATTTACAGCCTTCCTCACATAACAGCACAAAGAAAGAGCAAAATTAGTATGTGTTCCTCTTTTCATGTGACTTTTTTTACTTTGTGGAGGAACTTCAATAGACTCATCAAGCTGATACTAATAAAAGATCTACAGTTCTGTCTATAGTCAAATATTCCCCAGATAATAGTCGTGGGCTGGAGTTATTTGCTGGTTTTTCCCACCTCAGGCTATGCTTCTTTCACCATTTTTCAAAGACTAAAGCACCTACTTGCTGAGTGTCATCTTTAAAGAAAAAGCTAAAATTTACCTTTTCCTTGCTGCCAGGAGCCCAATAGCTAATGATGTCAAGCTCATTGGAAATCATCAGTACAAAGCAGTAGCCAACAGTGTAGTGAAGTCCAATAACAAGGACTGAGGGAATCTTTTAAATTGCAAGAAGGAGAGCAGAATAAAGCAAGTCATTCAGAGTGCATGAGTCTTTTGTCCTCTCTTGAGGGAGAATGCTAGTTAGCAAGAGTGGGTAAGGATTTTGGTATGACATTTCAAAGCCTTTTGAGGCATCCAGGCAATTCTAAGGACTTGTCTGTTTGGCCATACTTGAGAGTTTGTTAAGGCAGAATGTGAACGTAAGGTGTGGTAACTGTTCTGCTAGGTGTGGACAAGCTGCTGGCCTCAGTGCCTTCTCTGGCCTACATGAGAGGGATTAAAATTCTTTTGAATCACGCTTAGAGGAGAAAATCACAGAGATGAAGGGGATTAAATGAATTTAGTTTACCAGTACATATTTCCCTAAGCTGGTTTCCAGTGGCTCCAATATTATGGGCTGTGATGGACTTTCAGGAAGACATGGGATGCTGTGCACTGCATTGTGTAGTAGCGAAGGGACCACAGTGCTGCCCTACGAACAGGGAGGGCACTTCCTGGCCTCTTTAGGGCCTCGTGTTCAGTCCAGATCAGCTCTGCATGAAGGCAGGGGTGATGAGGAGCAGGAGTGATCTAGTCTGGGAACTGCTGTTAGAAGGGCAGTACAGCAATCTCAGTTCGTATTTGACCTCTACACCTCATGAGAGTGAGCAGTGGGAATAATTCCCCAATAGCTCCGTACTCATCCAGCACTGTGGATCGCTCCACTTGCAGAGTGATTTTTTTATAAAATTCTTAAAATCACTCTGTGGACTCCACGTTTGTAAAGCAAGCTCTTGGGAGTCAGGAAGTCAAACTTCCTACCTCCTTGACTTGAGTATGGGCAATGATCACTTTTCTTAACTCTAGCAGAGACCTAACTGGCTGCTGTAAGCCAGCTACTGTTTCACCCCCTGGACACTACACACTGCATAACACATAGAGTTGGATAAGATGGTTGTTGTTCTGCTTGAGTTTGTCCTAAAGACACAACAGCCTCTGCTTTGCTACCAGTATTGATAAAGCACACCTGGATGCAGAAAAAGTCTGCATCAGCCCAGAGACCAGTTTCTCAGCAATGGTGTGTGGGGGCCTATATGCTATGCAGGCCAAGAAAGAGAAGCTAAATACCCCCCAGAATGAATATACACAGACACAGGGCGGTGATAAAACTCACCTCAACTGCAAAAAGCAGATTCTGTAATAGCTGTGATTGTAGATCTAGAACAGTGGCACAACAGCCATAGATACAGCTAAGTTGTAGGCTCAGCTGATATTTATTTTATTTTTGTGGTACAGGAGGTGTTCTGCACCTAGTGCAGAGATAGTGAGAAAAGAAATTGCTATTTTTGTCTGCAGCAACTGTTACACTGAACTATTCACAAGCTTGCACTCTATAAACCTGAGCATGTATCTGCTGTGATTGGAATTCAGTCTCCCAGCTTGGCTGGCAGGAGGTAAAGGGGGATAAAACCACAGAGGTTTAATCATGGAAAAGTATACATATTGCCTTTGTCCATCCATTTAAAGCAGCAATCTGTATTTGCCGCTAAGTAAGGCAGGCAGCAGTTCATGGGGAAAAGGCACCGGAGAGTTCGTGTATTTACATACACAAGCAAGATTTTCCTTTGCAATATACCAAGGAATAACAGCCAGTTAATCTCCTGTTGACTCATGTACCCCACTGCATTTCAAAGCATACAATTTATTTTTGTCTGTACAAAACTAGCTCAGCGTAACATGCTGAGAAGCACTACCTCAAAGCTACTCCTATTTTTTTTAGTACACCTTCACCAAGTGTTTCCTGCCTGGATCACAGACCTAGTTTTCACATCTGCTACAAGCAGAACTAGCAAGAGCTTTTGGCTCAGAGAAGCTAAAAAATCTACAACCAGTGGCTTTTCTGCAATAGCTATTAACATTTTTCTTCTGCTGGTTCCACATCACAAAGATGTCTAGCCCTTAATTTTTTCTCCCCGAAATGTTGTAGTATACTTTTAGTCTTGTCTTTAAAATTTGAGGAAGAACAAAAAGAAAAAAAAAAGAAAAAAGGAAATACAGATGTTATTAATGTATTGTACATAGGGTCGTGATCTGTTCTGTCCCTTCCCTTTTGAAATACCTTTTTCTTTTTATCCCTTTCAAGATACAATGCTGTTTCCTCTCAAATCTATTTTCATGAGGCATTCATTTGGTTTTGTCAGGCCAGTGACACTGGTAAATCTGCGTGGAAGCTGATGCCAAAGTTCAGTGAAGCCCATGGCGGATACAGGAACTCTGTTTATGAGATAAAATGGTTAGTATAGCACTTCCTCAGAGCTCTTGGCAGGAAGCAGGCACCAGTTCAATTAATAAAAAGAAAGGCATAAATGTGTGACTGTCACAGTCACTTGGTAACTTCCCACTCAACAACATGCCCAGGGGATTTTATTGCAGGCCAGATGGGGATTTTGTTACAAGGTGGGGCAGATGGACAGGAGGGAGATGTGGTCTGGTGGCCCAGGACACATGACAGAGTGCAAAGGCACTCATGGGCACACCAGCCACAGTTCACATAGAAGCTGCGTCCATGTGAGTCCATGTGGCGATCTACCTGTATCTACAATGACCTCCACTAAACAGAGACTTGAGTAATTCAAGTGACGCTATAGGATGATTAGCCATTAACTGAGGCTAATTTGACCCTGTGCATATTTGCAGAAGCTTTTCAAGAGCCTACCCAGGTGGCCCTGCATGGTGGAAAAACAGGCATTTCCTCACACCTATTTGTATTCAGGTACCAGAATGAAGTGCCCTAGACTCAGCATTTTACAATCTTAAACTGTAAGATGATGAACAAAGTACATAGCTGCAATAGCTTAGCAAATATCTATAACCTAAGAAAAGAACATAATTTAACCCTTCAGAACCTCTTTTGGTCTTTGTAGCTGGAGGAAGATTTTTGTTGTCATGTCTGCTCCTAATTAATCATTTGACATCTGCAGTCCACTGAGAACAAATTGATAATTGATGGAAATTCACTTAAAAATATCATACACTCCCAGAAGAGTCTAGACAAGACCCTAGGAAAACAGTGACCTCTGTTAAGGTTTTTTTTGCTATCAGAAACATTTTCGTCATGTTGTAGATTTATTATGGATGTCTCACTGTAAGAATGGCACAAAAAAATAAACTTAAAATATAAACCACCTAATCATTTTACTAATAAATAGATTGACCTTTAGAAACATTGACCTCATGGCAAGTTCCAGCATCTTTCAGACACAGGAAATATTAAGGCTGGCGCAAGGATATTCAGTTAGCTTTGAGCATAAACTGAATTAGGGCTGGTTTTTTTAAAATCACTTGTCTAGACTGATAGATTAGTATGTAGACATGAATACATGTTAAAGTTGAATAACAGAAGTTTGTTTCTGAGTGATCACAAGACCTGTAGGGGCAGTTCATGAAGTAGTAATGATCAGTGCCCAGTGACCTTGGAGTTTAAACACCTCAGAGCAAAAGCCTGCTGAGATGAGCAGGTGCCAGGTGAATTCACACATTACAAATACCCTAAAGCAAGAATCATCTATTCATATTTTTCTTTTTTTGCACTTTGAGCTATATCCCAGGATGCTCCTTGGACACAGCCTTGGAAATGATAAAAACCCCTGTGATTTTATACCAACCCAGCCCATCTGTCTTCAAAATTGTTTGCTAGCAGTATCCACTTCCGCATATTTGAATTAACTGGATTTGATTTAAGATACAAAATAAGGATGTTTTTCTTATTTTTCTGCATAAGATCAGTAGTGTTTCCATACTTCCAATTAAAATAGGCAGTGTTTGTCCTGTGAACAAAGAAATCTGAGAATGATCATTAAAACTCAAAATACAGACATACTCCTCAGTGAAAATGAAAATTAAAAAGGTTGATAAACATGCAAACACCACACAATCCTGAAATGCCACCATTTTTAATGCCATTCTTTACAAACTGAAGTTCAAGCTCAAACATGAACCTCCCTGAGCACATTTATTAATTAGAAAAGCATTATCCCTGGCTTTGCAGAGAGGGGAAATGTTACATAATTAGCAAATAGTGAAAGCAACAGAAAATATCCGTCTGGCTTCAGGCAGTTAGTGCACTGAGCACTCTCCTTGTGTGCCAGAGCTCTGCCACAGCAACTCAGCTGGCAGACACCTGAAGTAAAACTCATAGAGTTCTTGACTCTAGTTCAGAAAATTCAGGCAAACTCCTTTGAGACGTAAATCTCAGGTCTTTTCCTGTAAGTCCCTATGGAATGTTACTCCGGAGAAGTGAAAAAGAGGTGTCACATTCAGGTCTCGATGTTATAGAAAGGATTTTTTCAGAGCCCAGGAATTCATTAATTCTTTGAACAGTACTAGGGTATTCTATCCAGATTACTGAATGGCTTACCATCTATCAGGCCCTTTCATTCCAGTGTCACAGGAGAAGCTTACAGGTTTTTACGGTCAAAGTCAGGTATTCCAGGCTGTCTGAGCATTTTGTCATGTTGAAGCAGTTGGCTTTCTAAAAAAAGTCAAATAGAAGGGAATGCAGCAGAGAATAAGGAGCTTATCTATGTGAAACAAGCCTAAGTGTGTGAGACTACACAGAAGAGAGAGAAAAACACTGTAGCACAGTGGGAAAAATCCCTGACATAAACAAGAGTATTAATGGGACATGTTTGCTCTTGACCTGAACACTGTAATGCTTCCAAGCAGGGAACATGCTTTCATTAGAAATAGGCATTAATCCTAATTCTTCAGAGATGAACTTCAATTGATTTGGAATTCAGATAAGCCTTAAAGCATTCACATATTTGAAGATTATCTAAATTTTTTCATAACTGGGGGTCTCACACTTGTTGGCTTCCATAAAGCTGAGGTGATTACTGGGCACACCAGGGGCTCTTGGCCATTCTCTTCTACAGCACGCTAATCACCCTGTATGCTGGGTGACCACCTCTCTCCTGGGTTTCATGTGTCCCCTAGATCCCAGGTACTTGCACTACTTAGCCTTATACTATCTCTGTTTTAGCTACATAACCCTACAGCATCTTCCACACCAGGATTCCTAAAAATCTCTTTCTGTTGAGTTGTCAGTAACTCTGTTTACTCTTTTCTTACAAAAGGGCATTTATGCTTCTGCTCTGTGCTAAGGCTCCGAGTTGATCACCTTTCTTGTAGCATGTATCCTGCTAGCAGTCTCTGGGAACTGCCTTCTTTCCTGCTCTTCATGGCAGTTTCCCTGCTCCTTCAGAAAGCCTTGAGTTTCCCAGCCCCACTTACATCTCAGAGCTCAGTCCCTTTTCATTTCACCTTCTCTTATTTTTTTCCAAGTAAGTTATTTGGTTTATAAGCTTCAGAATCCCATTGCACAGAAAAGGTTTAACAACAACAGACAGACAACAGTCAGTCAGCACCTGTTGGATGCTCAGCAGTTACCCATCCTCTTTCTCCTTTTCCCTCCCACAATCAAGTTTCGATTCTCTACCAAGGAAGAATCATCCTTCTCAGCCAGCTGTTCTGAAGCCCTGAGCCTTCACATACATTTTATGGAAAATATTACCATACTGTGGTACTAGGTTGAGGCTGACGATGGAAGGAGGAAGGTTTACCTAGCATTGCTTTCACTAGGCTGTAGTAATTTTAAAATTAGGTTCACATGGGATTTTAATAGAATCAGAGATTTAGTAGATAGGGGTTTTTTACTTTCTTGCTGAGTCCACCTGTATCTTAGAATGTATACAAATAATCTAGTTGTGTGCAAAATGTGTGAATGGAGATTCACAAACACACAAAGTCTAATTTCCACTCAGACTGGTGTCCCTGTTAGCAGTCAAAGACTCACTGCCTGGGTTATGTATGGGATGCTGAGAGTTGAAAAAAACAGCAAATGAAGGACAAGGAAAAAAAATCATGTTGGGGTTAGAATTTTTCGTGCTCATTGTTCAGTCTGAAAAACAGCCACCAAAGGTCAATGTTGTAAGAGGGAAGCAAAATAGATAATATGGACAGCTGAAATCTACTATCCCTGTAGACCTGATTTTTCAGAAACTGCTACTTTGCAGAGAAACCTATCAGAAGAAAATCATTATTTTTTAAGTAATTTTCCCATAGGAGAGCAATTTGTGATGCAGACAAGTGCCAATATAATTAACTCCTTGGCATTATTTCCTTGAAGAACAGCTGACAGCAAAACACAAGACAGCCTACTTGCCCTAGAATACAGGTAATTTCTCTTCCAGACATTCAAAGCTGCATTGCTTCAGAGAAATATTCACAAATAATGAGAACAAAATAATGAAGTAATGTGTTGGTGCACAGATCTAGCAGCAGTATTTAACTTTCCAGGATCTGAATACAACCCACAAGCACTAGATTGCAGCATGGCTTGTCACTGCTGGGCACCTTGCACTGACTTTTAGGTGCAGACAAAGTGTGTGTAGAATGTTACCTCCCTATCAGCTTGCTTTGCTGTAAGGACAAAGGGCACTTTGATCCCAGTGCAGGAGGTTACTGTATTATAGATTTTTTTCTCAAAAACCAACTTTGCCTAGAGAGAAAAACTGCATAGAGCAGCCTGAAGGTATGAAAGTCTCTGGAGAATATCATCCATGATCTCTCTCTAAGACCTTCATCATATCCTATTCAAGTTAAGGGGGAAAAACTGCTTTATGTTAGAATACTGTGCAATCAGTAAAAAATGAGTGGCAGCTCCTGAGAAGTGTGGGCTCGAGGTTGTTTAGGATGTGGGGAAAAGGAACAGCTAAACAGGGCAGTTTCTTTGTCTCTCAGCTAGCACAAGGTACAGTATGGACAATTTATGTGATGCAGCTGAAGAAAACCAGCTATACCTTGCCATCTCCCCCAGATGTCTTCTCCCAACTTATTCTGGGGCTGGGTTCACCCCTGAAAAACCTCTGAAATGTACATTTGTACTTACAAATGTAGAAATGAAGAAATGTAGATGTAACAGTAACGTTCCCAGCATTATAGGGGTTTGGCTACTAGAACCTTAGCCAAATCTTAACAAAAGCTACCAGCCTTTGCTGGCTGCCTTGGCTCCTTCTGGGGTGCACGGTGCAAAAGAGGGCTCATTCCACTTTTCTGAGACCTTTAGCTTCCCAGGGGGACACATCTCTACAGGTCTTTTCCCAGTGACTAAGAGGAGACCTCAGTGTCTAACTGAAGGTTGGGCAAGATCAATCATTAGGAACTTGCGGTGAGTGGCAGATTGTGTCAGATCCCATCTAAATTGTGTCTCAGAGACATTTCTCCTTTCCAACAAGCAGGGAGACTGATTGGGAATCCAGCACTGCTTGAGCCAGACAATGAACAAACTCCATCACCCATATACTGAGCCTGAATCCGTATGTGGGATCTGGTCCTCAGAAAGCACTGGATATATTGAGAAGACACATGGGGCAGGTGCAAAGAAAGCATTGGGGCATTATCATGCCCATCCTGAGGGCAAGGTAAAGGAGTTCTCCTAGAACTGGTTGGATTTCTGGGTAAACAAAGGTCATTTGTGTTATTTTGTGGAGGGCTTTCTATGAGTGCAATCTCCCCAGGCAAGGGTCATGTTTGTGTCCGTTACATATTTTCTTTGCTCTAGCGATCCTGCAGTCCTTCCATTGACTTCAATGGCAGTGCTATTCATGGACTGACTCTAGGATTGGGCTATTTACTAAGCAAATAATCAGAATCAGCAGTTTTGGAGTCATATGGGCACCCAATAAGCAGCCTGTTTTGTTGTTGGATTGGCTATAAAATCCCAAATCCCCTCAGCTCCTGGCTGCTGGCACCAAGGCTCACTAACAGCAAGCAGAATGGCCTTTCAGTCTGCACTCTTTGTTTTCTTAGCTGGACTGGTATTTTTCTCTGAAGCTGCACCACTGGTGAGTGTCTTTGTATTCAAACTCAATCATTACAAGAATGATAATCTAGATTTTCTAGATGACTAGCATCCTCCTCATCCATGAAATTCTGTAACAATTAGGCTTTGCCAGAATGCTATTTCTGGGTGGTTTTTTATAGTAGCATCTTCAGAATTCTTAAAACTTTTTATTTTCTTGCCATTTACCTACCTATTTTAAGGAATTATGGAAGGGTCAAGGACCCAGGTGGTGTGACCTTTCTTTCTCTTCCTTTGTGTCTGTTCATGACTCACATCCCGTATCCTCAAAAAAGAGGCAGCTTTGCCAAACAAGTGCTTCTCTGAAGCACTAAAAAATATTTTTTAAGCATGACTAAGGATTCCTTATAGTGTAATGAAGCCTAAGAGAGGGATATTCTTTCAGCCTTAGGATATCATATGTATTTCTTTGTTGGTTTCCCTAGCTAACACACTTTGTCTGCACTTACAAGAATTTACTATTTTCTTATTTGTGATCTCATTATAAAGGTATAATATTATAACATTTTCCTAGAGCCATATGCAGCTCTAAATATTGAACAAGAAGTCTGTGTGTGTGCAATAAAGTTATCAGTATAAAGTTCTAAGATGCTCTGCTTAAGAAATAGATGTTTGTAAATTAGCTTTGAATAGCATTTCGCAAAGAACTTATTTTAAAGTGAACGGTAATTCCACAATTAGAATCCATCTTTCCTTTGGGAGAAGGTTTTTGCAGGCTTGGTGGACAGCTCCTATACAACTTCTCCTCCTTTCCCCAAGGTCTCCCATGGCTCTGTTGATTCCAAATGCCCTCTTATGGTGAAAGTGCTGGATGCAGTCAGGGGAAGTCCTGCATCTGATGTAGCTGTTAAAGTTTTTAAACAGGCTGAAGATGGAAGCTGGCAGGACTTTGCTGCTGGGTAAGTTGTGTGCTCTTCTGGAGCCAATTTCAAGGTGCCTTGGCCAAACAGTTGAGGAGTTAATGGAACAGAGCTCTGATCAAAACAGCAACGTGTTTTCTGACGTGTCACACTATCAGTGTTAACAGCACATGAATTCTGACCTAAAATCCATTAGATTTAAGTGGAACTTACCCATGACATTTAAGTGGAACTTACCCATGACTGAAATGCTAATTGCAAAAATATGTTCAGGTGCTCATCTTATCTTTGTAAGGGAGTAGTTTTAACACTTAATTTTTCTCCTAGCTTCAGTATTATCTTCCCTTCCTATAGAAAAAAAAAAGAAAAAGGAAAAGCCTATTTACCAGCATTTTGTAGATAATCCAGACTAACTTCTATTCATATGCGATGGATATAGAGCTTTATTTGAAGCAGTCACATACAAAATCCTCTCTGTAAGATTTGTCTGCACACATACAAATAATAAGTGCATTATTCATCTTCTGCTGTGTACCAAATGTGCTGGTTGGAAGAAACTCCTTGACCAGAAAGTTTTAGAGAGTTCCATTGTAACACAACACAGAGGCAGAATCTCAGCATTTGTTTGTGGCCATTTCTATAGCTCTGAATGTCTTTGCTAGAATGACAGCCCGATACCTACAAATACCTAGTGTCCTTAGGACATCACAGAGGGTCAGACAATAATACCTTCGGTCTGTGAAAAGTGGATGAGTAACAGAAGAACACAGTTTACCAAAATTCAAATAGCTGAGGTATTCAGACATTCACCTTTCATTGCAACAACTTGTTGAATCAGATTTTTAAATAACTCAAGAGAAGCCTCCAGTAGCAGCAGAATATTCAAGCACTGAATGAGAAGCAAAAGAATGGACAGGAGTCGACAGCACATTTAACTGCCTTTCACTAGGATTTTCTATAGCATTATTTACATAAACCTGCAGAAAAAAGAAAGAAAGAAAACTCTAGAGGAGAAGACTATAAGGAGAGATACTTTTCTCTCCATCTGAATGGTTTCTTTTTATATAATGAAAAATGAAAAACACTTTTCCCCACTGAAAAGTAG
This sequence comes from Corvus brachyrhynchos, assembly GCF_000691975.1. Taxonomy (NCBI): domain Eukaryota; kingdom Metazoa; phylum Chordata; class Aves; order Passeriformes; family Corvidae; genus Corvus; species Corvus brachyrhynchos. The sequence continues at coordinate 503,455 of NW_008236767.1, forward strand.
CAAGAAAATTTGCAAGATTGAAAGAGAAACAAACAACTCCGCTCCCAAATGCTGAGTGTTAACCTAGGAACAAAAGCCTCTTAAAATGGATTTATGTACTTTAACGAACAGAGAAACTCCATGAAAAATGACACATTTTTTTCAAGAGACAGGGATAATGTCTTATCCCTAGTGAGCATTTCTTTCATTATTAGGAAACCAAATTATTTCAAATGTTTCATCAAGTGCTGTGTAACATCTAATACAAAATACAATTTACAGAGGACTAAGATAAATGTAATGTCATTGTTAAATCCCCTTTATTTGGGGGGCATAACAGTGTTTTCTTGTTTAGTTTGCAATGCTGCTTTCAACAAGCCCAAGGAGACAAATCCTGTAGTTGTTGGGCAACTTCTGTTGAAACTTTAGGTTAGCACACTCAAGAAAATCAAATCACTTCTTCTTAAATATAAATTGAGAAGATTAACCCTGGGCGAGTGAGAGCCATTTTGCTGGGGGATGGCAGTGAAGGAACATTAAATCACAATTTTTATTGCAGGTAAAGATTTTGACCTTTTCCTTGACTTGCATCTTAATCAAGGCTGCTTTCCTTTCAAGTGATACCATTGACTTTAGCTGATGACTCTTGTTTGAACCAGATTTTCATATGTGCTTACAATTTTATTCTTTTGGAGAAGCCAGACTTTCCCTGTGTTAAAACAGCTGAAAATATGAATGCAGTCCAGGAACGCAATATGTAAATACTCCTGTCAGGTGCATAATATTTTGAAGTTACAGTACCTAGAAGATACATATGGGAAAGTTACATTTTGTACAAATGTCTGTTGTAGTTATTTTTTCACCTCTGTGTTTGCTTGTTTTTACTTTGCAAGCACACTTTATGGAATCAAGAAAATGTACCTGGCAACTGTTGAATTTGAGTAATGGTATTTAAGGGGCAGTGGGGGAGTTGGAATAGTAGCAGATTACTTTACTAAGAGGCTTATTTCAAAATTACTCCAGCTAAAAATACACAAGAAGAGATAACTTGAGCTGAGACACATACTGAGGAAGGGTTTAGGGCACAGAGCATGTGATTTGGATTCTATATGAGCTTCTCCCATGACTAGCTTTGACCTTTCTGCTCCTCACAAGTTTTTGGAAATATAGGTCTTATCATGTGGTTCAAGAGTTGCAGTCACCAAACATAGTTTTTATGTGACCTAGGTTACAAGTCATCAAAAAGGCTTCTGTGTATTTGAAGTGGTTCCCCAACCCTCGTTTTTTTTTTCTTTTAACTCCAAAATAAGAATTCATGCTCCTGAGATATTTCCTCATCAGTCTGCATCTGAGAGCACAGTTTATCTCAATGCAGTACGTGTCCTAAGAGTTAATAAACATCATTGTATAGACAGTGTAGATTTAACCTTGCCACCACATACAGCTAAGGTCCAGGTAGGCAAAAAGAGGATCAGGATTGCAGTCTAGGCTGGCACTGGAGTAACTTAACTGGAAAAGCACCACTTTTTAAACTTAACTGTCCATCTTACAGCAGATGCTGGCAGTCCACATCCTATTAAGAATAAGGAACATGTTATATTTACTCCCCCACTCAGACAGAAATACAAGTGCTGTTCAGAAGCAATCGCAGCATTTTGCTACCAGCGCTGAATGCTGAGCATCCTCTGCCTTGTGCTGATCCCCTCCAGGCTCTGAATCACACACTGTCCTGTTGGCTGTCAGTGCAGCAGTAATGCTGAAAGGTTTCCTTGTGAGAGCACTTGCAGTGAATGGCTACCACTTAATAACTAAAATAAAGAAAGTGCCATTAACTTCTGGTAGTGTGCATGCCTTTTCAAGTGAGCTCTTCTTCCCAGTTTCCCAGCTGTTCTGGATGGTTAACATCTGCCACTGGGGCAGCCCCCCTGAGGGAAAGAATCATTCCAGCTGCATCCACATTTTCCTCAAACTAAAACTAATTTGTTTGTCTGAACAAAGATTTTGAGACAGACACCATTTTTCCTTTTAATTGGTTTGTGTCTAGACTACCCAGCTTATAAGCAGAAGTACATGGATTGCTAACCTCTTCTGCAGCATCTCAATAATTCTGTTTCACAGCTTCAAGGACACTCAGAAACAAATTACTTCTCCATTTATTAAAGCAATACAGATTAAACAGGAATTACTAATTAAACTAAGAGAAAGCAGATGCACACACTTGACAAATTGACTGTGATACATGTTTCAAATAGGACTTGGATTCTCTGCAGGTTTGGTCTGCCCTGGACACAGTTGATTACACTTGTACTGGACCAGTAAGATTTTGTCAGTGTTAACAAATAAAAGAAAATTAGCATGGGATTTTCAATCCTGTTACCTCTTAATTTAAGTGAAAGCTCTCTCCTTCAGTCATTTTTATTTACCACCATTAACCAAAGATAACAAACACGGTGAAGGAGGAGAAAGAGACCGGGAAAGAAAATCCCAACAGCACAGCTGATTCCATCTCAGATAAGCAACATGTCACTGCTTTCTCCACTTTCTCTCCTCCTCCTCCAGTTTGTTTTCTGCCTAGGCAGTTACTCCTTGCCATGAGACAAGAAAGTTCCAGTAGTTCTTCCAGTCATGGCTTTCTTTATTTTTCCTTCAACTACGTCATGTGGTTATGAAGCGCTATACATATTAAATAAACATTTTCAGAAGAAAAAGACCCAAACAAAAACAAACAAACAAACAAAAAAGGTTAAAAAATCAGAAATTAAATAAAAGGAGGGGAAAGAGATAAATGGGATTTAGGAACTAAGTATGTAAATATTTAAACAGCTGTCATACAAAGCTTGAACAACTTCCTTTTTGAACAAATAGGGTGCAATGCCAGCTATACTTCCTTCTTGCTGCTGGAGTTTCTTCATCCACAGATTTTTGTTACAAGCTGAGCACATAATCTCTGAGCTGGGAATTCCTATTGCTCATTTATATGGTACCCAGTGGAAGAGGCCCCTGCTCTTTGACCAAGGCATTGTAAATCAAATTATTAAAATCTTGTGATGCTAAATTGCTTTTCCAAGACATTACCACTCAGGGTCACATAAAATCACATCAGTGTATAGGAGTAAACCCCAGAGCCTCAGTGCTAATAACTAGAGAACAAAATGATTTTCCAATAAAATTTCTCTTCTCTCCTTAGTTTGGTTTTGAGATTTTGCATCTTGCCTGTCATCATGGCAGTCCTCCTAAGACAGCAACCTTTGGTTCCAGAGAGCATTTGGTACAAGTTAACATGATACTAAAAAGAAGGACCTTAAACCAGCCAGCTTTGATTTGTGATGTATATGGGTGAGTTGGTAGCAAGGACAGACTCTGCAATATGGAAACAAACACTGCATAGAGAGATGGAACTATTCCAGATGATTGGAAACTGCTCAATGTAGAATTTGGCACCTCTACTAATTAATATTCCACACTGACTTTTCTGTTTAGCATCTAAATGACAATATAAAATATTTACATAGATATTTAATCATTACAGGAAAACCACAGAGTATGGAGAGATTCATGAGCTCACGACAGAAGAACAGTTTGTAGAGGGAAAATACATGGTGAAGTTTGAAACCAGCTCTTACTGGAAGGCGCTTGGGCTTTCTGCATTCCATGAATATGCTGATGTAAGTAGTGGCAAATATCCTTAATAACCTGTACACACTGCCTGTGCAGCAGCAGCAGCTGGGAAGAACAAGCACAGCCCTTTGATACTGAAGGAGCATCATCACACAGTGAAGTGGTTCACTGCCACACAACATCGGGCGAGTAAAGGCAGTAAATGGCCAGCTAAGCCAAAGGAAGGAGCCAACTTCCCTGCAAATGCTGACACAGCTCTTCCAAAGTGTAGCTGTGCCCATTCACCCACTCATACCAGTAGGGAATCTTGTTCGAAAAGAGCTACATTATTCAAAAGTAGAGAGTGTTCATAAAAACAAACAAGAAAAAAATGTACCGAGAAGAAGAGACTGCTTTTACTGCTGCTGAAGGAATGGAGGGATTTGAAAACCTTAATTTTATAGGAAATAAGCTATGCTTGAATCAGAGGTATTTCCCCCATATTGGTCACATGAAAATCCCTGAATTCTAATATGACGTATTTACCTGAGAAAAACAATTCTTTCTGGTGTGCCTTTTTTAAAATTATGTTCAGCACCAAAACATGCAATTAAAATAAAAGAAGGTATAAAAATGTAAAGAAATAATCATAGTGGGATAGTTGACTATTTCAGTGATACTCAAATTTCATAATCAGGCCAGCAATATAATCATGTCCTGTCTCTCCCTTTGCTTTCAGCCCTACACTGATTTATTGTCTGTTCTATCCTATTGTGTTTGCTTAGCACACCCAAAAATCTGTTTAAATTCTTCAGGCTTAATCTGTCATTAAAGTTTCCCCAATTTAGTTAGTCTGGAACAGCTACTGGTACTGTTGTAGAACATTTTAAACCACAAGTTCATGGAGCTCTGTGGAAGATTAAACCCAATGACTGAGTCCCAGGTCCATAAAAGTCTGAGGTGGTTTGGGTGATTTAGGTAAAAAAAGAACCCTCAAAAATATTCCCTAACCATTTGGATATCTGAAAGTTGTAAGGGCTACACCTCAAAAGGTGCTTAAAAATGCCTGACTGAGACTGTTCCAACTAGGCTGAAGAAGCTTTTCCTTGACATAATAGCCTACAGAACAACAAGGTAGCCTGGGAAGTGGGTAGAATTTGGTGACTGACTGTGTACAAGGTAACTGAAGCCTACAGTCCTCATGTCCCAGCAGCTTAGACTTTGGTCATAGGAGAGAACTCTCTAGTCCACTTGTAGAAAGTGCATCATGGTTTAGAAAACAGATCAAATAGTAGGCTAAAGAAAGCTGGAGCTTAACCCAGGTGATGACGCTTTCCTGGGAATCGGGTGTCCCAAGTCCCATTCAACTGATTTGGAGAGCAGCAGATTTGAATTTTCTTAGGGGAAGGGTCTGTCCTTTTTCTGGCAAGCCTAGCCACTCAGTTCTCAATGCAAAAACTGACCCACCACCAGTGGTGTTAAAAACAGGAGGGGGCACTGAAGCACAGAAAGCAGCTTTGGGCTCCAACAGCCTATCTTGTTTGGACACCTCACACAGGGGTTGTATTTGAATTCGCCAGGTGGAATTTCACCCCTGTCTTTCTTACTGGTCATTTGAGATACCTCCCCGTCCAATTCCACATCCCAAAGCAGTTTGCCTGGCTCAGGTGTGGGTACCTCCATCCAGCTTCACTGCAGCTGAGGCTCTTTGTGGACCTCGATCCAAATCCCACAAATACTTGGCACTCAGTACTTGGCAATCACAAAGTAACAGGAAGCATTACCCTTCAGAAGGGTAAAAGCATTGAACAAAGTGCTCTGCAGATGAAGTGAGGTGTGCTTCTTAATTGTTAATAAGGTAGCTTTGACTGTATGTTGTTGGTCATGACCACAAATTTTCTCTTTTCCAGGTGGTCTTCACTGCTAATGATTCCGGTCACCGCCACTACACCATCGCCGCTCTCCTCAGCCCTTTCTCCTACTCAACCACTGCTGTTGTCACTGATCCCAAGGAATAAACATGTTTATTTTCATGTTTGTTTCACAAACACTTTCCTCCACTAGAACTATCATAGGCTTTTAGGAGGAAGGTTTTCCTACTGCTAATGCATAACTTTTTGCTACATTAGTTGGTTTTTTTTTTCCATTTTGTAACCTGGCAAACTTCCAACAAGTCAATAAAATATTACTTCTTTAAAACAATTTTTACTCCATTAGTGATTGTTTTCTAAAGTATCATGATTTGCATTGAAGTGCAAAGGATAGCTGAAAAACACATGTGGGATGACTTTTGATTTAGTTTTCTTATCTTCCTCCACTACCTTAAAGAAGTTTCTCCAAAATACATTGGCTCAAACCAGGAAATTCACATAGTTGTGTTACCTTAAAAAAATTACCAAATAAATTTACTCAAAATAAGAAAGTTATCTGTACTTCTCCAAGTTTACACACAGAAATTATGGTCCCACTATCAACCAGGTCACAAGGTGAATCGGTGAAATTGTGAATACCTAGCAGCAGAACAAACAATGCAGAAACCATTGAAATAAGTATGTCCACAGAGCTGAAAGAGTCAAAATCTGTGTTCCTTTACTTAAAACTTCAGGTAAACCTCAACACTTTGATGTTTCAAGAGGAAAGCTGGCTGCTCAATCAATCTAGGAAGTACTGAAGAAATTTCAATTAGCACATTTTTTAACATCTTTGATATTAAAGTAATTATTTGACATCACACAGCTCGCTCCCCTACACAGGTGCATTTGAGTTAAATCTCTAATAAGTCAAATCTGTAGCCATCATTAAAAAGAAGTCCTAAAATAGAACCATCATCTTAATATTCTCTTCATATTTTTAGAAATAGGAAAAAGTAAGCTGTAAAGTGACTGTGATTCGAATAAAGTTGCTGATAAACTGACTAATGACTTTGAGGGCTTTAGCAGTGATTTCTGTAAACCCCTGGCCTATTGTATTTAAAATACCCTGAAGCAGAGGAATTGGTTTTTAACTGGATTAAATAAATTACAAAGAAACTGAAATCATGCCAGTCAGAAACCTTCAGCACTCATTTGCCGCTGACCTTGGAGTTTATACCCAGACCCTGCTGGGATGACAGCATGGCAAGTGAATTCACAAGTTACAGAAGCTTGCCTTTAACATTTCACTATCTGGTTACTTTTTCACGGATTTCTAGATGCTACCATAGTTGCACAACTCTTGTAAGCAGTGCAAACAGTTTCAAAACAACGCCCATCATAAAGTATGGAGATTTCATGGGATCCTCATGTTTCTGGAGCTTGAAAACCAGTAGATTTCATTTGAAGGGTGTTATGCTAAGCCCTCAAAATAGGACATAAATTTGCTCATATAGATATACTCAGCAAAAAACAAACAAAAAAACCCAAAAAACCCCCAAAACCAAAAACCAAACCAAAAAATACCACCAACAGCTACAACAACAAAAAAACCTACTCTTGCAGTCATCCATCTGGTGAGATGTAGTAAAAGAGTATATGGATATATGTCTAAGCAAAGATCAGAAAGACAAAGTTTCATTTCAATAAACAACATTTCCCTAAAATTAACTAGATGCTTCTGGTAGGAATTGACTTGCAGTTGTACAGGGAAAGTCCTGAGCTTGTACTGAATCTAAGGGCCAAGTGATACAACTTAAGATACTGTTTAACTGTGCTTCAGAAGTCAGTGTGTAGGTATCTTGATGTCACGCTGAACACCAAAAGTAGTGTATTTTTCTTCCTAGGGAATGCATAAGAAAACTAAATAGCCCACAAATTATCCACCTACCTTTTATTAGAGGTGGGGAGGAGATCAACACAGAGAGAAATCTCTTAATGTATAAGCATGGGTGACTCAATTAAACCAAACCATAACCACAGAGAATTTCTCACTGAAATTGCTGGGTTGACAAAAAAATTATATTTCTCTCAATTATATGAGGTCAATACAGCACCATTCCTCAATAAAAAGAGAAAAATAAAACAGAATAGATATTGTTTCCAAGAAAATTGACACTGTAGTTGAACTAGGCAATGTTCACAATATTTCCACAGAGAAGGATAGAAAAGACTTATTTTCACAGACAAGGTTCATGTTTGTATGGGTTACTTATTTTCTCATTATTTACTAAGTAAACAGTATGAATCTGTGTGTTGAAAGTCATAAGGGTTTTCTGATAAGTAGCTTCATTTCAGAGGCCTTGATATAAAAATCATAGCTCCTACCCATTTCTGCTTGCTGACACAGACTTTCTAGTGGCAGGCAAAATGGCTTTTCATTCTGTATTTCTGGTTTTCTTAGCTGGCCTGGCACTTTGCTCCGAAGCTGCGCCATTGGTAAGTGTCTCAGGATTGAAGTCATTCTACTGATGTAGTCTCAATGTCTTTTTTCCTTTTATTATTTTTTAATTAGTGTAAGCAAAAAAAAAAAATAGACTATTCTATTTTGTTTTGATTATTTTGATTTTACAGTATGTACAGACTGTAGTTCTCTGCTGCTGCTCTTTTCTGGTCCTTCTTTCTCCTTCTCTAGTCATTAGTGAGAGGACTTTATGGGTAGAGAAGTAGCACTTGTCATCAGGCATGGAAACTTCATGAAAAACAATGTGAGATGAGAAAGGAAATACTATCATATTCACTAGACAAAAAACCTTGAGCATTCATAACATAATGAACAAGATGTGTCATTGAATTTCATCTCCTGTTGCAAAATCCATGCTGGAAAAAGGCCTTCTCTAGACTTCTGCCTTACTGCTCTACCCACTACAGCTTAACCCCATGTAAGCAAAGAACAGAGCCAAAGTTAGGATCCTTCTTCCAAAGGGCTCATTAATCCCAGGAGAGCAAGCTAAAGACACAGATGCTTCAGCCTGAAATTCTCCTACAACAGCCTTGTCTCTCCTCAACTACTCATTTTTCCTCTCAACTCTGATCTTTGGGAAAATAATACCTGACTAACCTTGTTGAGGAATAAGACTTTCATTGAGCTCCCAGCGTGTAAAAGTCAGGAAAAATCAGCAGTGGCCTTCCTGCAAGGCCTCACTAGCGAGGAGCCCCTGCCTTCCAGAAAGGGAACGGGAGGAATCTGGGCATAGAGGCACTACAGATACATGCTGATTGGTATGATACCAGACATGGTTCCTGACCCAGGGAACATCCCAGACTGTAAGAGGGCATTAAAGGGAGGGCTCTTAGTTTTTAACCATCTACATCACAATTCATTTTACAATGATTAAATGGATATTAGTGACTGCTATTTTGAGACCATCCCCAATTAGCACCTTCTATAAAGCTCTGTTTTCTCACTCTTCATCTGCAGAATTAGGTAAGGTCAAAGCCCTCATTCAACTCTATTTTTGAAAAGGTAAAACATCAGGCCATAATCACTACTTGTGATGAATATGTTGGGATGAAACTATAGCCATCCTGTATTTGAAGGAAGGTTTTTCTCTCCTGTGCTTGTGTAGATGCCAAGGTTGACAAATCTGATTCAACACACTGTTAGGAGAGAGTCTGTATGTGGTGCTTATCATGTTCACAGCAGAAATGCAACTCTGTAGCAACAGAGATAACTCTATGGCAACAAGGTATCAGAGGCTTTCAAATCCGGAAAGCTGCGCTCAAACTTACGGTCCAAAATACAGAGGAGGAGTTGGCAGATTTTTAAACAGTCCTACTACCTTTAAGGATGCAATTATTTCCTGTTGAGGCCACAACTTAGTTACAACTTCATGCTGGAGAAGATGTGTAGCTAAGCCATGAAAAGGAAAAATAGAAAAGTGGTCTCACACCTGCTGTGCCTCCCTGGTGTATATGGCTCCATGCCCAACAGCTCCTGAAATCTTCCTTCCTGGCCCAACCATATCCAGCCCCCAGAAAGCTTCAGATTATGATTCTTCAGTACACAGCAGTCTTCTCATGGAAAATATGGTCTGTACTGTAGATCTAAAGAATAATATTCCTTGGTGCTTTATGACGTACTGTCACTTACTCTTCTTGCAACTTAAAAATTCTCTCATCCTATTGAAGGACCCTCTTGACGCCAAGCATCCTCTTTTCGTAAAAGTTGTGGATTCAGTCCGAGGAAGTCCAGCTCCAAATGTTCCAGTTAAGTTATATAAAGAAGCAGCAGATGGATCTTGGGAACTGTTAAATTCAAAGTAAGTCACACTAAAAAAATGAATGAAAGATGGGAAAGGCAATGGGAAGAGGCCGAATAGTTGAAAGACCAGTTTCACATTCTCTAATGTGAGATGTCTTTTTGCTCAGAGGAAAAATAGCATACAATTGAATTAACTTGCTGCAGACAGTCTTTTAAATGTACTACAGTTTCAACTACCAAAATGGTTTTATAATTCTTTACAGTTCCTATGAACACAAGAAAGTATTTTAAGCTATCCTTCAATTCAGTCATCGCTTCTCTCTAATTTCATTGCAAAAGTCTCTATTACTTTTTAGTACCCAGCAATGAACTGCTGCATTGTTATCAGAAGAATCAGACAGACTCTTATATTTTGAAACCAAGACTCTGGTTGAGAATCCTACCTTTACTGGCCATTTTCCATCTTTCTAAATGGATTTTCATTTCTTACAACACCACAGCTATAACAAGAAACTGTTTTGAACATATACCACATCACATTTGATAGCCTTCTTTACTTCAAGATAAAGGACTTACCCAAAAGGAGAAAATTTGGGGATAAAGATTTATCACCTCCTCCTCCACAGAGAAGAAATCACATCTCAAGTAACAAAAAGAATCTCCAGATATTTAAATATTGCCATGTCTTCTAAAAAATGTAATTGTAGAATTTCAAATGTAGATGACTTTTTTTAAATTGCCCTCTATTTTAGTATATGTTAACGCTTAAAAAAAATAAAAAGCAATCTTTATTTAAAGTATAGTCTGAAATTAAATTGGAAAAATTCTTAGGTGAAACACAGAATGAGCATTCTTTATTCACCAAGCAATATCCCACTTGCACACTTAGCTCCTCGTGATAGTTGCAAAGTCTCGCCTGAGACCTTTCCATGTATGTTAACAGTCTATTCCACCCAAAAAAAAGTGAGGAAGGGCTCCCAAGGGCTAGAGCTGGTATAGCCCATGAACTTCGACAGTGGAATCCCAGACTCAGACGCATTTCTAGAAATTCCAGTAGAAACTGTTCTCTTTGGTGTCGTGGAGCAGTGGGCTGGCACAAACAACACTGCTCTCATATGTGTCCTTGAAAAATATAGCTACAGTGAAGGCCACACACTATTGTACAATGTGGGGAAAACAATCTATTCATGTTGTGCTACTTAAATTGCCTCACACCCTCAAGTGAGAAGACAATTTCACACATATTCTGTCACTGGAAATGCGTGAAATTTTCCAGTAAGTGTTCAGTTTACTCATCTTTACTTCTGAGCTTAGAAACTCTATATAAAGATACTCATCTAAACAGCTGGATAAGACTGAAGCCTTAAAAACACGTTTAACCTTTGAGGAAAGTAACCTCAAGATAAGGTAAGCAAAAGTCATGCTAATATGAAATCAACCTCCCCAGGCTTGATAATTTTTAAATAATTGAATGCTAGCAAGAGATCCTGTAATATTCTCAACTGAAGCTGCGTTTGGTATTAACTGGAAAAGCTTATTAGAGAAGTGACCAGTTATCTAGCAATGATCAATCTATGACAAAGAAAAATAGAGAAAATTGAATGGATATAAAACTTCTGATAACTGACTACAGAGCATCTTGTAAGATATAAATGGTGTTCTATACTTTATTTTCTAAGCTATATGAAAAAAAAAACCTAAGTAATGCACTGGACAGTGACAATATTTTTCTCTGCATGCAATTTGAGTAAAATTCAGAAAAAATTTGGTAGATAGAACAAAAGACAGCGGATTTTAGATACCAAAATCAGGCACTGGCAGATCTGTTATTTGAGGATAACCTGCCTAATAAAAAAACCCTAGTAATACAAAACCAATTTCACAGAAAGATGTTTCAAAAAAAGGGACATGTTTGAGAGACAGCATTCAATATTGCTTCTGGAGCCCTAAATGGGTTGGTGCTCAAAGATGTATGGTTTCAAACCAGTACTAGAGCTTTAGATAACACTGATAGTATCTTCAAATCAAACAAAACCACCTGTTTGTTCAGGCCAATATAAACCACAAGGAATTCCATGAGGCTACACTGCTAGTTGACCTATGGTCATTTCAAATAGCAGATCTCAAATTTCTAATAACCAACTGTAAAAAATATTTACACTGATAAAACAACTCCATACATTTAAATAAGAAAGAAAACCACGGAAAAATCAGGACATTTGATCCTGCTTAGTTGCACAGTGAGTGCATCATAGAGCTTCCACATTGCTTACAGCAGTGGTGAAGTTTTCCCTCTGAGTGGGTTCATTTAATTAAGTCCAAGACTCTGCCAAGAGTCTATGAACAATAATGCCAGTTTTTGGCTCACCCCCAAACCATGCAGAGTTAGTGTGGTGGCAGGTAGCCATCTGCTGTGGTCGCTGCAGAAGTAGCAAATGCCAAGATAAGCTCTGAAGCATCCACACTACAGATGGACGTAAGACATTCCAGATCAATAGAAGTATTCATCATATTACTTAAGCCACACATCACTCAAGTTCAGTTGCTAAAAGCTGCATCTTTCTCAGGCTTTTAGCCAAACTATAAAAGTGTGTTCTTCTACCATTACACAGACAAACCAATGACAGAGGAGTGCTCCCAGAGCTTACAACTAAAGAACAATTTGTAGCAGGGATATACAAGCTTGAGCTTGATACAGCCTCTTACTGGAAGAGTATGGGTTTGAATCCCTTCTACCGTCATGCTGATGTGAGTATTCATTTTCATTTCTTCCTCTACTTCAGTTGCAAAGAATAAAGATACTTTATATGTGTAGGCTTCAATTACTAACCGCATATGTTGAACTTTATTTTCACTTTAAAATATTTTCACATTAACACTTAAAATCCACAGTCTCAAAGCTTTGTAGCAACATAGTCATGACAGAACCTAGTTACTAGCTCCCCCATAACTCCCAAAGCTCCTAGATGTGTTACTTATGGAGAGGTTTTCCATCCTTCTCCCTCTACTTAAGCCCATGATTGTTTCTGTACTTATTCTAAGTGTTTGAGGGACAACAAGTGAAGTACTCTTTGAAGTCTCCTGGGAAAAGCATTTACCTGCCTTTTGGAGCCAGTATTTGTACGGCTACAAACAGAGTTCATAATTTAGATTTTTAAAGACAACAAAAGTAGTACTGTGTTCTGGATGCTTGGAGCCCCAGTTAACAACAGAAAAAAAAGGTACAACGTGCCTCTTTAATTTGCATGGGACAAATAAATTGGTTAGAGGAAGGTGTTCCAGACCAGGTACCAAGTGAGGCTTGCTGAAGGATTTGGGACTCCCTGGGGACTGTCTCCTTCCGCCTCCAGAGCATCAGTGCTTTCCAATGACCTTTCAGTTGTAGCAGTTCTATATTAATTGTTGGCTGGACTGTGACAGATCTGCTCAGCTGTTCTTATTTTCTTGGAGAAAAGGTGGCAAACACCTGGATTAAATTTTCTCCCTGCCTTCCAGAGACACCTGAAATATGACATTCTTATACTAAACAATAATGAAGGTTAATGCTGGATAGCCTTGCCTTCTGTGAGAACTGAAATAAAAAAGGGAAGATGAAAGATTTACAACATGCAAGTAAATTGATTGTATATCAAGATGATGTTTGACTGGACATTAATTTAATCTACAGTGAAAGAGCCTTCTTTCTTCAAAATAAGCCTCAGTAGGGAACACATTTTGCTCAGTTCACTGGTTGTTTCATATGCATCTTTCTTATTAATGTTGAAAGGAGCACAAGCTGTGCATCACAGAATGCTATTAAACCCTGTATTTTAAAAGTTGACACCTCTCATTTCACAACACGAAATAATGTACTATGTGGAGTGAGAAATCAAAGGACAGGATGTGCTGGTCAAGGAGATGTTAATAGGGCTGTGCTAAATCACTCATATGTAAGGTTATTATGCTGTGGCCAGATAACTAATGCAGTCCTTCTCTAACTATTAGATTTTGAAGTAGAACTAAAGAAACCCATTGTTTTATACTCTGGCCTAATGATGTGTAGCACTGTTTAATTCTGTTGCTTGAAGTACAGAACATGATGAGCAACAAAAACATTCCAACACTTCAAAGAATGGGCTAGCTTTTTTTTTTTTATTAATAAAGACAATGAATAGGGTTCATACTAGACCTTCATAAGGGAGGAATAAGGAAATAAGAAAAGAAGTCTTGTTGCCATTTATGAGTACCAACAAGGAAATGCCAGTTTGGATAATAAATAAATTGTATAAAGTCTGGAATAATGTGGTATTTATACTTTTAACAAATTATATTTAACCAGTGGAAAAACTGTGTGTTACAGGCAGTCACAGCTCAGAGTGAGAATATTTCTGAAGTTTCATGTGAAGTTGCATAAAATGATCACAGTGGTTCCAGCTAAGCCTTTATCTGGAGATCGCTTCTCATTTGTCTCGTATTTTTCCTTTTTCCAGGTGGTTTTCACAGCTAATGATGTTGTTAATCGGCATCACACCATTGCTGTCGTCCTTAGTCCCTTCTCTTACTCAACTACAGCAGTAGTTAGTGAGCCAGTGGAATAGAAGCTGACATTAAGCGTGAAAATTCGGTTGTGTAAATTAAAATTTCCATAAATGATAAGAACTTAGTATCTGACTGTATCAACAGCTTTAGATTTCATAGTAAATTGTTGCAGATAAGAAAACCTTATAAAAGGAAGGCCTTGTAAAATCATGGCCCACTTCTGCTACTTTGGCTAACTAGAAAAGGATTCTGGGTAGTGACTTAGCTGAAATAGAGGAGGAAAACAAGTTACATAACCATAGAAAACAACTTATATAACCCTCACATGTTTACATCGTGGCTTATGGTCGTTGGTTGAGCTATGGTTGTTGTGCTTTAGTGGAATGTTACTGATAAAAGCCTAATTGCTTAGAAAGGCCTGGTTTTTTGGAATAAACGAGCTCCCTTTTGCACCTGCCTGAGGACTCTGCGTCGCTTCTTACTGCAACAGTAAATCACTAAGTTTTTTATTCACTTTGTTAACTTCAGAAAGAACATGTATTGACTTTGTTTTCAAATACTCTTCCTAATAAAAGTATTCTGCATTTCTGTATTGTCATATTGCCCTTCTGAGTAAGTTTGGGGGTTGAAAAAAACACATTAACCTTAGGAAAAAACTTATTGAAATTCCACTACGGGGACTCTGAGAATAAACCAGTCTTCCATGAAGTTGAAAAACTAAATTTCTTCTTGCAAAGGAATTGAACAAAACGTGTCTGTGAAAGGTGTCTCATGAAAAGCAAGCACACAGAAAATACAATCCACCACTACCATCTCCAGTGTTTTATTAATGAAGCCCACAACAGATGAAGTCACATGGGATTACTAACTCAGGGCCCCACACAATTATCAGATAAACTCATCTCTCAATTCTGATTTTGGAGACATAGAAGTGAAAGAAGGTAAAGGTGACAGTATGGTAGAACAGCATTTAAAGATGCTAAGAAGGCTACACACACTTAAAATGCCTCCTTTCCTGTTTTCCAATATATCAGAACTGGCGACACTTTCAAAGACAGACCAGAAGCCTTTGTTTCAGAAAAGTATGTCACTCAAACATACCTGAAGAAGCTTATTCAGGTATTTACAGAAAATTCTGCAAATAAATTTGTCCCCAGTTAAAGTACTCCCCAGAATTTCTTGCATACCTCAAACCATCAGACACTTCCATAATAGCTAAAAAATGCAAATAAAAATAAGGATAACTGATGAATCCTGAGAAAATCAGTGTCCTGTTTAATACCAGGAGAAATATGGATGAATCCTTCTATTCCCATTCTAGTAATCCTTATATAGGGAAGAACCATTAGGAGATTCAACACGACAGCAACCCTGTCTTGGAAAAGTATGCAAAAAAGGTTGAGTCACTTAGCCTAATAAAACCAAAAGCTGAAAGCCTATAAATACAAAGAAAAGGAAAACACCCTGCTAGCCTAAGGCTTGATCCCATCACAGCCCAACCTGATGTATTTGGATAGGTGTGTCGCTTCCTTTTGCTGTTACTTTGGGGTACCGAGCACTAGAAAAATGAGCATTTTGTCTAGAAACAAAACACAAAGATGGTATCTTTTCCACAAAATCTCAGAATAAACAAACCAACACAATCTTTAGAACATTATATTTCATAAAAGACAATGATAAAAAAGTACAAACATTTTCATGAACAACAAAAAACCCCAAAACTATGATAGTACACAGGAAATTCCCAGCATTTGTTTCAGTGCATTTTTCATTAAGCCTATCTTACATACCTCTACAAATAAAATAATCTTAAGTACACTTCCACTTGCTGATATGCAATGGATCCTTTTAATTTTTTTAAACAGCTGGCTCATTAGTAATCCACTATAACACAGTCATTAGTAAACATAACAATAGAAAAATAGAGTGCCAGGATCCAATAAAAAGGACATTTTGCACTTGCTTTTCAGTACACTGCCTATTTGCAAAATGGACTTTATATTTTATATTCTCCTACTTAAATTTGAAATATAGAAAATGGGCTTCAGAGTATCTTAGCATATTAAACAGATTCTACTCTTAATATTTCTGTAATGTTTTACTTGCTAATTTGCAAGACCTTCAGTATCTTGTAAAGCACTTCTTCTTCTCCTCCTTCTTCTCCCTCCATGTTCACTCCTTGAAGATGTCCTTTATTTGGCTTTGTCAGCAATGCAAAAGCCAATGGGATCGGTTTCTCTCTACATTTTACAAGAACCATGAGATTATCAAAAGGAATGTGCACAACTCTTAGTTCTGCATCATATTTATTTTGTTTGAAGGCACTGTCTATGTTAAAATTCACTACAGAAGAGTACTGAGTTCAAGCAGGTAGTATACAAACACTATTTTGATGTAATTTAAGATGGCAACTTCTAAAACTTCCCAACAAAGTGATAAAAGGTATTTAGAGAAGAGTGTTGGTCAACAATTCATAATTTAACATCCATCATTTTGGGGCACCAAAACGTAAACTTTTAAAGAACTCAGCTATATGTCACAATCCATTCACATACTGGTTTAATCACATTTTTCTAGGACCATACATGATCAATCACTTAAAGCTGTAAAGTTATATTAGTTCAGCCACAGCATATGTGTAATATAGTATGTATATATGTAAGTATATATACATATATATGCATTCGATTTTTTTTTTAATTGCACATGAATTTCACAGAATGCCTAAGAAATGGGCACAAAAGCATGCTTCAGAAAACAGTACAGACCTATGGTACCAAAGGATGTTTCATAATCTTAGGTGTGAAATTGTAGGTGAACTTGTATTGAAAACCAGAAATCACTTCAAAATTACATGAGGGACTTAAAAAATTATTCTGCTGTTCTTAAAGAACCATATTAGTCTGCTATGAAATGACTATCTTTATTTTGAAGATAATTAATTTTACATAGAGTGTATTATCTCCCCTTTTTCATATGCTTCTGAATGTTCTATACACTCAGTTACAGAAAAATCTATCAGGAGGTGATCAAACCACTTAAGCATGCTTTTGAAGGATGTTTTCTTCACTTTATGCTTTTAGTTATTTCCACTGTATTACATCATTCCTAAAGCATATTAGTTTAACTGGTAGATTTTAAGGTAATTCCAGTATGGTAAAAAACATCCCTTATAATTGTTCTCAAATACTTAAATAATAATATTTCTACTAAATATTTGGGATGCCTACAGCTATGCTCATAACATTACTGAATGATGGCTAAGAGCAAAATTTGCTGCTGGGATGCCAAAGAAATAAAACGTGTTTATGGCAAACAAACTTAAAATATACAAAGCACCACACCATCTGTGGCAGCAATTCAGGAAACCAACATACAGTAATGACTTAAAGATAGGATTCTTTGTCAACACTCCTACAGAACACTCTATGGGTAAACGATCCTTATTATAGATACTGCTTTCCATTCATTATGGGAGCAGAAGTCAGTCTTTGGTTCCTAAAGAGTTGAGTAACTGTGACAAACAAAACAGTTTAGTATATCTTGGTCACTATCTTTGCATTAACATAGAAAATAAATGACCTGGTCCTTTTCCTTTGTATTAACAAGGAATGTAAAAAAATATTAAGAAAGATAATAATGCTTAGCAGTGGGATACTTTCAGGTAGCATAACATTACAAGTAAAGAGAAAATAAGAAGATAAGGAAAGAGGCTAGTTACTTATACGTTTAACACCACAAAAATAGAGAAACAGACAGGACCAATCCTTAGCAGGACTGTGCAACCTCAATCTCATTGACAGTCATCGACTTGAGGATCCTCAGTGCATCATAGAAGCACTCAGCACTCTACCAGAATAGGCCCTTAAATAGCTATATTGAATAATATATTAGGAGTGGAATTTCAAAAAGCACTTGGGATTGGCCTGCTTTCTGTTCCGCTTATGTCATCACCATCCTCATCAGCAGAACAGTGTGACCAACGCCGTGCTGCTGAAAATCCCACACGGCAAGAATTAGAACTATTAGAACTATGCTTTATTATTCTCTTAAAAATCTAACTTTAATATTCTTCCAATGAAGACACATTTTTGGCTCTTCTGATTTTGGAGGAATAAAAGTGCTGTTCACTAGAATTTAAAAAAAAAAAAAAAAGGACAATACCAAAATACTGTACGCACCCAGACACATCGCGTTTTAGGCATGAAAATCCCTGACATTGACACTAGTGGCACACTTGGAAACAGTTAAGAGTTCCTGTAGATCATAATATGCAACAACTGCAAGATTTTCTGTAATACACATGCAATATGCATATAAATACGATTCAGATGGCAGGCAGGGTATCATACAATTTTGCTGGCAATAAATAAAATTAAAAGCTTTCTTTCTAGCAGGTTCATATAAGAAAGTGATTTTTCTATATAGATATGCAGGAGGCCTAGAGCTCAAAACTAGTATAACAGTTTACAGTCATAGCTGGCCAACAATTAATATTTCCTTCATTTCACATAAGGTATAACCTTTTTATAAGCATACTTACATTTTACACTTGTTCTTTCATGCTAATAAAAACATTCCTATAGAATTCAAACGAGAACACACTCAAATACATACTGAAGCATAAAATATTGAACAACTGAAAAGCAATGTACACACATTAATTTACATCACATATTTACAAAACACATTTTAAAAAGAAACAAAAGCATTCATTTAAATACGAAGAGGGGCAGTTCAGTATAAAAAATTCCTGGAAGAGGCCTCTGCCCTTATTTCCGGAGAAGCTACAAGTCTGTTTTCTGCAGTTTATTTAGTTGAGTAGTTAAGATAGAGAGTGTGAAGAATGAAGGCTTGAACAGTAGTCTCATGCTGTAAACATCTGAGTGGTAGCTGCTGGCTTTTCTTTCAGAACAAAATGCATGGTACATACAATCACTTTACTTCTCATCCCAAATATGCATCATCAATTGGTGAAAAAACTCTAATTCTAAGCTGCTGTTTGTTGGTTTTGTTTTGTTTTACAGTGTTTATCAGTAGCTTCCAGTGTTAAAAGTTTATTCTGGTAGGATATCTTGCCATTCCACTTCCATCAATAGTCTCTAACAGGAGCGAGTTCTGGTATGAGATTAACAGTTATATTTTTATACAATCTACTGACAAGTACTTTAGGAGTATATACTAAATTGTTCAACCCATCAATATACTGACGTTCTCTGGAATACCTCAGAAGTTTGTATCTGCAGAAGGAGTTGGAAGAAGAAAAATGAGAAAGATTTGCAAGAAACAATTCAACTGATGTTAGACGCGATACTGTGACAGTCATTTAATTTTGAAATATACCTTAAATTCTGAAACTACCTTTCAAACCTTTGAAATTACCAAATAACCTACCTAGGCTTTAAAAGCAAGCTTTTGAAGATTTTTACTACAGTTAGATTTTATGGTTGCATATACAAGTTAACATTAAGACTAAATAACAAAGGAGGCATTCAATATGTAAACTTTTTATGGTCCCAAACTAAATAGATTTTTAAAGATTATTCAATTTCTTCATGTTCTTTTGCTATAAAATTAAACTAAGGAGCCTAGGGAAGATTTGGGAATCTTCACTGTTCATCATTATACATTTAAATGTCTGAATTGATTTTCGTTTCACTCTTGAGACTCCTGCATGTGCAAACATCTAAATTTGAGGTGATTAAAAAACAGTTCCCATCCCCCGTATTACCCACATATACATTTTAGTTTCATAGAACAGATTTACTCATCTCTACTGCATGTGTCTATTCAAAATTATGAATAAAAGAGAAAAAGGATGTTCCCAGAAAAAGACATCCATTGATAACAGAATTGAGCAATATTTCTAGTTACAGGAAAATATATATCATAAACCCTTTACTTTGTGTTTCACCTTCTAAGTTTTACATGTAGGTCATCTGCTGCATTCTGGTTTCTATTCAAATCCCAGGACAGGCAGAACTTCCTGGCCAGTTTAAGTGTTTTGTAACTTTGTAGCAAAAGAAAAGAATCCCAAAAGAAAACATTTAAGTCAATGTGTGCAAGAAATGAGAAGACTTGTATCTCAGAAAAGAATAAAATATGAAGGAAGAAACCAATCCTTGAGGAGTTTTAAAGTCTGTTTTCATGCAGGAGTCATTTGCCCTAGCTGCATTGCCTCCTTTTGCAAAATATCCAAAATAGCCAACTAATGGAGCCCTGCCAGCACTAATGCCAAAACTATTATGGAACAATAACATTCTGGATCAAAGATTCTGATGATAGTGTCTTCTGACACACAAACTCAGTCTCTCTCATGGTTAAATAAAAAACATCTGAACAGCAAATATAATGTGTTTAAAAAAATAGGTATTTTAGCACCAAAGAGGAAATAACATCGATAAGAACTGACTGCTTATTCATACGTGTGGATGCAAGAAAAAAATTTTACATCTTTAGCTGTAGTATTTGAACATTCCTCTGTTTTTCTTACCGTCCCAAAAACTGGACTTCACCTCTGTGATGATGAGGAATGGATTTGTACTTCCCTAAATCGCCTTCTGGTCTTGTTACATTGTATCCAGCATAGTGAACCCTGCCATAAAATACATAAACATTTATAAAAACACCTTCTTACAGCTCACCATACGAGTTAAAGCAAAAGTGAAAAATACACATCAAATATTTTAAAACTAAGTCTTTATGTTCATTGACATTCTCTTCCTAAAAAAACCCGCAACACTCCAAACCCAACAACTGAAAAAGCTGGCAAAGTGCAAAATAATAATAATTTCATATTTAATATTTCCTGCTTGTTCCAGCATAAAAACGTGAAAATAGCAAGAAAAAAGTATAAAATTCTTCCTTTAAAAGATATCTCTTTATATAGAAACTCATTCAGAGCCTTTCAATAGCTCAGTTAGAACAGTTTAGACTCATTCACTGGGAGCAGTAGGTAATGCCATGAGCAGTGCTGTCCATTGTCCAGTGTGGGACTACCAATGTATTCACAGATTAACCTCTCTCTCAAACACTGCTCCTAAGATATGAAACTGATGCTTACTCTACATGCCTGTGGAATGGTATTTCATAATGCTAGCAGCAAGAGTGAAGCAACATGCTTAGTGTGATTACCTGTTATTCTTTCTGTTATTTGTCACAAGGCCTAGCTTTTAAAAACCTGCTAGCTGTCCCCAGGCCAAGAAAAAGGAACATCATACTTATCCCTTCAAATGGTATATTCGGATATTTCTGAAGCAAACTATGCAGAATTTGTCCATTTAAAACAAGTTATGAAAAGGTAACAAGTGACAAGAAAACACACCTAACTGGTCTCAAAGGGTGGGTGGTACAGAAAGACCTAGGCACTCAATACTCACCTGTTCCAAAGATCATCATCTTCTCCACCCCATCCCCAGAAGGCATTTGGAAAACCATTGATCTTCTTGAATTGTTCCACTGTCAGGCCACTTACACCACCAAAGAACTCATTGTACGGAAGGCTGGAAACAAAAGATAAATTCTATATCATTAGCTGAACTTTGATAAGTAGCCCTCTCTTGAACAATACCTTTCCAAAAGGCAAGAGCCCCAAACTAAGGACATGAACAGAGGCTGAATGTATTCACTAAGGGAAACTGGTTCACAGATTGCCAGCATGAAGTGACATACAGCAAGCTGAACAAAAGGTTTGCAGTAGTGTCTGATTCGCATAAAAGGTGCTCTTAAACTGTAGCTCCAAAGAGTATCACCCATAACAAACAACAGTCTACCAGTCTATTTCAGATGGCTGATTTAGACCCATAGCTGAAGTGTTAAGTGAAGCCCTCAAACTATTTATGTTGACACTATTCAACTGAAAAAACCTCTTTAATCAACTGAAAAATTACAAATCAGTAACGCATCAATTAAATAATTTTAATTCTTTACTATATTCTACAGAACTCTTAAAACTTGAGAGAAACAGCTTAAGAGCACCAATTAAACAGTGAATGGCACACTGATTTAAAAAAACACTTTCCAGTTTTTAAAAGATAAACTTCTGAATCAAAAGGATCTACATACTTTTCTTTCAGTAAGCAACAGTAATTGCTAACATATATTATTAAGCAGTAAGCAATTGGCCAACATGAACAGCCACAATATCCATACAAAATACTATGCCCCAGCCAATGTCATTTCCAGTCCTCAAAACACTCTGTCAACCTAGAAAAAATAAATATCTATATTTACTTCCATCAATATTAACTGGCATCCTTAACCCAGAAGCTGCTACAGTAAAGCAGCTTTCTTTCAGAAGCAGCACACAATTCCATAAAACAGAAGTGTCTCAGGAGACACTTCCAAATCTGGAACCTTCAAGGAGTTAAGACTATCTACTGAAAGATTTACCATTGCTTAGGACACAATTGCCACACTGAAGGACAAATAACTCCAGAATGCAAGGGGAAAGAAAAACAAATATAAAACCATGCAATTTCTGATCTCTGTGAAAAAACAGGATTCAACCAAATCTGAAAAGCATTTGGGGAAGGTTGCAACTATATTTGCCTTTCAACATTTAACTGAAGTAGCAAGTGTTCTAACCCCCCTCTCTCCCTCTCTGAAAAACCCCACATACATACCTCCAAAATAACCAATGAAAAACCACAGTCAACCCAAAACAAGACCACCAACCAAAACCAACTGGAATATGACAGTTAACAGGACTGTTTAGAGGTTTATTTATTTTTGTATTTTATAAATCTGGTTTCATTTCTACATTCATCAATTTTGTAAATACTTACCTATTCAGACATTTTATAAATGTATATATAAATACATAGAGTGTTTTACAAGTACATATAAAGATAGATGAAATCTCTTATCTATATTCATGAGTGCTAACTTTTGTATTTTTAAATACACATGAAATCTTTAAACATTTAACTGCTGATTGGTTGACAACTTGATGTCCAGAGAGAGCCATGGTTTCAAGGCATTGCTTTTAATCTGTTGGTTGACCAGGTTGTCAACCTGATTAACTTCACAAGTTCAGGATAGCAAATGCCTACACATAGCAAGCAATAAGCTACAGCTTCACGTGAAATGATTCCAAGAACATCACGAGATAGCAGAGTGTTAAAAAGCAAGTGGCACATCATTAATGTAAACTGGCAGAAGAAAAGGAGGCAAGAAAACTGCAGGTCCCACTACATTCACCAAATGTAGAGACTGAAAGACAATATACAAAATGGTCCAGCAGTAAGAAAATCTTCAGTTTAAAAAGCAGTATGAAACAGAAATAAAAGTGTACATTTATGAGAAAATAAAGACAGACATTTTTCCTGTGATATTTTGCTGCAGATTATCTGCTTTTCTTTTGTAACAGCCAGTACAAGGGTTTATGTAGCCAGAAAACATTTCTAGTCAGTTAGATAGGATTTTCCCCCTTGACACACAAACCATTTTTTTTTCAAGGTCAACCTCACTGCAACAAGCTCAACATTGAAAATTATAAATAATATCTTCTAATTAGTAACATATCAAATGCAGACACTAAATTTAAATCTTTATTTTAGTAACTAAATAGTCATTTCTGTAAATAGCGTAACAGGAGGTCGGTTTGCTGTTTTCACCTACTGTATTTAGTGTCACAAAATTCATACACTTTTAAAATATTCCTGGGTACTTAAGAAAAAATGTGAATAAAACTCTTTACTTACATGTACATGTATTTGTCCAGCTTTGCTGCAAAATGGCGTGGCATTTCTCCACATCCATAGTAATTTCTGTCATTCTCAGGTAGGTGATCCACATCATGGAATATTATGCAGTCCCAGACAGCATCCTTCATTGCCTCTTTGAAGCCAACATTAAAGAGCATTGCACGATTAAAAGGTTGTGTACCTGTCTTCACACAGAAAACAACGGAGACATTGTAAAAACCAAGGAGAGACAAAAATTTCAATACTATGAGAAAAACATACTCTAACACACACACAAAAAAAAAAAAAAAAGACAGTGATGCCTTTTTTGTCTGGCTGGTCATGCTGGGTTGGATGCACCTCACGATGGGGTTGGCCCTCCTGGCTGGCAGGGCACACATTGCTGACTCCTGTGAGCCAGGACTGAGCCTGGTTCCGGCTTCCAAACAGCACCCCCAGACCCCTTTGTGCAGGGCTGCTCTCCAGTCACTCCTCTCCCAGTTTACACTTGTGCCTGGCTTTACTCCATCCTAGGTGCAGAGTGCAATTTTGACTTATTAAATTTCTTCCCATTAATCACTGTCCAATGCTCCAATTTATCTAGATCCCTCTGAAAGGCATCACTCAAAAGTCCAACTGACACGTGTGGTTGACATCATCAGAAAGCTGCTGACGGTGCACTCGGCTCCTGCATCCACTGAACGTAAGGCCCTGGAATTGAGCCCTGAGGAACACTGCTGCTGACCTACTTTTTTGCCTTGAAAACTTACAATGACAATAGATTCTAAGAGGCCATGTTATTACCTACAAAATATCAGCCCATATTTGAAAAAAAGCATCATGTATCTGGCCACTGCTTAAACTGGGGAAAGGAGGTGAACTTTCCTTTTCCATTTAAAGGAGAAGAAGAGTAGAGTAACAATTTTGAAATTCTGGATTCATCCAAATCTTGGTAAGAATATCAAATCCCTTTTAGTAAGGAATCTTGAGAAGTCACTTTTCAAGTAGATGCTGTTACCTGTTCAACAACATAGAAGGCGAATTCCAGCCGCTGCTTCTGCAACATAGGTATCAGATGACGGAAAAAAATTGGAAGATGCTCGTGACGATTCCGAAAAGGAATAAGGATAGCCACCTTCAGGAAAAAAAAAATTAAGCTATTACATCAGCATCTTAAAATGTTAAGATTTCAATAAAAATCAAGTTTCCTGTGGCTTTTCAACTTTTACATTTATATTGGCTCAGTGTTTTACATGTTGGTTCCCCCTAGGAAAGCGTGTTGGAAATTTGCTCAAGTAATTAAGAAAAAAAATGTGAGTAACACATAAACAAGATTTTCATTTTATGTTCACCTGCTTCTAGTTGTACTTCAAGCAACAGACACATAGGATAGATTTGCATGCATATGATGAAATCTTTAGTAACAACAGCTAATGAACCTTTGAAAGTTCTTGATGATCCATTTCAAATTTTTCTCCTAGCTGAAGTTTCTTCTTGAGCACAGATGGCATACTACAAATACTATGACATACTACATATATAGCACCAAAAGACTGAGTGCCTGCAATGGCGAACTATTCTTACATATCAACACGAAAAAATAAACCAAAACAGAAAATCAGCATCTCACCTTCCACCGTGGCTTACAGTCATTTGGTTTCCAGTGTCCTCCTGGTTTAATGTCTAAATCTTTTGAAAACAGTTGCTGAATTTCATCAAAACTAATTTCACTCATATTGACGTCAATAAGGCCTCCTAAAGAGAGGAAAAAAACCCTTATTTATTAATTTCAATTAAGACAACTGATCTAACACTACAAGGGATATCACGGACAAATGGCATCAGAAATTTGTAGTTACACTACTACCTACAGACTAAAAAGTACCAATTTATACTATCCTCTTAATCTTTAATTTTTTACAGAATGAATTTCAGTATTTCCAAAAACAAACAATCCTTCCATAAAACCTATTAAAAAAATACTCATTTCAGAGGACACAGAACAAGCAAAGTAATTTGAATTCTGCATCTATTACAGAAAATTTGGATTGCCTTTCATTTCAACTACCACTGTTAACAATCCTACATCATCTGCACTACTGAACCTTTACTCAAATTCTGTGTGCCTTCCTCCTCCACTTTCACATTAAAAGAAAATGCATCATCGCTACACTCAACAAACTTCCTCAATTTAAATTTTAGATGATACGCACGTTTCATGTAGAGTCTTCATCCACTAATCCACCACTATCTGCTTCAAACCAATTCATAGCAATGGGCTGGATTTGAGAATTACCACTGGTAGAACTAATGACCCCAATGGGAAAAGCTTTTGCAAAAGGCATTAGAGTGGAATTCAGTAAGTAATTGAATAAGGACCACAATATGGTTCGAAAAAAATCAGGTTAGTACTTACTATGAGAAAATATTAACATTTAGTTGATAGCTGGAAGATGTCAGTCATTAGTTTATGCATGTGAAAAAGTTCAAAACTGGAAATAATGATTCATAGTAAATACCCACAAAAGCAATAAAAAGAATCAAGAAAATCTGGGGAGAAGACTAATATAGCAGTCATTAACCAGAAGCTCAAGTCATTCTTCAGCAACTACTACACTCTAAATCATCAAATAAAAATCTTGCAAGAAATTTCTGACAAACACTATAAAATATTATTCTTATTTTTGTCTAGAAAGTTAAGTATTTTGGTGAGGGTTGGTATTTTAAAGTCAGTCAAAAAATCACTTTGATTTTCTCCCCTGTGTCCATACCCAAAAGATCCTATTTGTGCCCAATACGTTGCTTTGTGTCGCTGACTAGTTATCTAAATCTTCTCTAAATATTGACATTTTTGGAACATACTAGGAATAACTATTGTTTTCAGAAGAAGGTAGAAGATACTGCAAGAGCTACTTTAGTTTTGGATATGATTAAATATAGTACTACTTGCAAATGAAGAAGGTAACTATTTTTTTAATGTAAAATCATAGGTGAAAAATTATAAAGAACAGTACACTATTTCAAGAGAAGATTTAAAGAAACCCACAT
Source organism: Corvus brachyrhynchos (assembly GCF_000691975.1). Classification (NCBI taxonomy): domain Eukaryota; kingdom Metazoa; phylum Chordata; class Aves; order Passeriformes; family Corvidae; genus Corvus; species Corvus brachyrhynchos. The sequence goes on from NW_008236767.1 coordinate 530,397, forward strand.
TTATTTAATTATTTTAGGAAAAAAGGAAACCTGGCAGTTGCTAAAAATCCTGTATAGATAGACACTAGAACAAGCTAATCCTACAGAGGTTTAAAAAAAAATTAAATAATATTTTAAAATAAAAATAATTATTTAAAAAATAAGTTTAGATTATCATAATGGCTGTGTCTGAAACTCTTCAATAACCCAAGAAAGAAATCTTAAGAAATATAAATTCAAGGTCAATCAAAGGACCAGCATATAAACATGTACAAAATAAATTAAAAAAAAGAAATTTAAAAAATCAATTTCAACTACCAAGAGACAGAAAAGCAACAAGAGCCTTTCACTTCAATTACAGAATCTAAAAGGAAAATAAAGATAAATAAAGGCCAATTACTACACCAGAAAGGGGAGCAAATAACACATGATGTGACTCAGATACCTCAGTCTTCTGAGAAAAGTTCAGATGTGAACAGATCCTTACAGAGTTTAAATTAGAAAAAAACCATCAAATGGTAAAACAGTATTTAGATAAAGCAGGTGTTTCTAACTTTATGGGACATAATGAAATTCCAACCAGAGTGTTTAAAAAGCAGCTTTAGTAAAACCTGAAGTATTGGTACTATCAAAAGTACACAGATGAGCGAATAGAAATCAGCATTTTTTCCCTGTCACTGGTGGGGAGCAGGAGAAGGTGTCTCTGTAAATAACTGGGCTTACTAGTCACTACTTCCATTAGTCTCTAGCAGGCTGCAATAAAACACATTTATACAACCTGCAAAATAAGAGAGCTGAGAAAGCAAAAAGCATTTTGAAGAAGAAAATCAGAAAAAAAAATTGTTTCAACAAATCAGATACAGAAACCAATAAAGTAAAATTAATTAAAAAAAAAAAGAATGGTTTGTTACTGAAGGAAAAAATGAAGCATGCACAGCAAAACAAGCAATACCTGGCTTTGCTGCAGTATGTAGAGAGACAGTTTTACAGTTTGTAATGGATTGCACATTAATATGAGCCAATGCAATGCACTTGTACAAAAATAGAAAATCTCATCCTGGAATGTATTAACTGCTGCTATGAGAAAAAAAAAGAGAAGTTTTACAAAACTAAATTGTTTTGTAACCAGGATTTAAGCCAGTTATGATGATTTACAAAGAAATCAAATCTAAGACAGTCTACGGTGCAAAAAGATCAAGAGTGACAAGAGCTTTAGAAACTATGCAGTCTAGAAAGGCTGGGATTATCAATTTATCTACAAAGGAAGAGACAGACAGATTCTTGTACTGCTTCTATCTCAAAGAGGAGATTTGCTTATGAATTAGAACAGCATTGCTCAACCAGTGGGTTATAACCTGTAAGACTGAGTTACACAAAAAAGGCAATAGCTGCTCCTATTTTAAGAGCGTATGTACTTGGGACCAAATATGATTTTACCATACCCCTTTCATGACATAAATTTGGCAAGTTGATGCAAAGAAGAAAAGATGACTTCTATAATAACCTTAGACTAATTAAGCATGTCAAAGTATACACGATTCAACACTTTCTTCCCTGGCTATCTCACATTTCCTACAACATTTCATTAAATTAAATGATCTTCAGAGATGCTTTATTTAGACTATAATTAGAAAGAGATGATGATTAAAACGGTATACATGAAAACCAAAAAGTGAAACACATACCCCTTTGTTGAAAAGCAACTTATCCAGTGAATAATTTTCTATTAAAATTATTTCTCTATTAAATTAAATAGGACAGAAGAAGCACAAAGCAATTACTAACAAAAAAAAACAACAACAAAAACAAAATGGTAAAAGGAAAGCAGCATCAAGGAGATCTATAGAGAGATTACTGGTAGAATTACTTAGTTTTCAGCTAATCTGACAGAATTCCAACAGCCAGATCCCTTGAAAATGCCATTAAAAATACTAATTTATATGCATTTTTCAGTCAGCAAAATCATCACTCTTGTTTCTCTGATTATCCAGATTTGATATTCGTTGAAATTTTTGTTTCCAAAAGTAGCTAAAATATTTACTATTGGAATAATTTGGTTTTATTTGTTTATATGTTCAATATTATATAAAAAATATGATTTTGAAAGTGAAACCCTATGTCTGGAGAGAAAGAGGCTGAAATAAGGATATTATCACACCATGGGGCTAATTACTACCTGGCTTAAGACAGTTTTCTATATGGTTTAGTTTCACAAGCAACAGCAACTGATCTATATTTTTGGCTCCATGTCTGCATATTTAAAATCTAAGAAACAAAGCTTAGAAACTGGCATTATTGAAAAGAAACACAGATAACATGCACTGTTTCTGTTTTCTTCAACAAATAAACTTCTCAGTTGAGATTTTTAGAAAGGTTATAATGGAATCTAGATTATTCTAATGCAATCCACTATTTTTCTTCGAAGAAAAATTGATCAGAATTCAGTTTAGCTGTCAGCAACAATTTTTGGTATGATATGGATCTGAACTGCTCTATTGAATGTTTAATTACTTGCTCATGCTGAATGACAGCCCACAGATTAAGTCAGGTGTCTAAAAGACAAGAGGTTAGAATTCTGGAATGCATCACAAGTAACTTCAGAAACTATGTGAAATTTTCTCTCCTACAAATCAGTAGTTTAATTACGTGATTTCAAATTAGTAAAGGTGATTAGTAAAGAGACCAAAACTTCAGTAACACATTAGTTACAGGCAAACTTCTGTCCATTATCAGATGTATGTTATTTCATTACTCCTTATAATTATATTTTATATTAAAATAACTGTGTCTTGTTTAAAATACAATTTAACTTACTAGATAAACATTAAGGTCAGTTTAAAACTTACTCATGTAAGGCAGCTTCTCTGGACAAGGCTGGTAAGGAGAGTAGGTGAAGTTCTCTGGAAGATACATTGTTGTTTGAGCAACACAGTCACTAGAATTGTTTCCTTCAGGATAATCTTAAAAAGAAGAATTGATTTTTGTAAAAACCTATATTATCCACTATAATTGTAACATATCATCATGCAGGTGAGAGCATTAATTTTTAGTTAACAAATTCCTAGCAGCATGATTTAAAAAGCATTTTATTGCACTAGAGGAATAATAATTAAATAGAAGTATCTTTGTTACAGCTGCCACATATATTTCCTATTAAAGTGAACTGATAAATAGTATCAACTATTTGACCTTCACTCCAATTACAGAGAAGTAGGATTTGGGTCGACATTTTCATAATCAAGCTACGTCATTAATGATTGGCTTTTTTTTTTTTTTTTTAAAAAGGCCTTTTAAAAATTAAGTAAGAAATATTCTTACCTGTGCCATTCAGTGTAGTATTTTTGTTAGTGTACAATCTTATCATGTGTCCTATCGTTTTTACATTTTCTCTCAACATTATACCACGAGCTTGCACCATAAAGAGATATGTGTTTGCTGGTAAAACAAAAATCAATTTTGAATTTGTATTAAAATAATGTATTTCCAAGTTATTCTAATATACATCTACAATGTGTTCAACATTTTTTACTCTGTCTGAATCCATGGTCAGTGAACAATAGTTCTTTGAGATGAAGGTCCACACAATAAAACCTAACAGCAACAATAGAAAAGACTAAAATGGATTCATAACCATGGCTCTATACAAACCCAAAAACTACAGAATGTCAATAGAAATTTTATATGACACTTTCATTTCTCTTTCATTTACAAAAAGCAGCTGAGGGTGACAGGAAAATTTAATTTACCAATAAAAAGATTTTCTTATGTAAATACATCTCATCATTGAAATATAGGACAAAAAAAAGTCAAAAAAATCATTTAGTCCCATATAATGGTCCCTTTTTTTACTCACTTTTTAACACAACTTTCAGTCAAAATGCACTGCTATTCATTCACTCCAAACAGCTGCTTTGTTATACAACTGCTACAAATCACTGCCAATCTCAAAGTATTAATGTTTTATAATTATACATGAAATATTTATTATAGGCATCAAGGGTGAGTAAATCAACATTCTGAGTAATTAAGTGGCTCACTAACAACAACAGCATGAAATATTTCTGTTTCAATCTTGCACCCCAAGCCCCAAATGTGATCTCAAGATATTTCTTTGCATTAAGCAGAAGTTAGTAAGGTAGAAATGAAGCTGCATTTGTATCTGAGTGAGCAAATGCCTACCCAGAACTCAAAGACCTAAAAGAATATTGGAAAGGGAAGGATAAATTTCCTTTACAGAAGGCAGCAGAGGGTCAAAGGGATCATCTGCCACTTCACCAACATTAAGCACCCAGTTGTCTGGGGGATATTTGGCTCCCCGTAACTAATAACCACCCTAACAAAAAAAAAAAAAGCTCTGCACCTTTGTAGGAAATAACTAAACATATCAGGAGTGAAAAATAAATAAAGATATTAAAGAAAAGTTAGAAAATTATCTCAGGGACTCCATCAGATGACCCACCACCAGTGGCATGACACAAGTAACTCCAGATCAACTCGTAATTTCTTCCAGCTCAACACAGAGAGTCTAGAGCTACAGAGAACTGTGTGTAATGGACTGGGGGCATTTCCAGAGGAAAATACAGTAATTCATTCCACCACATTAACAAACAGTACTACCGACACCTACAGAGATAAAAACACCAGCATAATATTTCAAAGAATACTATTTCAAAGCCCTAAAACAATGTCTTTATTTTTTAAAAGAATTAATGGAGGGGTTCTCCTGGCTTTCAAAGTGCTCCTTATTAAAACAAGGAATATTAACAGCCAAAAGAGAGGCTCTGGACATGCCAGGTGCCATGCATGGCATGTAATTCTCAAACCCTTGGACAGCATGACTAGCTGTGTTGGTTAACAAGAGCTTACATGAGTATAAAAGTTACTCAGCTGCTAGGATCCTGAAATTGTCTCAACACCTTCTGGCCACTAAAGAGAAGCAAAACAAAACAAAAAACTACAACTTTGGCCTGATGACAGAGGTAGGAAATCCCACAAGAAAGATTCTTATCAGGATTTAAGACAACAGATAACAAAAAACTACAGAAAAACTACACAAAAAGTTCTCAACATTTTAACCCAATTCACATAAAGTAATGATGTGGTTCCTATTATTTAATTACATTTGTAGTTTTCCATTCAAATACTGGGATTTTTAGGGTGTCTCTACTAAGCATTTCAAGGAATCTGCGCAATTTGTGAACTCATATATGAAGTTACCTACTAAAGAAACCTCCTCCTTTAGGAATCAACATAAAGGCAATTAGATCTGTTCCTCCAAGAACAATTCTTTACCTTCAAACAAACAATTTCAAAATGCAAGGCTTTCCTGAAAGTAAAACGCGTATCTTTGCTTTCCAAATAGGACAAAATATTCCTAATTAACAAAAAATTTCTTTCTTCAAACGTTAACATATTTTAAGTTGGTATCAACCTTTCTTTTTCCCCATAAAAGTTTTTTTCTCCCCTAGGTACAGCTCTTCTCTTCAATACCTTCCTATTCCAATACTAAAATAAAGTGGGGTTTTTAATATAAATACGTTAGTAAATACTGATTTCAGAGATAACCTCTAGAAGACTGTGTGCTTTATTCTCCTTTTTAATGTGATACCAAAAGCCCAAGTCACTTGAATTTTTAACTCTGCAGGTTTATAGAGCTTTCAGCAGGTTTACAGAAGTATAACCTTAGTTCACATAAACCAAATGTGGTAGGTTGATATGGCTAACAGCTAAGTCCTCACCGTTGCTTGCTCACAGCCCTGAAGTGAGATGGAGGAAACAATATGAAGGGCAAAAGTTTTAGGAACCTGATGTGGTAAAGAACTGAGAGTTAGATTTTCAAACAAGTCCACAACAAAGTCAAGAGAGCCATGTAAATGTTAATTTTTATGGGAAATGTTACTGAAGTCCAGATAATGTAGACATAAACGTTGGAAAAACAAGATTTTCTGCAAAAGCACATATATCTTCCCTTTAGTGAAGTAAAGCTTACTCCTTCTGACATAGAGGAGAAAAATTTGAACAAACACACAAGACCTTTGTGAGAAAGTTAGAAAAGGCATTTGTCTCAAAAATAGACATCATGAAAAGATGTAATTGAAAAAAAAACCCAACCAGGTAAAGTCTGCTGCCACCTTGAATACTCTTAAGGATTCAAGAGCTGCTCTTGCTACCAGGAAGATCTAACCTTGCCATGTTTTTATCAAGTAATTCTTTTAGACTTCCTCCTCTTTCTGGCTGAGCTGCTTGTCAACTCACTATCCAACTCTACTGAAAGACATAAGCAAAATAAAACATTCTCCCTTTGTGGGCAGTCTGTGTCCCTGGGTGTCTGGCACAACCAGTTACAAGGAATACAGATCTGCTCAGTTTATTCCACTATCATTCAGCAGCTCCTTAGGTAGCAGCAGGTGCTCGAGCAGCCAATTAATTACGTCAGAAGCTAAAACATCAGGCAAAAATCAAAGATATTAATTTAGTTCTAAAAATAAATCTCATCTACTGTCAAAGACCTGTGAAAAAGAGCACAGTTCACATGTCACATCAACCAGCAGCAACAGCAATAAAGTATTCAATCCACACAGGCCAGAAGTGCAACAGAGAAATACAGTTTTCCTTCTAGGGGGTGGGGGATGACTGATAGCAGAAGGCAGCCAGATAAAACTCCAGAAGGAGTGCACTGATGGCAACTTCCTGACACAAGTGTTAGAGCCAGTGAGAGGAAGTGACCGGCAGAACCTCATACTTACCAAGGAGAAGAGGTTCACTGGGGATAGGAAGACCAAAGGCAGCCTTGGCTGCAGAGATCATGAGATGGTAGAGTTCAGGATCCTAGGGGCAGGAAGAAGCAAAAGAAAGCTCACAACTCTGGACTTCAAGAGAAGACTTTGGTGTCTTCAAACATCTGTGTGGTGGAGTCTTACGGGATGCGGCCCTTAAATGATGATAGGGTCAAGAAAGCTGGGTAATATTCAGGAATAATCTCCTTCAAGCTTATGAGAGATCCATCTCAATGAATATGAAAAGAGATAAAACGCCAGGAGGCCATGGATGAACAAGGACCTCCTGGAAAAAAAAATAATCAAACACAAACATAATACAGTGGGAGGAAACAAGCCCAGGTAATGCAGGAGGAATATGGAAACGATATCTGAGCATCCAGGGAGACAGCTAGGAAAGCTAAAGCCGAAATGGAACTAAGTCTGGCCAGGGATGTCAAAGACAACAAGAAGCATTTCTGTAAGTACACAGGTGACAAGAAGAAAACTCAGGAGAATGTGAACCCACTGCTCAACAAGAAAGACGCATGGGTAAGTCTGCCATATTCAATGTCACCTGTCTCTCAGACTTTATTAACAAGGCCAGTCTTCAGGAAGTCCAAGTCCCTGAGACCAGTCTGGAACAAGGAAATTGTACCCTTGCCCTCAGTGGAAGACTTCAGCAAACAGGACATGGGTTAAGTCCATGGGCCCTTACAGGATTTACCAAGTGCTAAGGGAGCTGGCAGATGTCATTGCACAGCCACTCTTGACCATCTTTGATCAATCATGATGAGTGGCAGAAGTGCCTGAGGACTAGAGGAAAGCAAATGTCACTCCTATCTTCAAGAAGGAGGACCCAGGGAAGTACAGGCTGATCAGCCTCAGCTTGATCCCTGGGAAGGTGATGGAGCAGCTAAACCTGGAAACCATTCTTCAGGTACATGAATGACAAGAAAATCATCAGGAACAGTCAACCAACTGGATAACCTTCTATGATGAAAGATAGATAAGGAAAGAGCAGGGGGCATTGTCTACCAGGACTTCAATAAGACCTTTCACCCTGTATCCCATAAGATCGTCATGGACAAACTGTTGATGTACAGGCTAGCTGAGCAAACGGTGAACTGGATCAAAAGCTGACTGACCAAGCCCAAAGGGTGAGGTCAGTGACCAGTGATGTACACCAGGGGTCAATAGTGGGTTCAGTCTCTTTTAACACCTTCATTAGTTATCTGGTTGACAGGCAGAACATAACCTCACAAAGTTTATTTATGACACAAAAATGGTAGCTGATATGCCAAAGGGCCATGCTGCCATCCAGAGGTACCTCAGCAGGCTGGAGAAATGTGCTGACAGGAACTTCATGAAGTTCACAAGGAGCAGTGCAAATTTCTGCATCTGGGGAGGAACAACCTTGTGCACCAAAATATGCTTAGCGAATCCAATGGGAAAGCTTTTTGACAGAAGAGTCTTTGGAGGTCCTGGTGGACATCAAGTGGAACATGAGCCAGCAATGTGCTGCAAAGAAGGCCAACAGCATCATGGGATGCATTAGGAAGAATGTTGCCAGCAGGTCAAGGTGATCCTTCAAAGCCTTCACTCAGCAGTGATGAAGCCACACCTGGAATAGTGTCCAGTTCTGAGCTCCACAGTGGAATAGAGAACATGGACATCCTGGAGCGCATCCAACAACAGGCCGTGAAGAAAACAAAGGGACTGAAGCATTGCTCCTGTGAGGAAAGGCTGAGAGAGCTGGGATTGTTCAGCCTTAAGAGAAAGTTCAGGGGGCCACATTAATGTGTAAAAAGAGTGGGTATATATGTATACAATGTATTTGAAGGGAAGGTGCAAAAAAAAGAGCCAGGCACTTTTCAGTGGTGCCCAGGGACAGAACCAGAGGCAGTGGGCACACACTGAAACACAGGATGTTCCACCTGAACACCAGGAAACAGTTCTATACTGTGAGGGGGATGGAGCACTGGCACAGGTTGCTCACAGTGGTTGTAGAGAATATCCTCAGAAATACCCTAAAGCCTTCTGGACACAGTCCTGGGCAACTGGCTCCAGGTGGCACTTCTTGAGCACTTCTTGGAGGTTGGACCAGATAACCTCCAGAGACTCCTTCCAACCTCAACTATTCTGTGATTTTCTTCTACTTTTGTCTTTCTGCATTTGTACTAACCATCACTGTCACAGTGCAAGGCAAAGCACAAACCGGGAAGGCAAAATTTCAGGTGTAACCAAAGAAAACATCTAACCATGTAACCACCTAGAAGCAATTTTATTCATATGCTTCTTATTTCACTGTACATGGTTCATAATAAGTAAGGAAGAGAACTTCTGACTCAAGGAACATAGAATCCAGGCTGTCATGCAGTTTACAAGGTAATCAGATGGAAAGTGCAGGGAGGAATATAAAACAACACATCCATATAGGGCACCTTGGAATCAATACCATACTCAGTGTTCCATCTCAAGCAACTGCAAGTGTGAGCTCAGAGCTCATAACTAATTCAGATGAAGTTTTCCTATGAATTGATCCAAATCTGCATCAGCAATCACGAACACACAGCCACATGTCAGTCATCAAAAGTCCTGGGTTTAGGGCATTATTTAAAACTCATTCTGATAAAGCACATTAGGGCATTAAAGGGATCATCCTGTATTTCAGAGGACACACTAAAAATATCAGATGGATCATTTTTTGTCTCGAGTTTTTATAGCTCACTAGTTATTAACAGTTTTATGTGTTAGACTCCTGGGGGGGCAATGTGTTAATTCTAAAAGTATAAAAATATCTGTAAAAATGGTTCCATATTTTATATCAGGTAGCTTTCTGTTATTTAAATATTCACTTGAAGACTATTTGCACCTTTTTTAAAGAAAATGGTCTCATTCACAGATCCCTCTCCATTAGGGAATCAAGCTCCTTCCAAGCAGTACAATAAAAATCAAAGCACTTCTCACAATACTGCATTAGTTTATCATCCCACAAATTCACAGGAAAAGCACAAGACTCATTTTTATATAGAAACTTACTAAGTTATCATGCTGTACTCGTACACCAAAGCAAAGCCAAAAAACTATGCCACGCACTTAGAAGCAATCAATGTAGTATAATACACAACAGAAGAAGTGAAGTTGAAACTGGGTCAATGACTGACATTCTGAACAAGACTAGGAAGTTAGAAATGTGATTACTTTAAAAACAAAGAAAAGTACTAATTCTTACCAAAAATGATTTTTTTAAATGCCAAACAAAAGATGAACAAACTTGGAGGTCACAGATCTGATTTTAAAATGCAGCTTTTATTCTGCCAAGGAAAAACCAAAAAAACCAAAAAAAAACAAAAAAAAAAAAATCCCAAACATAGAAAAAGCATTATGTCAAGAATATTTTCAAAGCAATTAGCAAAAAGTTAACACGCCCGGACCTTAAAAAAAAAAAGAAGATCTATCATCAGAGCAGTTGTAGCAACATTATACACTGATCTTTCTGGGGAAAAAAATTGCTGAAAAACTCAGATAGGAAATACTTTGTAGGGAATCCACGGATTCTGCAAGAGTCAAATGCAGTAAACCAAGCTTCACAGAGAATAGGTCTTGACAAATGACGATTGCCCCTGAAGTTACTCATCTGCTAGTCAACACTTGTCTTCACAGGACTTCTGAAGAGCACATTCAACATATTGCATAAGAATTGGTATGGATTCAAACAGGTTAACAGCAAGTTCTCCACTAGTAATTGTAAATGGGGAATCATCTCATGGGGGCATTTCTAGAACAAGTCCCACAGGGATCTCTTCTTATCTCAAGGTTATGTGATATTGTTCTCAGCAATACTAGAGTTAGAAATACATTATTTGTAGAGTTCATGCATGGCAAATTAACACAGAAGTGTTAAATATTAAATTCTATTATTAATCTAAATATACAGTAAATAGAGGTCAGATGAAGATTGCTTCTGAAACATCTTAGTTACAATTAGGAGCTAGAATATTTCCACAACTACAGGATAGTGACTTTAGTCTGTGAAACTGATTCATTAAACAATTCAGCAGTGAAGGACAATATGCCAAGTAATGTAAGACTGCTGTAAACTGGTTCCTATTCAAAAATGGAAATTTACAACAAACATCAATAAATACTATTGTAAGTGTTCAACTTCCTTAGTATTGTATTTATTTTTATACATTTGTTATTAATCAGAAGTTGTCTTTAAAACAGATACAACAAGCATGAAATAAAGAAAAAAACTGTGCCTTGAAATATATTCTTTCTTGATTTGTTTTTGTATATTCAATGGCAGTTTTGCACTATTTGTAAAATAATAATAAATCCAAATTTATTTCACAGGGATAGTGAGACTGCATTTGAGTCTGTATATGTACACCTCCCTGCAAGAAAAACATTTTAGAAAGACACATCACCTCAATCTATTGATAAAAACAAAAGCTACCAGTGTTTCTGGAGGCTAACAGTGATCATTCAGATGGTGCAGATGGACAAATCTGAATCAGCTGCAACAGAGAAGCTTCAAAATTGTTTTAATACTTCAAACAGCCTCTGTATACTCACTGCAACAATGGATATGCCAAATGGATGAGTCCTCTGACTGCAAGTCTGAGGAATTGGATAAATGTCAGTTCACTGTTTATTTGGAGACAGTAAATGAGGGGATCTCCATTTACAGTGAAAAAAAAATTGAATCAAATACCCTAGCAGTAGTTTTAAGCATGATAAAGGATACAATGTTCAATATAATTTTCAACATATTTGATACTATTTTATCCTCTCAGGCTATTAGTTGATTAGACAGTAAGCCGTGGAATAATTCAATAAATGCACAATGAACCGAAGGTAAAGAAGGACAACTGCAAATCTAAGAAAGTGAACTGACCATTGGCAATACCTTGCAAAAAATCATCTTTTGTATTTTAAAGTCCTGAAACCAATCTCTGCACTGTGTTCACGGGGATCTAGCACTGGATCCCACACAAAGCATAACCATTTCATGCTGTTCCCCATAATATCATTGCATAATTTGAATACAAAAGATTACCTAGGACTAAGAGCCATAGAAAAGCAAGCAAAGATAGTCACTTGTAGAAATAGTCTTATTAATGAAAAGCCAGTAGATAAGCTATCTTTCACCACAGACGGATGTGGAAATGGTTAAAGCTTTGGCCACGTCAGTAAAGCATCACAGTTCAGACAAATGTCTCCAGGGTACACAATCTCTCCTTCTCAACCCACAAGAAGAATGCATTCAAATAACTGGCTGGCTTAAGTGAAAACTCACTTCACATGAGGTCTCATAATTACTTTGTCCTTGTGAAGCTAGCTGTACACCATAAGTACCTGGGGTTTTTTCTGTTTTCTGACTAAGAACATCACAAAATGAATACTGATTGAAATCTTATGCAGGCAAGTTCCCTGACTAATAAGTACTAACACCCAAGGGCTTTAGGAAAACGATCAGAAAAAAATGCAAAACTGACTCAGAAATAAATATATAAATAAATAAATAAACAAAAAATAAATATATATAGAAATAAATAAATAAACAAACAAAAAAATGTTTATTCAAAGTTAATTTGTTGGTAAAAGTGAGAGACAGTCATGAATGACAGGACTACAGTAATTTATTCCTCATCAGGTGCTAGGAATGACTGTGCTGGGCCAACATAATGGAAAAGTCTTTGCACCTTCCAGAACAAGGCAGGAAACTTACCCATGATACTGCCCGAGTTAAGTGGGTTCAATGAGCTCAAGCATTTCAGAATGCTGAGGAACGTTTGATCACTGGAAATCAGAGATCAAGCAGAGAGTGTTTAAACCCCATTTTCCCCTTTGCACAAGAGAAAAAGGAAGGTCCCTATTAATCAGAAAGTTGGCTACAATTTCACAGGTAAAGGATTTGATGACAATTCGTGGAACTGACATGAAAAACTGCAATGCAAGCAAGAAGAAGACCTCTGCAGCTAATGAAAATACTCCTGCCTCCAAATGAAGCCTTTAATAACAGGTGAACTTTAATAATGGAATATAGCTGAAAATAGCTCCCAAGCAACAATCAGTTCTGTAATACAGACATTTCCCTGCAGAAATTATGAAACAATGGGACAGACAAGTCTCATTTACTCAAGAAACTTGTAAGAGTCCCATGAGAATAATTCCCTAGAAAGGAATAAAAGAAGGCAGTAAAGGGGGAAGGGGGGGGGGGGAAATTCAAGCATGAACATACCACATCCTGCAAAACTCATCAGATTTTTATCAGATACTGCCACACAGCACGAGAAACAAGCAAATTGTCTTAGTCCTCTTTCACTACAGCCCTTGAGCTGCAGTAGACCTACACACAGGCTCTATACAAAACCCCCAGACAAGGCATTTACCAGCCACCTATCATTGTGGCAAAAACACAGTCAACAGTATCCTGCCCTGTATTGGCAACAGTATAACCAGCAAAACGATAGGAGCAACTGCTGTCTCTTCAGCAGCTTGTGAAACCGTATTTGGGGTGAAACCGTATTTAGGGTACCATGTCCAGTTTGGGGATCCCACCAAGACACAAACATTAACATACCAGAGCAAGCCCAGAGGAAACCTTCCAAAATCAAGCATATTATGTACAAGCAGAAACTAAAAGAAATGGGTTTGTTCAGTCTTAAATAGAAATGGCTAAGAGGAGGATGCATTTCTTTGCTGTCTTCAGCAATATAGTTCTGTTGTATAGAGAAGACTAAACTGAACACTTGAAAGTACACAGTGAAAAGACGCAAGGCAATGAACAAAAGGTGGGATACTATGATTACATATTACAATTTTCTCACAGTTGTCTGACACTGGAACAGGTTTCCCAGAGAGACAGCAAAATCTTCATCCCCGGATTTATTCAAAACTCAACTGGACAGGACTCTGAGCAATTCGATCCAGTAAGATCTGCTTTCAGCAGACGGCTGGATCAGGTGACTTCCAGGTGCCCCTGCCAATCTAAATTATTCTATAATCAAACAACAAGTCTTTAGAAATACCACAACTGCCACAGACGCCAGGAACAAGGAATATCAGCACAAAGGCTGTGCCCATATTTATGGGCTCAGCATCTGGAAGCACTGGCAAATGGTTATCTTGCTGACAGCATTTTCAGCACTCTCCTCCATTTCCGCACAAGTTCAAAAAGTCATTCTTTCCTATTAGGAAAACTACTTCCTAGTAACAGAACAGGAAATGGATTTATAAGAATTGTGAGCTAAAACCAATAGAGATGTTTCCAAGTTCTATGTAGGCTGCACAGGTGCCTTTTGGTTAGGACTGACAAAGAAGGAGCAAGGTTTTAATAAAAGAAGCAAGAGACCATAAGAGAGAAAATATTAGCTGTTTTTTTCTCCTCAATCTCATTTCACCATTCAGGATTCTTAGTTACTGATGTCAAAGCAGACTGCATCTTCTTTGATCACTGCACTGTTTCATAGCCAGTTCTTATTTGAACTGCATGGGTCATCTTGTCCAAGGTAGACAAGCTAGAACCACAAAATATGCTGAGCTGGGAAGGACCCATCAGGACCATCGACCATACTGACCCTGCACAGGACCCCCCCCCAAGAATGTCACCATGTGCCTGAGAATGTTGCCCAAACACTTCTTGAACTCTGTCAAGCTTGATGCTGTGACCTCTTCCCTGGAGAGCTTGTTCCAGTACTCAAGAACCCTCTGGCTGAAAAACTAGACCACAATTGACTACAATATGGAGAACTCTAAGGTACTCTTCCACCCAGTCTGGCAAAGGTTCTCTGCTGGAATAAGACAGAAAGGAATAACCCAGGGATGAATAAGAGGTCATTTTCTGAGACCTGTTAGGTCATCCAATGTAATTTCAGTTATAATGCTGAGAGCAAATGGGAAAAGCAAGGAAAAAAGAAAAAAATGTCTCCTGTAATACTCAGGTTGCTTTGGCAGTGAAATTAGACCAGCAAATGCTCTCCCTTAGTCATCACTGCCTTGTTAATTTGTCTCATTCTCCTAATCTTTGGATGCTTTCCACCTGTAAACTTGAACCTTCATATGGGTTCTGGATAGCTGTCAGGACCAGACATAGATTACTTGAGTCCCTTTTATTACTACTGTTATCTACAACACTGAAAAAAAACCCCATATTGGTGCCAAATATTCCTGCTCTCAGCTAGCTTCTTCAGCGTTTATCTAATACATGAATATTTACAACTTTCAATGAAATTTCAGAATCACAGGCTATTAATTCAAGATCAGAAATTTCAGTTTCTGCTTTTACCAGAGGAGCACCAAATGAAGTACTGTCACAAAAGTGGTCATTCTGGAGAAGCAGCACCTCTTATCTGCTTTCACTGAACACTTGAGACTATCACACAGAAGTATCATTAAACATTTAAATGAAATTTTTTAATTTTAAACATTTGAAATTTTTTTGACTATTTTAACTTGCCACCCTATCCCTCAAGGCTTTCCTCCAAAACATCCATTCAATTAAACAGGAAAAACTAAAATTAGAAAAATAGTTGTCTTCTCTATTTAATAGTTAGAAATCAATCTGCTCTTCTTTTTCAGCTCCTCTGACTATCAAAAGACCAGCAGGGTGCTGAGGTAGGGTTGCAACCACCTCTACCACATCCAATCACCTGTGCTTAACAGAAAAGGGAAAAGCAGGCCCATGAACAATCCCAACATAGTGCATGAATTCTTCTCAACCACTTAAATCCTATATTTTTATATTATTTGCAATATTATATGTCTTAGTCTCAAAACACAGAACCATGTCCGAAAACATGAAATGCGTTTTTCCTCCCCTCATATTCTGAAATACATGGAATAATAAAAGCTTCCATTTCCCAAAGAACTAACATTCTGAGAGGTCTCTTCAAAAAACAAACAAAGACAAACAAAACAACAAAAAAAGCAGTGATATTATTGCAATATCTGTAATTACGGTGCAAATGAAAACATTTAATTATTAGACAGAAATAATTCAATACCTTAAAATAAGTAATTAAGATTTCTTTCCTCTAATCAAAATGTCAATATTTCAAGTTGACCTAAACTGCATTTGTTACAAAATTTGCCATTTTGTCAAAAAAAAATGCAGTAACTCTATTTTCTAAATAGTGTGAGGGACAGAGGTGTGATAGAGACCTCTGAGAATACTTCCAGTGCTAACAGCTTATTTGTGCAGACATCTTTTCCCTTTGATAACCCAGGAATTGCTTGGTAAGGGGGAATCCCACTCCAGTAGCCCATAAGAATTCAAAATTTCAATCAACTTTGACATCTCAAGAAACCATTCTGCTGCATAACTCACTCAATTTTTCCTCTTCCACCTTCCAGTACACTGCTGCTCCATAAAACATTTGGGAGTCCAACTTCTCCCTCTCTTTTCAGTTCCTCTGACCACCACAAAGAGAAGCCAGCCAGGGAGCAGCTCCAGTTCCCTACAACACAATTAGAAATTTCTTCCTCTCTGACACTGTGCCTTGTAGCTTGTTGAGCAAGAAAATGTTCTGGTGAACTAAAATATCTTCAGTAAAACATATCTGCATACATAAATTATGACAGATCCCAATGATTGCATGAAAGGCTGCTAACAGGTAAGGTGGCTGAGCTTCAACAGGCAATCTTAAGCCCTCCTCCTCTCCACACACACAATCAGCCTTGACTTAGATACATCAATTTCATTACACTCAGTAAAAAGGAGCAAGTACAGTGAAATATTCTATCACAATATGCAAGTGCCATGACCAAACAGCATAGAATTATTAGATGAATCATCTGCCTGTAAACTTGGGTGCTCCTGAGTGCTTTGAAAATCTTCTGTTCTTACAACTTATATTTTCACCATGAATACTGCCAGGAAGCTTGTTGGTTTTGAGATAATATCTGACCTTCTTTCTTTCCATTCCACACAGTAACATTTTAAGGAGCAAATTCCTGGGAAATTGGCATCACATCTGCAGGCTGATAGGCTGAGACATAAAACTTTCCTACTGCCCTTCCCTTTACCATTTCCTATATTCTCTTCCCCAGGATCCTTCAGACCAGCACAGCACAGTAGCGTTTCAAGCTGGACCTAAGAAGTGCCACAGACAAGGAATAAGTTCAATATTGCAGGGTTTTGGCTTAAGCTGGATGAGTTCACAACATAACTGGATACAGTTAGGGCAGCACAGCATTGACCAGTAGCTGGAAAGAGCTGTAATCTCATAAACTCATGTAACTACCCAAGATTTTTGCATTGTTAAGCCACATCTTGAAAGGGCCAACTACAATATTTGTGTCTGAGATAGCAAGAGAGACTAGTTTGAGTATGATTCTTGAGAGACTAGGTTGAGTATGATCAACCCTCAAGGTTGATCAGACCTAACTAACCTACCCCAAGAACAGTTTTGGGGTACCTACTGTTGATTTAATTTCATTCCTGGTACAAAGGAAAGTGAACACACACGTAATTCCCAATAGCTGAGCAGAAAGATGAAGTCAGAAATTAAAAGTTTCATCACTAAAGGCTCTGATTCTGAACAAGATACTGCATAAACCTTGTTTAGTGAGACAGTGTACTTCCTAAGAAGATACCCACTGGGAAGAAGCATTTAAATAACAAAGTAAAACTGCAGCTGCATACATTACGTAAGATGTTATAAGTTTCACTTACAAAGATGTAGAAACTGTACTCTGCTATTTAAATCATATACCAATTACTTGCAATTAAAGTCTACTTTATGTATGTATCCTGCACAAGCATCTCAAAGACCTAAGATGTCTAAATGGGCATCAGCATCATTCTCACTTGGAAGACTACATCACATCCCTTTCAGCAGGGAAACACTGACAGACAAGAAAGTTCAGAACTCCAATGCATTATATATTTCCTAATATTTTTTTGTATTTATTTGAACTAGAAGAGTAATTGGCAGACTTGTCAATAATGTAGGAAGTACATAAGTAAAGGGAGACCTATAAAACAGTAAGTGAACTATATAGAACTATTTAAGTATAGAAGCAGCAATTGCACCTTGAAAGTATTTACAAGTTAAACAGATGGTGAACAAGAGGGAGCCAAACAGCATAAAGACACAATCAACAGGAAACAATTCCTGAAGATTCAGTGGTCACATCAGTGTGGACTTTTTGTAGTAATGACTGCAGAGAAGAGTTTTAAGCACTAAGGACAAAGAGAGAGACGATTTTGCAAGTATTTAGGTAGCACCTGGTAAGACAGGAGTTGTGCAGAAAAACATGGCAACGTTCCCTGGAAAAAAAGGAAAACATTCCCTAACCAAAAGACACCCGACACAGTGAAATCCCACAGAGCACCATACAGGATACCACTGGCTTTAGCTATGGGGTAATGCTAACCAGTTCCAAAAGGATGATCTATTGAGAAAAAGCCTGATGGTCTCCCAGTAACAGCAGAAGAGTGAACTAAGGAAACCAGCACATTTTTTTGGCCTGTTTTAGACACAAACTTGCACAGTTTTTTAATGAAGCTTCTTCTAAATCAACGGTTGGTTTGTCTCCCTCTGCAGTGGTTCCTTCAGAAGTGGAAGTTACCAAACTGTAAAACCTGTGAAGAGAGAGAGATCCCACTAACGGAAGTAAAAAACAAATATTCAAACTGGTTCCTAATTTTTGTTCACACGGGCTTTATTATTAATGCAGCTACTAACAATTTGAAAGATTAATACATTCAAGTGACTCCAGCAGTTTTGCAGTTCTTTCCCGGTTCCTACCATTGTGACACGACGAAACGCTGAGCCGCTTTAGTGCCTCTCTTTGCCAGCCTGAGAAGCAAGGGCAGCATCCACCTACCTCGCGATGGCAGATGAACCTTCTAGAGCGTTTGAAAGCAGCAGAACAAAGATGCGGCATCCGCGCACGTTACCGCC
>NW_008236767.1:550496-552801 GCF_000691975.1 Corvus brachyrhynchos
GCTGCCGGCTTTCCAGCGCCGGTGCCTGTCGTTCCCCTCCCCTCCTCAGCCGGCGCTGCCCCTGTGCCACGGTTGTGCTTCCAGCTGTTTTAATGCAGAGCAATTGGAAACGGGAGTCAGGGCTGGCAGCATGGTATGAGGAGAGGCTGCGGGAGCGGGGCCTGCTTAGTCTAGAGAAGAGAAGTCTGAGAAGAACTCATTAGGGATACAAACATCTCAAAGGTGGCTCTCAATAGAATGGTACCAGGCTCTTCCCAGTGGTGCCCAGCGGCAGGACAAGGAGTAATGGCCATAAACTAAAACACAAGTTTCATCTCAACATGTAAATAGGAGGAACCTCTTTACACTGAGGGTGGCCCAACACTGGAACAGGTGCCCAGGGAGGTCATGGAGTCTCCCTCTCCAGAGACTTGTTCAAAACCCACCTGGATGTATTCCTGTGTAACCTGCTCTAGGCGACCCTGCCTTGGAAGAAGGTCCCTTCAAACACTAACAGTTATGTGATTCCGTCTTTCTGTTACCCAACAGTTCTCCATAGAGCAGAATAGGAGGCATTGCCTGAAGGTTTGGCTACACTTGTGCTTTAGGATTTGCTGAATTCAGATATGGTGGTCTACACACTCCATTACCAGTTCACTCCCAAGGCTGTTGCTTTAAAAAGATATTTTTTAAAAGCTGGCAACCTTAGCTCCACATCAATTCGCTGCTTTTTCTTGCTTTGGCAATGAACTTGGCTGCCAGAAGTTGCTGGGTGATAGGGTTAAGCCAGTAATCGCTCTGTTCCACTGGAGAATGCTGTCACAGCAATGTGTGCCGAGGAGTTGGCAGCAGGCCAGATCATGCCTGGGCACACTTGATGTGGCAGCGGGATCCATTTGCACAAGAATCCAGGTCTGTGTTGTTGATGTGTGTGGAGTTCAGTCAGACACAGGGCAAAAAGAATGGAGACACAGAATTGCCCCACTCCCCACAATACAATTTTGTCTCAGTTGCTATACTTGCACTATGGTTTTTATGCAATAGATATTACTGATAGCTTCATCTTGTTTCAGTAATCATGAAAGAACCATAGAATGGTTTTGGTTGGAAGGGACCTTAAAGACCATCTTGTTTCAACCGCCCTGGCATGGGCAGAGACACCTTTCACCAGACCAGGTTGCTCAGAGCCCCATCCAGCCTGGCCTTGAACACTTCCAGGGGTGGAGCATTCACAACTTCAGTGCACAACCTCTTCCAGTGCCCCACCACACTCAAATGACTTTTTTCTAATATCTGATCTAAACCTGCGCTCTTTCAGTTTGAGGCCATTCCCCCTTGTCCTGTCACTACATGCTCTTCGTCTTGTTTCAGTAATAACAGAGACAAATTATTTTGTTCACCCAGCACAGCTCATGGTCAAGTAGAGTTTATCCTTTAAACTGACGAGGTAACCATATCACTTCCTTCAGTCACAGGCAAACTGCTTCCAAACACCCTGCAGGCTAACATATCAGTATTTTTGTACCACAAATGTAAAAAGCTCGAGTCAGTTGACATGTAAACGTCAGGGCTAGAAATGCAAAATGGTTGGTTAATCAGTGAAGTAGTGATGCAAATAACTGATAGTAATAACAAAATCAAATGCTTACTTAGTCAAAATCTTGCTGGATGCTGAAAATTTCTTTGTGCAGTGAAAAACAGTACACGCGATAACAATCTATAGCCACATCATGAGCTTCTCTGATGATCACTTTGATGCAGAGCATAGACAAGGATTTCTGAGTAAGGGTTTTCATAGAAGAGAGAGAAATTCTATTCCTTCAGCTCTGAAACAGAGACTTGTCAGGTATATTTTGATGGATATTATTGCAATGGGTATCTGTGCTGGTTTTGGCCGGGGTGGAGTTAATTTTCTTCACAGTAGCTGGTACGGGGCTGTGTTTTGGATTTGTGCTAAACACGGGGTTGATAATATAGAGATGTGTTTGTTATTGCTGAGCAGGGTTTACACAGAACCAAGGCCTTTTCTACTTTTCATACTGCTACCACGGTGAGGGGACATGGGAGCTTGGGAGGAGACAGCTGGGACAGGTGACCCCAGTTGACCAAAGGGATATGTCAGACCACATGATGTCATACCCAGTATACAAAGTTAAGGGAAGAAGGAGAAAGTGAGGGGCATTTGGGGTGATGGTGTTTGTCTTCCCAAGTAACCTTTACATGATGGAGCCCTGCTGCCCTGGAGATGACTGAACACCTGCCTGCCCATGAGAAGCAGTGAATAAATTCCCTTTTTTTGCTTTGCTTGTGTGCATGGTGTTTGCTT
>NW_008236767.1:552814-557919 GCF_000691975.1 Corvus brachyrhynchos
GCCCAGGAATTTTCTGGCTTCTAGTCTTCCGATTCTCCCCCCGATCCTGCTGGGGGGAGGATGAGAGAGCATCCTTGGCTTGGTGGTTGGGTGGGGTTAAGCCACTACAGCATCAGATAGAGGGATAGTCTGTGTGATATATTTTGTCACAAAATTGTTTCTGAATTGACAGTAACAGCTATGTAACTTGATATATGTCATTTATTTTATTGAGCAGAGTGCAAAACTAGTTACAGAAATACAACAGTGAACTGTTATTTACATATATGATTTAAAGTTAAAGCTTTAGCTGGCAGTAATATAGGACATGAACTTGGGTTTATTAAGGAAAAATCTACTGTATCTCTATGTCTTGTTGCTATATCACATTAAAGTAAAATTTATTTTATATGTGATGCAGCGTTATTGCTACTTTATTTTTATGTATTAAAGCTATTGATTTACTCTGCTAACTGGAATAACTGAGTATTAATTGGCACCTGATTCTCCCACATTCCACTTTTATTAGAGTTTTTGATACAGTTTTATAACTGTTTCTATGCTGTAAACATAGGGAAGGATATTGGAAGATCAATACGATGACAACTCACAGAATCTTGTCAGACACAGGAGTGAGATCCATGGTACAAGAAATCTTAAGACTGGCCTTAAGTTTTGTGTGGAGGAACATAAAGTGGTGCCCTACCCAGGCCTGTCTCTGCATAAGTAAAGGCAGATGCCATGTCTCCATCAACATTAAATTTGGTTTAATCACTTGGACTGTTAGGTGCACTTTTCTAAGAGTTTAAGTGACTACCGTGATGAGCATGAGACAACGTATGGAATAATATATTAACTTGTATATATAGAAATGTTTGTGGAAGCATAAAAAAGGGGAATTTTGGAAGATAGATGTGTCATGTTTAATTGAATCTCCAGCAGTAGGACACTGCAAGAGCAGCAGCATAACTCACAGTTGTGGTAGATGACTTCATGCAGATATCTGATCTGATGATAACACTTGAAGCCTCTTCTTTAAATATTACTTTCTTCAGTAAAAAGATGACTGCACAATATGTAGATCACTTCTTTGAATGAGCAACAATGTTGCACTTCATTATTATTGTGAGAAGAAATTCCATTGGATATGCATTGCTCTGCTGTGTTTCCTCCTGCAATGGAATTTCTTCAGAAAGTTCTTAAACAATTATAGGTTATTCTGGAAGAAGATGAGAATTCCTTCTTCATTCATTCTTTTTTTCAATCTAAGCATCCAAAAGTGAGCCTTCGATGGATCAGCAAACACAAAATCAAACAAGATCTCATCAGAGCAACAGCTGCAAAACCACCTAAGCTACTATAAAAAACACATCTGTCAGTCATTCCAAAATTCATATGTTTCATGAAGTCCAACAAGTGCTGCCATAGAAAGTGCATGTGTGAAATTAACACATTTCCCATCCTGCACGGGCACAATTGTGCATGACGATGGTCTGTTAACATAACCAAGACACTGATCTGCTGGAGAAAAGTAACAGCAATTTTTTTTGGATAGGGGAGGAGAGAGAGGTTTAATGATTTTTCATCTGGTCCCTTCTGGAATCCATTCGCAAGAGTAACACCTCAAACATTGTGGCTTTATAATTGTGGACATAGGGTGCTGTAAGACAACAGGCAGGAAGGAATGCCAGAACACCTTGAGGGAGCAAAAGTATCTTGAACTACTGTCATCACCAAGTGTAAGAACTGAACCTGATACAAGCATCGTTGAAGCTGTGTCAGAGGTTCCACTATCCAAGGAGGTAGAGAGTGGTATGTTGCTTAGATCATTTCTTAGAGCTGGTTGTTAAAAGAATACACACATGAATGTGCTGCCTATGTAATATCCAGTTTGGCAGTCTGCAATACTAAATTAAAATCTCACATTGTGTTCCCCAGGTAATCTACTGCCACACGTTCATGTTAATTCTTATTGCTCATACCCAGTCTTTGAATCAGCTGTAGTAAACTCTTTTTTAGCTAGCTGGTTTTTATCTTCCGTAATGATCTATCTCAAGTTTGTCTCTCCTTCAGTCAATATTCCTATACACATTGCCAAATTTCACCTGGCTGCCTCCATGGTCTGTGTAGCTTTGGCAGAAAGGCAGCTAGATTTTGTCACAATGTTTGTCATTTATCTGTTTAAAACACTTTTTATCAGCAATAAAATACTAAAGTACCTTTTCAATCTTGAAACTTTTGTACTGTCTTCTTTTTTACTGCAAGTTTAACCATTAGTACCAACATCGTTCTGTCTTACTTACACCCTATCTTTATATTCTAGTACTGTCAAGCCATGTCTATTTGCTCTCTGGTTGCTGACTGTCACTTTTTCTTCACTTTTAGCTAAGCCAGCCCAACTGCCTTATTTAGGCTGTAAATGACAGCCCAGGAAAGCAGAATGATTCTTTGACTTTTTTTGACAAGAGCTCTTTCCTACTCACACCACCTGTCCCCAAACAAACCCAGTGAACTGCAGTCAAGGCACAAACCTCCCTTAGATCCAAGCAACCCCCTTGGAGCCACAGGCAAAATTTTGTGATCAGCTTTCTCCTCACTACAGAGAACTACATGAAATATTCCCTGTGGTTTTGCTTAAATCTTTTGCCATTACTGCTTCAGCTTTCCTCCTTGCCTGTTCTGTTTTCCTTAATGGTAGTAATAAAAATTGATAAATGAGCGTAACAGGGTTTCATTATTAATCCTACGTGTAGCAATTACTTTGTTGGTATTTTTTGTAAATACCTTTGGTTTCTCTTTTATTTGGATTTAGCAGCATGATTTTTATTAGTCACACTTTATTATACAGGGCAGCAGCATTCCAGGATCCTGCACAATAACTTTTAAGTAACCCTTCTTGTAAGGTCAACAAGGAGTTAAAATGCCTGGAGTTAAAAAGCTCAGGATAGGAAGCATGAGAACACGCCTGACAATTCCAAGAAAATGCATGGTCTGTGTAAGATTTTTAAAGATTAAGATTAATATGATTAAAGATTAAATCAAATTTTGTCAGGGTGATCAGGGAAAGTTAGTGTTCCTCAGTGTGTAGCACAAACACATAAAACACCAATAAATAATGAGAAATATAACAACATACTTAAGTTTTGGGTCATATGACCTAACCTCATTACATCCATTATAATCTCATTATTAAATATAATGTCAGATGGCAGTATTTTGAGAAAGTTTGGGGGGTTTTTTGTACGACAACTTCAGGCCTGAAACCTATTTCACTCTCAGGCACATGGTGTGATTCTTGGGGCTGTCATGTGCAGGGCCAGAAGCTGGACTTTGATGATCCCTGTGAGTGCCTCTGACCTCAGAACTACCTATGATTCTACGGTTCTATGATTATAATCTTGAGATTAGGCAATTTGTAATTTTTTTTGTGTCATGAATAGAACTATTTGCTATGCCATACTATCATAAGCATCTTATGTGGAAAAGACAGTATCTTGCATTAGATCATGTTCATATTCCTTTAAAATGGTACATGCACAGTTGTTTGAAATCTACGTAGCAAGGATAATGTGCCAGTAAAAATTATTTTTATTGCTGTGTAAGTGCAGTGTGAAGAAGGATTGATACAAAAGTAGTTTTGGGAACCATGGTGGTTATTTCACTGTAACTTGTGCAGGTGAAAAATAAATGCAGAGGGAGACATAATCATCATTAACTAATATCAAATACTATTATTACAGAAATCAGAATTTAAATGGCCTGAATAACTTACATCAGAACTACTCTGAAACCTCTATTTCCTGCATTTGGATTAATATCTCTTCCTTAGAATGTTTTTGGAAAAGGAGAGTGACTAAGAAATACTAAGAGACAATTGCAGGATAAGCTTACACTCTTGGACTCCTTCCCTAACCTCACTTCTAAAAATGTCATTCAAGCCTTAAAATCCAGAGCACAAAACTAAATCATGCAGTTTGGCTGGTAATCACTTCAGTGGTGGAATAAATTGATAGAAGAGTTTCTGGAAGGCTTGAGGACTTTTGCTTTGCTTTGTCTTTTGTGGCTAAAATCTTATCCTCAGAGATGCAATTCCTTTGCATATATAAATAGAAACAATCTGGTCCCACTAGTTCTGCTGCAATTAGGAAAAAAGCAATCAGAGTTTGTTAAACAGACTTCAGAGAAAGAAGAATCTTACATCTTAGAAGACAGATGTTTTCTGATTAAGCTTTCTGTCACAGCCTCATTTAAGTTGCATAAGTCACAGATAACTTTGGCAAAGGTTACAGTTGTTGGAATTCCACTGTTTTGTTCAGTTCTCAGTACCAGCTTTGTTTAGCTTGTAAGATAGTGTTTAAATAATTTGAACCTCCTTAAGAGCTGAAGCAATGTTTCTGTCCTCAGAAAAACTCTTCAGTGTATTGCAAACCTAAATAATAATCTAAAGTTTTCCTAAAGAATCATCTTGCTACTTTTCTGCTTATGCTGTGAAAAAAGGGAGTGCTAAAAATTAAGTGTATTTTCATTAATACAACCCCATTTATGCAAAGGGTCATGTAGTGACAGTTGTGTTGAGATAGTGATGCTGCCATAACTGTTGTTGCTTATACTTCTCACTACAAAATTTACATTTATTTGGCTATCCTTTAAGTAACCATTAATTTGTTCAGTTTAAAAAAAAATTCTATGTAAAGTGGTTTTCCTAAGATGAGCTTTTTCCAAACCTAGGAAAAATTTCTCTGTGTAGGAAAAAAACAAAAACCAACCAAACAAAACCCAAAAAAAGAGAAACCAAAAATCCTCCAAATTCTCCACATCTCTTGGTCCTTGAGAGAAAAACAGCAAGACCATTCATAATTGAATTTACCTATATTTTGAAAGAGAAGTAGTGGCCTTTAATATTATCTGTTTTCTCAATCATGGGCATGAGCACCTTCCCAAATATTGCTGATGCAGCTGATTTCTTAGAACAAGTGAAATTCTAAAGATTCTGTCCTGACCAAACACTTGCCAGTCCCTCAGAATTTCAAGAACTGACAGTAAATATACGTTTGGCAAAAAAACCATCAAATATTATAAGAGTGTCGCAGTTACTCCTTGGGGTAGTAAGATGCTCTGGCATGAAA
>NW_008236767.1:557930-574768 GCF_000691975.1 Corvus brachyrhynchos
GCCAGATACCAAAAACACCCAGACTGAAATTCTAGAAATATTTACAAACTCCAGTGAATTTTCCAGACAACATATAAAGAATTCAAAACTTGAAGGGTTGTCAGATTTTTCTGTTTAGTTTTTGTTTTGTTTTGTTGGTTTTGTTGCATTTTTTAAAATCTTATTAAGTGTTAGATTTAAAGTAGATTTTGAATCATAGTTTTAGGCTACCTCTCTTAGGATTAGCTAAAACTCCTTCCTTCAGTGGGTAGCTTCTCTTGCAGTGTGTTTCCAAGTGTGTTTGTAGATTAGTGGTGATCTGGTGCATTGTGCCACAAGACCTTTCCAGTCTCCAGGCCACAGCATCAGTTACAAAAATTAAGGCTGAAAAAGGCAAAAATAGCCTTTGGCATAACCTACAGCAATCTGAGACTGTTTGTAGCACTATCTGAGGGCCTTTGAAGCTCAAGAGGTTGATTTTTCCTGCTAGTTCACTTCCTATCCCAAAGACAGCAAAGAACAAGTATCCTACAAAATTCTAGGGCAGCCTTAGGATAGCCATCTATTCACATTACTTATAGTTGGTATCAGTACCTATAGGTCCCAGTCACAGAAGGGAACCCAACTCCTATGGTCTGTATAAAGGAAAAAATGAAAAGAATCCCTACATCAGGAATTTATGTCTGTCCTCCATTCAGCATCTGCTGATTCAATTGTAGGGATATAGAAACATGCTCATATGTCTGCATCTTGCAAAAATGTGAGTCTTTTAATTTACTTCTCAATGCTGATAATTTATCTTGATCTGAAGCAAAATGACAAAAATTAAGTTCATGGAGCTCCATATACTTAATAAGAACAACTTTAAACTGCTGTGGAAATCAGTCTGCCAAAATCTAATTAGGTGCCCTAATTGTGTATTGTTGCTCAGAGAGTTTTTCACAAGTGAAAACTTGTTAAGATTAATTTTTCCATGTGCTTGTGGCAAAACCAGTAATAAATATTGAATTCTTATGAGCTGTGGTTATGAAATCATTTTTTGTGTTCTCAATATAACAAAACCACTAAGGTCTTAAATGTTTAAATTTATTTAGGAATAAATATTAAAACAAGCAAACTAACAAAAATAAAACCACTGAAGCACCAACAGCATCTTGGATCTGAACATTTTCTGCCAAGGGTCTAATTTTTTCCCCCAAGATTTTTTGACAGAATACATGGCAAGTATTTAATGAAAACTGAAATGAAGAGACAATGAAAAAAATGCAAGGGAAATAGGTTCTGCTTCAGAATGCTTTTGGAGAGAATCAACAGATCGATGAATGAGTGTGAAATTATATTTAAATTGAGGATTAGTGACACATAACCAAAGGCACATAAAGTCAGATGCAGGCAATCTGGAAAATAAGTTTTGTGTTAGGGAGAGGTTTTTTTGTTCGTAATACCTTCTACGTGAAAGTAAGTGTTCTCTCTAGCTTACTTAGCATCTATTTTCTAACACGTATTAGAAGAGAAATCTGAGTTTTAGTGATGGTAGGGAATAGGACTTGACAGCCTAGGAGGGCAAGATTACCTATCAAGTTACTGTGTACTGCACTGAAAGGCTAACATCCTCCTGTTCTGCCTTTTTTCTATTGTACTGGGGATAAATTGGCTATTTTATTTACTTTGGAGTTAGCATTTTCTTTCTCTGTTTGTCATGAGGATTTCTACAGCTGCCCTTTTATACCACTGGATACCCTCCCCGTAGATCCCAGCTGTTTACCTAAACAAAGTTTCCAAAGTTTGTCACTGAAATAAAACAACAATAAAGGTAACAAAGGGAAAAAATATTGCAACTCAACTTCTGTGGAAAGCAAAGAAAAATTCACATGACAAACTTCATATTGGAGAAACTGTGCACAAAGTGACCAACCAATACTGACACAATTACCCAACATCTACATGGCCTGTAACTTAAATTTCTAGTCCTCTCTGTTTTCTTTGTTTCATCTTTCTTTTTCCTATATTATCCTTTTAGTAAATACAGAAGTTCATAAAAAACTAGGTGAACAAATAAAGGATTTGAAAATATATAGTCCTGTAACAAAACACAAAATTATTAATTTATATTGTTTGTGGTTCAACAGAAAATACTTTCTTGCTTTAATTTCCTGAAAATCATATGATCATTTTAGTTATTCTTGCATTTGGTTTGGCTTAGTTCAAAATTCTTAGCTGATGATTTTAGAGCTCCTTACGTTCAGCTAAGTCTAGAAAGAGTTTAAATGACCCAAATGCTTTAAGAGTCAACACTAAACTATCCAATTTCCAGGGCTGTTCTCATTATCCTAGGGACATGGGGAATTTGCAGAAAGAGGGAGATTAAAATATCCAGAAAATATTCTGTTGCAGTCCTGCAGTGAATTTATGTTGTTTGCATGCACACAAGTTTCACTGATAGATCAGGAATTAAGTCAGAAATATATTTTTTATGTGTTTTATAAAAAGACTCCGCTTTTAAAATGAATAAATTCATGGTTGCAGTTCTGATAATTGCACCTCCAAAATATATAATTTTTAAAATACAAGAAGAAGTGAAATAAAGATAGGCAGATCTGTGGGTGGCTTTTGTACAAAGGAAACTAAATGTGTCAGAATTCTTCATTTTGGAAACTAACAGCTAGGAGAAGGCAATTAGTGTGTGATTATCCCTCCTTTTTTTTCCCTCCAAATGCAGAAACTGGGAATCCTCCAAACAAACGATCAGACTGCAGTTTTAATGCATACAAAAAGAAGTACATTTTCATGCACTGAAAAATTAAATGTTGAGAAAAATTAGTCAGAGCCAGAGGAGATACATTTAATAATTACTGATGGACTCAACGGTTTGGTCTGAATTTGTGGTTCTAGTAATCCCCAACCCGCTGACCACAGAAATTGAGTCATGCAGAAGGAAATGCATCCCCCCTCTTTCTTGACATAGCTTCTCTGTCTGGGACAGTGCAGTGAGCTAGGTGAATCCAGACTACTTGGGGCATTTCAACACTTTGTAGAATAAGCAACCATGGCAAGATAATCAAGCAAATAAACACTCGGTTAATGGAATACAGTAAAATAATATTTTAGCTCTGAAAAAAAATTTATGAAATATTTACTGGCTTGGGCATAGTAGAGAAGATCTTTCCACAAAGAGGAGCTACATCATGAATCTGTTGTGCCACATGGATCTGGAATATGGAGAGCTCAAATTTCAGTGGAAGTTATCAGACAACCTGCACCCAGAAGCTGAAAAGTAAGGATGAAGTCCTACATTTTGAGGCAGCACTAAGTAATTCACAGAATTTTTACCCAGCATTATTTATGCTCTTGGATTCCATCAGCCATGTTGTGACTTCTGTGATTAGATCAGTCCTATGCTCATTTTTAAATACTTTTATTTTAAAGGATTAGCAACTAATAACCCGTATTACCCAGGGTTATAATTATTATAGTTGTACTGGATATAAATAGAGGTTAAAGATTACAGTTCAGATTGAACAATTATGTTCAGCAGACACAACAAAACAATGTGTAAGTAATCAATTCAAAAGATGAGGTTGCTTGTGAAAGAATAGCTTTAAAAGGGAAGCTGTGGCTAAGGCTCAGACTTGAAATCCACATGATTTTGCGACTGGCTGGACATTAGGAGGACTTACCCTGACTGAGTACATTCTAAGGGCATTCTTAGACCCAGCAAATGGAAAATGCTCAGTATGGTTGCATAAGAAGTCTAAATCAAGGCATAGGATTGTCACTGCCTGCTCTTGCTCAATGTTCTGTGCAGCTGAAAAAAAAATCCCAGCAATCTCAGTGCATTTTATTGTTCAGAAATCATTTGGGGTGCCAGAGCTCAAATTCGTGGTTTCCCTCTTACTCTTGGGTCACCTCTGTGTTGAAAGTCTGCTCTTTCTTTCAAGTCTATTGGTATACCCCAGTCTGCATGTCAGAGTGATGCAGAGAAAGAAAAGTGGCATCTGTTTTTTCTAAGGAATGGGGAGCAGCAGTAAAAAACCTCCAAAACCCTGTCACAAAAGACTATGTCCCTCTCCACTTCCAATTCTCTTCTTTTGTCTCTTATGAAAAAAAAAGATGTTTTGACCTGCCTCTCCTGTTAACACAGTTTCTGGACACTCTGTCTCTTCTTTCCTATAGATTTGCAGGTCTGCTAAATCACCTTTGTAAAGGCCACACACAGCAATAGGATGCAGGTATCTACAGCATATAGGTATCTGTTCTGCTAAGCTGCTGCAGATGCAATCATCTTTTGCCTGAGCCTGAACAAGTACAACGACTTTTCAGACAAAACTGTGGTTAGTTTTCCAAACCTCCTTAAAATAACAGAGAAACTTCCCATACTGATACAGAAATGCCAGTGATACAGTGGCATTAAATAGTTAAATTATTAAAATTAAAAATTAAATTTAAAAAAAAATAGTTTTCAATGCCTGCTTTTTGATTCAGGAGGATCTTCTGACTCTTTTGATAGTGTGTTTTTGTTTGTGCTTAGGATCTCTGGTTAGAGTAGTACGCTGTAAGGTGGTTGCTCTACCAGCATCACAACCACAGACAAGAAAAGACCTTCCTCACCTTTACCCTTGCTCTCCCTATCCTGCTTGTTCATTAGTCATGACCATGCTTCCAAACCTTTATTCAGATATCTATTGCTATAAATACTTCTGTATACTGCTATCTCTCCCTCTTTAAAAACAGGCTTGTGTTACACTAATGGGGAAATGAAAAGTTTGTCACTGAAATAAAGTGATGATAAGGGAGGGGTTTTTAATCATTTTTGGAGTTATCAGCTCTCAAGTTTCACTTGTAATGCATTCAGATTTCCTTACACAGGTACAAAGTGAGTATGTCAGCCTGGCTGGTGATTTAAGTCTCATCTATTCTGTTCCAGATGGCCTGTCCAGGCAAGGAAAGGACAGATGGCTTCCAACATTTCAGTGGTGGGAAGTAGAAAGAGAGCAGATTTTTTTCCTGCATGTGTTTTTCCTTTCTGAATTTTCTTTTTCCTGGAAACAATTTTTGTTGCTGCAAGAGCAGTTAGGTGATAGTGAGTGTTCATTTAGTCCATTTCCCTTATAGTGGACAGACTTGAGGTCTCAGATAATGGTTGAAATGTCTACAACCATCTCAGTCTCTCAGATTCAGTTTTTTATTCTCTGACAAAATTATATTCCAGTCATTAAAAAGGCACACATGAGAGCAGAAGAAACAAACATATTGATCTCAGATTATTATGTTTTTCTTTTTAAATACTACTACCCAATCAACTTTTCCTGCCAGAAATGCAATCTTATCTGTGGCAGTGAACTCCGAGAGTCTACCACTTCTAAAAGTTATTCTTCAATTCTTATTCATAAAAATTTGCAGAACTAAGAAGGGCTTAAGGGCTTCTCTTTAATGATTTCACCACCATCCCACCAAAAAGTAAAAAATAAACCAAGATTTTCCTTTTTATTTTATTACAATAGATCCCAGCCAGAATTCAACTGTGATTTTTTTTCTGTTAAAAAACAATGAAATCTGGAATTTTGTTCCCAACAAGCAAACTTGAAGTGCTGCGAAACTGCACATCAAAGTTTGAATTACAACTGTCACATCTTCATGATTCAACGAAGCTTTAAATCTGTTCCTCAGACACTAAATACAGGGAAATTAGTTAATCCTTGAATGGGTAATTTAGCCTTCACTGGGTCCTTTTGCAGGCCACCAGATTCTGGCCTGCAAAATGGATATCATGGCATTGCTATAACACACATGGAGGTGGGCATGGCATTACCTTATATTTATAAATGTTTTATTAGATGCTGTTTAGCTGTCATTACCTAAATTATATGATAAGTGTTGAATTATATTCTGCAAACATTGCTTTTTGGGACGTTTCCTAGACATATGGCATTAGCTTTGCTGACAGGAAACCAGAAACCACTGTCGAGAATGTCTTGGCTGCTGTGCAGTGTCAGAGTTCCAGTAACACAAAGATCAATCAGCCTATTTAGCAGATTATAGAAGACAAACAGAAATTCACTCTTTAGCAAGGGTCAATATTTGCTGTTGCCTCTGCTTGTAAAATGATAAAATGTCATAAAGTCTGAATAGAAGGGAATGACCTTTAAAAATAAAAAGAGGGAAGGAACAAAATTAATAATCTTTATTACAGAATGCTTCCCAGTGAGAAAGAACAAAACCTGAGATAGAGACTACACATATTAGGAAGAAAGAAGAAAAAAAAAGGTATTGTGCAGCAAAAGGAGGGTGGATTCTAAAATAGCACCTTGTTAATATACTGCTATATTTTCCAGCAGAGATAAAAAGAGCATTTTTCTGCAAAGTATCAAGACAAATATGATATCCAGCTTTCAATCTATGGAAAGAGACTGTGTTCTTAAATTGAAATATTGTGTAAATAGTACACAACCAGCAAAAGTATAGCATATAAATCCCTTTTTTTACTGGAGAGCTGAAAATAGAGTAGAAGGAGAGAGAAGTACCTCATTTCTCCAGGATGATAAAAGCTAGAAATTATTTAGTAGTGAATAATCAATGTGAAACCAGCAGTGTGTCTCCATTACCTTATGCCATGTAGGTCAACAGGAAAGACAGACAGAGAGAGAGAAGTATTGAAATGAAAGATTATTTTCATTCAGCTTGCATAAATGCAAATCATACCTATGTTATTTGCCTCTTCCATGAACAGGGAAATGAAGTTTCATATTTCTCCCTTTAGAATCTTTAAATATTTTAAATATCTAATTTAGAATGAGTAAGTAGTCTTCAAGAAATGTTTTGAGGTTTTTTCTCTCTCCATCTTTCTACACACTGCAAAGCCAGACAGCTTATTAAAACATTAGGAATTTAACAATATCTTCAGAGTTTAGGATTTTTACATCTGAAATTTTTACTTTCCTAATAAATGGCCGGAGAACATCAGACCCTTCTGAAAGAGCAAGGTAAGGATGAAAGGAGACTAAAATTGGTCAAAATAAATTTTGTGTGTAATAGTTGGCAATGGCTGCACATTGACTGAAGTTCATTGTAGAGTCAGTCCTATCAACAGAATGAGGATTTTCTTTCACAGCATATTCTTCTGATCCTAACATCTCCATTGTTTGCTTTCAGATGGCATTTCCCACCTATTCCCATACTGCAGAACCATTTCTAAAAGGGTGTTTTATTTGCCATATGTATTTTGTTGCATTTCAATTTCATGTCACAGAGATCCTGTGAAAGAACATTGAGTTCATTGTCACAGGTCTCTATTCACAACTTCAACACACTCTTTAACAAACTACATGGTTTAAGCACAAACTCATATTTTAAGGACTAAAGCATAAAAGACACACTTAAAGCACTCTATGGCTCTTGCAGCGAGCTCCAGTTGTTAAAGACTCAACACAAAATGTCATTTTGATTCCACGTATCAATGACCCATTGTAACCTAGGTAACTCATTTTAATTACACTTGCTAGAACAGAAATCCCAGTCTTTAAAATTAACTAGAAAGGTGGCATTCTTAGTAATAAACCAACCTAAAAATTGACTATTAATTCCAATAACAGAAAACTGACCTGAAAGTTTGGGCCATCTACTTTAACTGTATGTTAAATATCCTTTTGTAGTCTGTCCTTATTATAATCCATAAAAAAAAAAAATACCCCCAAGCAAAATTATTAAGAGATAATGGATACATCATCACTTAAAATTGTAGGATCGTATTTTTTCTTATTTTATTTAATAAGATATAGGCCAGATTTCTTCTTTTAAAATCTCAAATACATGGCTTGGAAGGTTCGAGTCCTTTGAAATATTGTAAATTATTAAATGGTAGGAAAGGATGTCATTTGAATTTAATTGCAAAAGAATAATGCAGGTTTCCTTGTAGGCTGACTGAAAAATTATACCTTATAAGTATTTATTAGAATCATGTTGCTAATTTTGACTCCATGGATCCTTATGCAACTTTTAGAACTCTTACCTTATTTGGCACTTGGCTGTCATTGCATTAAAATGTGCTTATACATCCACTGACATGTATATTTGTTTTTAGCAAAAATCAAGTAAGTAACAGAAGATAATGCATACTCTGAGAAGTAAGCAAGTGATTAAATTCCCTAAGCTAGCCCCAAATCTACAAGTCTGGTTTTTTGTACTTCATAGTGTTAAGGAAGTAAAAGACCAATTTCTCAGGGTTATCCTATTTATTGTGTTATTATCAAAAGGAAATTGAATTCTCATTGCAATAGTCATTTTCATATGCAATGCAGGAAAGAGAATTTGCCTTGAAGAATTTTTTGTGTAATATGAAGGACCTTATTGATGCCCTCCAGTGTCAAAAGGAAGTTAATTAAGTCCCAAATATCCCAGTCTTCTCTTTTCCCTTCAGAAAAGAATGATAAAATACCGTACTGTACTTTCTCTTGTCTATCTTTTGATATTTTCAAAAAAAAACCCTTTTCTGCACCATTCAGAGGGAGGAAAATCTCCCAAAAATTGTTCAGCAAAATCATTTCATGAAGAAAACACCTCCATAAACAGCTGAAAACCAAAGCAATGTTATTTCTGTTTTACAAAGAGAAAAGGCAGAGCAGATCAGAAGTATATGAAATATTCAAAAAATAGCCCACATATAAGTTTATTCTTCCTTTTGATGCCTTAAAAAACTTCTATCTACTGACAAAGTATATTGTTCTCAATGCTTTTGTACAATCCCATTTATAAATAAATGGGGTTTGCTCCTTTTTTCCCAAAACAACAGACTGGAGGAAATTCCCAAAATACAAATAATTTGGTTTCTGGATTTGATTGTTCCAAGACAAACATGTTCCATGTTGTGTGTGAACTCTTTAAATATAAAATCAGTAGTACTACAAATGAATTCCCTACTTTTCAGGTAATTGTTACATTTTTCTGACAGGTGAGACCATTTATTTCTGGAAAAGTTGCTGTGTGCTTGAGTTTGGCAAGGATGAATTTATCTCAGCTTCAAAGAGGACACAGGTAAACTTTTAATTTAAAAGTATGTAAGGTGTATGGCCAAATGTGGAAAGTGTGACAAAAAGCTCTGAACTTGTTCATTAGCAGGTGATTTCCTGTGAAAAAAATTCACCTGTGGCATTGGGACTAGACATGGAGAAAAGCACTGGTTCCATTAGATGCAACATTTTTTTTCAGATTTCTGTTGTTAGATGAAGCTGTTGAAAGGTAGTGAGGGTGCAGTGCTTAACCTGAGCCCCAGCACTCCTGAAATGTGTAACACAACAGGTATAATAGAGGAGATTTCAAAATGGCACAGAAACTTTGATGGCCAAGGTAATGAACAGCAAAAACACTGGTTATTATATGAGAGTGGAATGTGCAATTAATGTTCCAGTGGCATAGAACAATTCTAGTAATTGAGAAAATCCCTCTGTGATTTTAAGGCATGGTGCCAAATGTACTAATACCTTTCTTGTCTAGGAAGTTAATCTGGCATGTTGCTTGCATGTTGTCCAAAACTTGGCTACTGGGCACTGAAAGGCTTCTGGTTTAGACTCCCTGGGTTTCCCAGGTTCAAAGTTTAGAGTGTTCCTTGTTTTGAAGGTGTAGAACTTGTGCAGAGCCAACAGTCCTCCAAATATCCATAAACTCCTTCAGGTTCAGGGTCCCCAGTATCGCCCCAGGCAAAGGGGAGGGTGAATCTGTGAATAGTTCAGAAGATCACTGAAGTCATAAACCTCTTTTTCACTCAGTTTAACCAGTTATTCAGATTAACCCTGCAATGAAAATATAACACTAGCATTTCTAGCATTTTCCAGCTATGAAAGGGATCAGATAACTCTTCTCTAATCATCCATGGAAACCCTGAGAAGACCAGCAATATCATTTCCAAGTCATGTGTACTTAATTTGGTTACCCTTTCTGCAAATTCAGGCAGAACAAAAAAATTAGTCTGCCTGCTTAGAAGATTGAACATTACTTACAAAGGAACTTGTCAGCCACTAATTCAAAACACTTTTGCAAAGGTATTGCACATAGCAAAAACGATGCACTGGTTACACAGCTGGGGCATTAGGAAAATTAGGGTTTTTTAACATGCTTGCTTGAGGGTATTTTCAAATTACTGAAACAGATACAAAATTAGGTTCCATAAAAAGATATATTCCTACTCTTTTGTATTTTCCAAGTGCAAATCAGCCAGAAGAGCTGTGGAGAAGTAATAATAACTCCCTCCAAGTGAAGTGGACATATTTAACCTCTGAAGCAAGGTCCATTTCAGCTGACTTTGGGAAGGGAACCAGGTTCTGTCACCCTGCTTGCACAAGCTTCCTCCTCTCTTCAGTCGGCAGCCAGTGAGCAATTAGGCCACACATAGAATGAGGTGGAATTATTGCACAAGTTGATTGGTACATGGACAAGCACACCCTCACATATTAGAAAGAAGAAAATTAATTCACATCAAAGACTAATCAACTGTAGCCTTGAAATAAAACAGAAAATAAAGTTTTTTAACCGACAAATTTTATAAGATGTGTTTTACAACAGTCACACATTGCAAATTCTTAGACATAATTATATATGCCCATCTGTTTTTAGGGGACTTAAAACTTCAGTATCTCCTGAGCTTGAACATTCACTCAGGAGCAGTATATCCCATAGTAATCAACCCTCAATATTAGTGTATGAGACAAAAAATGAACTTCAACTACAGATA
Source organism: Corvus brachyrhynchos (assembly GCF_000691975.1). NCBI lineage: Eukaryota > Metazoa > Chordata > Aves > Passeriformes > Corvidae > Corvus > Corvus brachyrhynchos. The sequence goes on from NW_008236767.1 coordinate 568,630, forward strand.
CCCAACTGGAACATGAGCTGTTCCTCAGTGTTTTCTCTTAGCAGCAGTTCACTTCAGAAAAAAAATTCTATAAAAATCAATTCCAGCTAAACAAGATATCTGATTTTCTGTGTTTTTCTGCATCTTTCTAGGTTTATATGACTTCTCTTACCATCTCAACACTACTCCAGCAATTAAATCAGCACAGAACACTTATTTTACTGCATGCAAGTGAGGCAGGCAGAAAAGACCACTTTCTAGAAAAGTGGGGCGTTTTTGCAAAAGCTGCTTTTCTCCACTCAGCTACTTCACCTTGTTCTCAGCCTCATCTTTTTCAAGGTTTTATATTTCTTTTGAGGAGGAAAGGGGTAGCCAGGGCTATTTTTAGAAGCACTGATCCACAGTCTTTTATGTTTCCCTATTCCCATCAGGCTGAGTGCTGGTTATTAGTGGAGTACAATGTCTGGCAAACACCACAACAACGTTCAGACTTTCAGCATCACCTGAAATTACCCATGAAATTTTCCAAAGCAAAAAGACCTCCGTTTTTAATTAGAATGTTGTGGTTTCTTTTTAACAAATTAGACTCATAATTTGGAGCTTATTTTAAATAAGTGTTTAGTACGTTCTTTCCTTCCAGGTTACAGATATTATAATTTGTGTCTGAAAGGACTCTCCTAATCACTTGCATATCATGAGTTAGCTTTCTCAATAACCTCAACCAGTGTGAAAATAGCAGAAGAAGAGGAAAGAAAGAGGCACTGAAGCAGAAGTTATTTCTTGGTCTGCAGTATTCATTAATACTTTGATTCACTTTTGTTCTCAGCCAGTCAAGTAGAATACATTTTATTTTTATATGACTTCTTATGGCACAAACCTCTCTCTCTGAATTTCACTTATACTTAATCTATAACATCTAAGCCAGGTTCTTTCACATTCATCTTGTGCTGGGAGGCTCCATTAATTTCTATGGAATTACTTCCAATTCCAAAGGAAAGAAGAATACATCCTCCCTTCATTCCCTCTCCATTAGAGCAGAGAGTGAGCTGAGATGTGCTCCTGCTCACGGTCTGCAGGGAAACATCTTCCAATTTCATCTGACATAGCAGGGTAGATATGAGATACCAGCAGTAGTGCAAGGTGTTGCTTGCTTTACTAAAAGTACATTTCTCTTTGCCATGGGAAGTGGGAATATGACACTTAGAACAGTTCACTCCACTTACCAAAGCAAGGGAATCTAGCCTTACCTCCCTTACATCCATAGTCCACAAGAGAATCAGTATTTCCCAGCTGAAGTTTGCTCGTTTAGTATCCATCACCCGTCAAAGGCAGTACAAGAGCTAATTCCATTATCAGATTTAAGGAAAGCTGCCAGCTCCAGTGATTCTCTTTAAGTAGCTGGCTTACAGATCTTGATTATATCTAAATGATGCAACCTTGCACAAGGATTGCTCCTAGTCAGTGTATGGAAATAAAACACATTCAGTTCCCTGTCACTTTGGACTCCACTATTTTTCAATAAAACCAATCTGACTTAAAAATCAGATATGAGGGGATGAACACACTTCATGGAGAGTGACAGGTTCTACTACATCTGTATATCAGTTAAGAAATGCCACAACATACCTAGACAAATTAAAGGAGAAAAAAAGAGGACAGAAATTATACTTCTTCTAATGTATTTGTTGTACCTACAGGTATAAACACACTGAGAAACCCTGAATTACAGTCACAGAAAATCTGTCTAAAACCACTTTTGGGCATGGATCAAGAACTGAAAACAAGGAGAATCTCAGGAAGCAACTCAGTGTGGTTCTGATTAGAGTATACCTGTAGGTAATTGACAAACCTGTGTCTCCTGACTGAAATTAATGAAGACAGATGTTTTCTAAGAAGATTCAATTACAGTATTTTTACTTGACATGGGAACTAAAAAGTCACATATTTCTTGCCTCCAACTCTTTGAGATGCTGAACATGAAGTACAGCCTAGCATGTGATGCTTATTACATTATTTCACTTTTTGTGAAAGTTTTCAAACGGCTCCCACCTGAGTTAAGAAAATGTAAAGTCATGATTTAAGACAGCTGCAGTTAGGTAGCTTGCCTGCCTGTAAAGCAGAATAGCTTTGCAGTGCTGTGGTGGTATGGAACTGATCTTGTTCTCCTATAAAATATGAACAATATGAAAATCTTTTTAATAGATATAAGTCCAGGATATTAGCAATATTTTACTTTACTGCAATATTCTTGCAATAAGTGTTTTCTATGGTCAGAGAATAAAAATGGTTCAGGTCATTAATTTCCTTTCAGCTTATTTAAAAAAGCTAGCAATGCAAGAAGACCAAAATATACAATGAAACAGTGCTTTACATGAACTGTAAGAAAAATTTCCAGTAAAATATTACACTTACCCCTTTGGTAAGTGACTTTGGTTAAAGGAAGTAAATTCTCAGAATGAATTATCTGCAGGCAATTTGGACAAACCCACTCACTCACTTTGCTTTTTGCGGCAGTCAAAACCCCCTAATTTTAGCTTTATACACCCACACACAGTCTAGCTGATTTCAGCAAGGCACTGCAGAGAGCAGAGACCCACACAGTATGCCAGCACTAGACTGTCAACTCAGGATTTATTAACATGAACTTTCTGGATATATTCTACTCTCTTCAGATCTCAGTAACTCAGTAATTTGTATCTGTCTGAGGAAAACAAACAAACATAAAATCAAAGCAGATAAAAACAGATTATCTTCTATTATAAGTCCCATTTGCATGTTTTCTAGTAACTACTGTCAGAATCCTTTTTTATAACGTGTATTATCACTCTCTGTAAGTACCTGAAAGGAGTCTGTAGTGAGAGGGGCTCAGCCTCTTGTCCCAAGTAACAAGCAATAGAGTGAGAGGGAATGGCCTCAAGTTGCACCAAGGAAGGTTTAGAACTAGGTATTTCTTCACTGAAAGTGTGGTCAAGCATTGGAACAGGCTGCCCAGGGAAGTGTTGGAGTAGGTATTTAGAAGACATGTGGACGTGGCACTTGGAGACATGGTTTAGTGGTGCACTTGGCAGTGCTGGATTAATTGTTGGACTCAATCATCCTAGAGGTATTTTCCAACCTAAATAATCCTATAATTCTGTGATTAACTTCAGCATTCTTTCTAAAGAAGGGATCATGGCTGAAATAAAGAATCAGTTCTCTCTGGCTGCTGAAGTCTTGTCAGGCTTCACAAGATTAAAGAAAGCTTTGGTGCTGTCTGTATTCCTAGATTCTGCCCTGCCCACGCCTGCGCCTCATCCCGTGTTGCTGCAACACTGCACAGGGCTGCAGCTCTCCTGCTGCTCTCACCTCGCAGGGTGCAGCAGATGGGTGATCTCCCTGAGCAATCCTGCCTCTCGGGAGAGACAGGTTAAGGGCGGGAGTACACGCAGCCGATGTATTGTAGGAAAGGTTTGCACTCGAAGGGGCCTTGGCTCATTCCCACGTGTGTTCTGTGTCACAGGTGTTTCCTCATCTCATTTTGATGCCATTCTCATGAGATTGAAATTGGGTAAAAGTCGGGCTTCTTCCTATGCTCCTGCTTACACTGCAGAAAAGGATTAGCTGAGGAACCAGAAAACTTCATGGAATTCTTCCAGACACAGTAACAACACAGGCCACTTTTTCCAGTGCAGCTTCCATACATGGTGACTAGCCAGAGATTAATTCCTCAAAAGACATTATACCAATTGCACATATATCTAAGTGCAATTTTTATTTAAAACATTTCTTACTGCAAAACGGAGTGTGATATATTGTTGGGTTGGTTATCAGCACAATGCTGGGCACTGCAGTGAGCTGAAGGACCAGCCTGTCATGCAATTAGGTGGGTAAATGAGCAAAATGTTGTGGTGTTCTTTTGCCTCTGTGTTTTCATAACCTTACTCTAGTAATTTCTTCGTGTTTATTATCCAAATAAAACCCCTGCAGAAGCCAACCAGTGCATGCAAATACCCAGCTGAAAATGCATTTTAGAATTTGTGTAGACATGTTGGGCTTTTGTAGAACAAAATGTTTGGTAAGCAGTGTGTAGTAAGTATTTTAAAAAGCTTTACAAAAGCTCTTGATTTTGTCAGTGTTCTTATCACCAGGTTTTAATATCCCATGGGAAGCATTTTGCATTAAGTTCAGCTTTAGGTTTGCAGAACAGAAACTTACCCAGGATGTTTTCACTGAAATTTTAAGGGGTTTTCTGCCCACGCCTTTAACACAGAACACTATTTTTCCTCTGAAAGCCTGTCAGATCAGACCCTTACTATCTGACACTGACATTTTCTGACCTTTTCTCTGACTGGTTCCCTTGTAAGAAATGCTCACATAAAGTGCATAAAAACAAACATTAAAATACAGACAATAACAGTATATTCTTTTCAGGCTTCCAGTTCACATCTCATTTTCTCTGTTCCTGCCTATTCATTTGTAAATTCTTTGTCTCTCATATACTGCAGTGTTCAATGCTGTCAATTAGGAAATTAATAAGGGTGAAGAAAAGTTTTGTGTGCACTGACTGTACAGAATGCCCTCTCTCTGAAGCACATATTGGCTCTCCAGCCAGTATATAATTGTATCCTGTTATTCAATATATTTATCCTTGGTAGCCCTACATTTTACAACTCTCTCTCCTCTATAGATGGGAATTTGAGGTATAGAAATAATAGAGGTTGGATCTGCCAAATGAACTTAATATTATATTGCTTCAGCAGCCCTAGCAGCATGTAAACATGATGAGAATTTAGAATCTCAATTTACCCACTGCCTACCCCTAGAATATGTAAAGTCCCTAAGTAACTAATTTTGCACTATGAAGGTCACTAGATGTCCAGCCAAGTTTTCCTGAGACTGCCCTAAATAATCCAAACCTTTCCAGTGCCAAGTAGGTAGGATCTTGACACAAAATGGGGTTCAAAAACTGAATGTTTCCCCAAGGTTTTTATATGGTTGGGTTCCTCAAGGTGTTCCCAGGTAAACCTAACTAGAAAGTGCTGGGAACAGTAAGGATAGTCTTGATCACTGACCCACATCAGAGGCTGCGGGAATGCCAGTCCCAAAGCCACTGCAGCAACTGCTAATATCTCCACATGTTAAACAAATAAACAGAGGTTGAAATTTATCACAGGACAAGACCAATGATGCATTATCAAAAGGCTGGGGAGATCCAGAGCAGAACACAGATTTCACCCACTAAGAAAGATCCCAGGTAAAATCTAGATGCTGTAGAGTTTACCAATTTCAGGGCAAAGTACTAAACTTTAGTTTAGTTGATTCAGCAACGTCAGGTGAAGCAGTATGGTTGAATGCTTCCAAGCTGGAAAGTTAGTATAACATTAGCTGAAATTATGATAAACTATCTGGGGAACACAAAACCAGTCCTCAATGTGTTCTATAACTTCAGAATATTTTCCTATGCGTTATAAACTTATCCCCGAGACATTTTCACTATGAATCAGAGTACAAGTACTCTATGAATCAGAAAACACCACCTCTCTCGCATATTCTTTCCTTTCTAGTGTCATGAGCACTAAAATATTTAACAGTAACCTTTAGAATAGTGTGACTGATATTTGTACCTCACCACTATTGTTTCAGACTGAGACAGATACATGTGTAGTGGTTGGGTTGTCCATTGTATTCTCATGGTTTATTTTGAGCACTGCAATTAGAGAGTCAACTTTCCTTTCAAAATGAAGTTTACTGTCAGAGGAAAACTCTGACAGCTGTCCTATCCTATAAAGGAAGCATTCTCCTTATTTAGGAACACTGGTCTGATGTGTATTCAGAGGAAGAAAAGCGATTAGAAAACAATCTTAATCCAATGAACATACTCACAGGTTTCAGGGAGAAAAGCACGGTTCAATCTTTTTCAGGTATATATGAAATCATATACTTAATGAAAATAATATAAACCAACAATAAGGTTAAAAATTACTTTTAGTCTCCACTTGCAGAAAAAAAAAAAAAGTAGAAATTACTTTTTATCTCACTACCATTTCATTTGTCTCTCAAATTTCCATTCCGAAGAGGTTGTAGTTGTAGCACTAGACATGGAAAAAAAGATGTTTGCATCTTGTTAGGATTGATCAAATATGTGAATATTAAATGAGCATAAGATACCTTTTGAACTCTT
>NW_008236767.1:574784-624457 GCF_000691975.1 Corvus brachyrhynchos
CCTGTGGCGCCATGCTCTGTGAGTCAGTAGCTGGACTATGTTCAATGGAAGAGGGCTGCTGATTATCCATTCCAAAGGGATATTTTGGGCTTCTGTCCAACTGTTTTTACAATGCAGGTGAATTTACATTTCTGATCAGGAACCTATTTTAAAGGGCTTTTAACTGATTTTTCACTGGGTTTGCTCCATACAAAAAGGAAATTATTATTTCCTGAAGAATAAATTCATATTGAAGAGTGGGATGAAATCATAATTTTGAATTCCCAGAATCCAAGAAGCATGAAGTCTTTTTATTGCTTTTCCCCCTTACACTAATGCACTGTTTGCCTTTAACCCTAATTTAACTTGATTTTCTTTCAAGTTTTACTGTCTCTGGATAGATTTACTGTTCATTATATTTATGTCTTTCATTAGGGGGCAGTAAAGAAAGAATCAGAAGATTAAATTAATTTTTTGTTTCTGTTTTTATAACTCAGCATTAGAACCTGAACTAGTCACTAGATGTCATTCTAACACACCAAATAATTTCTCTGCAATTAGGCAGTGTTCTACCACAAATGCTACCTGTGTCTTGAATTTCCATTTAAAGGTGAATGCTTACTTTATTGCAATTCCTACTCATTGCAGCTGCAACTAATTAATTGTTTCAATGTTCTGACCACAAAAAAAATTTAAGAAATTGTTGAAGCTAAATGATTAATATTATCAGCAACTCTTGCATTACACTGAATTTGTCATCTGAGACTCATTAAATAATCAGCCACTGCTGAGTTCAAAAAATGTCAAAGATTTCATTAATTCTAGTATGTTTGAATGTTGTCTAAAATTCATACTGAAAATGTATTATTCATTTTCATTTCATTATATCAGCTGACCCAGGTAAGAGCAATATTATGCAGCTTTGGTGACCACTTTGCTGCTTGAATGAGTAGTCAAGGAAACAATGTTCTTACACAATATTTTTTGGTGAAAGCTATAATCAATCTCTTTTCAAAATATGCCTGTCTGAGGACTTAAAGATCCTTTGTGCCACCATTCTGCAGTAGAGGAAGACTGGCCACTGCCAGGGGGATAATAGCAAGGCATTCCGGAGTTTTAACTCACTGTCCTCCACTGCTTCCTTTCGTCTTTCGACCCCTCTGATGGTTGGTATTTTCATGTGGGTGTGATGGCTAAAACATGAACCTTACTGAAGGAGCTCAGTGTGTACCCAGATCCAAGACTGAAGAGAATGAAGACAGGGACAAGGTCAGCCTGTTGTTCTAATCTTTTGCCTTTATTTTCTTATGTTCTTTCTCTTCCTATCAATCCTCCTTCACTTCCCTTTGAAGTCCCATTGGTATAAGATGGCTATTTTCCAGCTAGATCAATTCTGAATGCTGATTCAATGTTGAAACATTACTGTAAGATCCTGCATGTGTCTGGATACTCTGATTTACAGATCAGGAGCTGACGTTTTTGCTAAAGAAATTTCCGCCTTTGGTTGTTCAGTGCCGTTTACTGGAGATTACCCCTTACTCCCCCATCCAGTAAAAGAAAGTGTGTGAATTCTCAACTCATGATGACCAAAGTCAGTTACTTTAAATCAACTAATCAATGAAAGAAGTGTCTATAAACCCAGCTGGTTTTGATTGAGGTAACCTAGGCTGGGCTCTTAGAAGCCTTTCAGTAAAGAGGTAGGGAGTTGCACAGGAAAGCAAAGAACAGCTGAGGGTAGTAAAGGCTCCATCTGATATGGATAAAGAAGGGAACATCCACCCCAGAAAACGTGGAGTTAAAAAGAAAATACTTTTAGAGAAAACTTTAATATAAAAAAATATTTGTAGAATTCAATTTAATTTAGAAAAATCCAGCTTGCTACATGCACCAAAGGTGAACTGAATTAAACACAGTGAGAAAGTCACACATTGAGAGCTTGTTTCTCTCTTCATATTTTGTTCCTGGTCAATCTTATGACAGATTAAATCTTCCTTCTGATAATTCATGGACTACTGTGGCAAAAAAGAGTGTCAAGAATGTTAAGATATGGGTAGAGTCTCATGAAAAATTATGCCTATACAACTAATTTGTAAGTTATTATATTGCATATTGAGCCGCAAGTGAACATAATTTTTTGCCTATTGAAGACCAAAGCAATTAATTTTTAATATATATAATAAATAATATATAATAAAGGTAAAGAAGCTTCTGCTTCATTAAGTTTTATTTAGTTTATTATTAAGTTTTATTTAGTTTATATGGAACCTTTGAATCAGTGCAATTTTTTAATTGACAATTTAGGTAGATCGTATATATATGCAGACATGTTTTATAGCATATTGCAAACCTACAGTGTGACATCTGATGATTTACAGCTACCTAGAAGGTCCATTAAATTAGTTTGCTGCAGAACAATGTTTACACTGAAAGTTACTTACCATTTTCTTTAGTGGAAAACCTGTCAGCAAACTAAAAGCTTTGCATTTCTATCCAGTTCCCAATTTGTGCAACCAATCCTTTCCCATGAGAATTATATTGTGACAGGGTATTGTTGATACAAGATAAAGGAGAGGGAAGGGGCAAATACTTTTGCAGTAAAGAAAGGCAAACTCCTAGTCTAATCATACTTTATGTGGAAACTAAAAACCTGCAGTTTAATCATTATACTTATAACAGAAATTAGTACAAATATACCTTTGAGAGCACCTAACTAGTAGATATCACTGGTAGATTTGTCTCAAACCAGAGAGGTGCAATGCAATTCATGCACGCACCTAATCCTTAATTTCAATAATTTCTATTTAAGATGTTGTTGGACACAGAGTTCTCCCAGACTACCTGCACAGTGTTAGAAGTTGATTCTAGTGATTGAAAAATGGAGTATGATGTTTCCTTTTATCTCCTCTTCTGTGGATTTCCTCTGGCAGATGTGGGGTAAGTGCTGTAGTTTCTAAAACAGCATGACAGTAATGTATAATAATCCTGCTTCACCTCTAGAAGATTCATTCTTAACTTTTCCTTCTTGGTGTGGGACTCAGCCCTTCTGGAAGGAGGTGCCTCCATACCTTCTGGAAGAGTTCTTTGAGCAGGTCAAACGGGGAGCTGGGGTTGATCTTAAAAGCCACATTACAATTTTTGTTGCATATGCTAGAAAACAGACTGGCCAGGAATAGCCCATGCCCAGTTCTGCATGAAATTGTTGCAGTTGATCCACTGAAATATTTAAGGGTTGTAAGTGGAAGTGTTACACAAGTGAGGTTCCATTACATAGAAGTATTTCTTGTGCTGTTTGCAAAGAGGGCAGAACAGAAAGTCTGAATGCAAGAACTGCAAAGAAGTAAAATGAGTCCTTCAGATACAGTGAAATGCTTTTGTCTCCCAGCCTTTCAGTAAGGAAACACACAGCTTTTGTCCTAACCCAAATGGCTCTTCCTAATGCAGTTTGAAGTCATCCAACCTGTCTTAAATCACTTTTTAAAGTCATAGCTTCTCTTCTACATACCTTTCATAATCCTACTGAAAAAAATCCTGGGGTTAAATTATCCTCCTAGCAGCAGTTATCAGAAGCTAAACAGGAATAAAAGAGATGGATTGCATATTTTTACAATGAAAGATTGCAGAATAGTTGCATAGTTTTACATTTTTATTTGTCTCCCTTTGTCAATTTAATGTTGGCAGCAAAATCATTAGGTTCTGGACACTTCAATCTCAGCAATTTATAGAATGTATGTCAGAAATATTGCATGCTGAACTTACAAAACTCATCACTATGGAGACTACAATTATTTCAAGAAAAAAACATGAGAGATTGTTGGAAAAAAAGCTTCATCCTTTTGTGGAAGAGGAACTCTGTTAGTGTAATTCAGGGCTTGATTTAATAACTGTAGAAGCCTACATAATGTATTTTTCTTTCCACCTACATATAGTCAAAACTAAGGCCATAAATGAAATTCTGACATACACATGAGATCCTTCAACATGTTCAGATTTCTCTGGTTAGAGCTGTTTTACACCCCTGTTACAGAGATGCCTGTGGTTTAGCTGTACCCTCACAGTTGTGTTGGGACGATGCAATATTTACTGAAAAATGAAGATTTTTCACCCATTTAGCTCTTCTACCTCTTGAAGATCTACAAGCAGCTACACCTTGCACTGTGCAATGTGCAAAGGCATTATTTTACTGGCCAGCTGACTGAAGTCTGGGGTTAAGTCCAACACCACCCATTCTGGGCTGTAGACAGAAGTAGCATTTCTCTCTACTCCTGGCAGACACAGCTGTGTCACCAGAGTCCTCATATTGAGAACAGAAATTGGCCTTTATTGTAGGCAAGAGCTTCCCATTTTGTCAATGCCAGTCAGATAAAGGGAAGCTTTTGTTTTTGTGAAAGGTGGTTTAAAGACTTGGGTCAGGGCTTGAGGGAGACTGTAGAGTATAAATCAGTTTTCACTGGTTTATTTTACATAAATTTTATGTGAATGCATTTGTGTGAAAGCTTTAGGACTTTTCATCTTCCTCCTGTGCAAGTTGGACCCAGTTCTCTTGAGCTACATGTATAATTGGCAAAATTATTGTTACTTATACTTAATGAGCACCTGAAAAGATGTCTGGTTCTAATAATCCACTTTGGAGTACCCTGTGCTGTTGTTAAATCACCTTGAGCCCTGTTGTCAATGATTATTATACAATTGTTGCAGCCCAGGGGACTGGGGTTCACTTGAGTATCAGGAATCTGAACTAGAATAAGAGTATGTCTTCATTTTATTAACTCACAGTGTTAAATATACCCTGGTTGAACACGAGGATATTGAAAAAAATGCCATCTAAGAGGAAGTTGCAAGATGGACAGGGAGGAAGTTTAACTCATGCTTTGGCTTTACCATGAAGTTGCTAACTTCCACTAAATTATCACCTGGACAGCCTCTAAAGGCAAGTATCATACATTTTGCTTTTTGTGTATGTAAAAATGATCTCTGTCATAACAAAGAGATAGCAAGAACCTTCACAGTGCACCTACTTTCCTTTGCAAAGCACTTGTCTTCTACTGACCTAGAAACTTGCATAAGAAACTGGCTTGAGCACTGGCAGAAGGAAAAGGTGGAAAGTAATTTACCCAGCGGAAATCTTTAGCCATTTAAAGCCTCGAGCTGCTACAATTCAGCACTAAATTGGCTCAGGCAACAGTCAGTCCTGTTTGCATTTAAAGCTTAGCTTTCCACTGCTCCAGCTGGAGGAAAGCATTTGCTCTCTGTCACCAGGTAGTGTTGTGCAGCTGAGCAGACTGAAGGCAAAGCCCTGCATGCACACAGGCTGACTTCCAGCATCTCCTTCCAGACAGGTCAGGCCACCAACACTGCAGCTGCAGCACATTGCCTCAGCTTGGTGGTGTCCACAGAGCACCAAATTGTTCAACTACATAAGCCCAAAGTGCTTTAAGCACATCTCTTGGGTTTTGCACTAAAATTGGCTCTGGGTGCCTACACAGCCAGTTACAGCCAAAAGGCTCCTCACGGCTTTTGGCAGGGAGTTATTTTTTTCCAGCTAAGAGCAATACCTGACAAAACTGAGGACAGGCTCGGTGTGTCCAAAAAATTATATCTGGTGCATTAAGAAAACGTCCCTAAAGGAAGTCTCAATTGTCTCCCCACATCTTGTGGGGTCTTCACACATTCAGGCAGAAAGACTGGCCAAAGAACCGAGCCCGCAGCACCCGAGTGCAAAAGCAGGGCTTTAGGCACTGAGCCATCTGCCTTCTGTTTTACTGGGAGTGGCAAAAAAGTGAAAATATACATTTATTCTGCAAAAACTGATTTAAATTTTTAAAAATCCAGAAAGCTGAAAACTGAAGTCTTTGGTTCATGGGTCTGTGACTCAAAATTAATTGCTAAATCTGCTATACAATAAGATCAGTTAATTAGGGCTCTCTGGTTCCTTGCATACTAGAGGACACGATCATCTGACTTTGCTGTTTGTATATTGCAATGTACTGAAAATAGAAAATAAAAGTTACACATGATAAATTATTGATTAATTGTCTCCAAAAAAACAAAAAGACAAAACAGCATTAACCAATTATACAAATCTTTAAAAGATAAACTCATGGAAACAACATTTCCTTCTGTTACAGTTTCGTTTGGAACAGCAGGCTGTGCTCCTGAATTAATTTTACAGCTGAGACACAGCTAATCCACAAATAAGCCTGTTACAGTTGGTGGGCATAACAAAAGAAATGCTTGCCAATAGGCACACATGACATCTGGAGCTTGAAGGCAAATTTAAGGGGAAAAGTATTTTTGGTAATACATTAAAACTTGAGTAGGACCTCAGAGAAAAATGTATCCACAAATATCCATACCTGCTATAGATTCTCACAAGGAGCATGCGCTCACAGAGCATCTGCAAATATGAGAAAAGCTCTTTTTAATATTCCCACTGATATAAAATTATGTATAAAAAAGTGGGAACTCACACTTTTCTTATTCTTTAAATTAATTTCTTATACAGAGAGGACTAAGACTAATTTTTATTTTAATATGCTATTACTGAAACCTGTTTTCAATATATTAAATATTGAAGCACAGAAGTAGTTCTATTTGAGCAGGACTGTGAGTAGTACAGCCCTTTTGAAGCCAGTAGCCTGTCTCCTACGATTTCTAAGGAGACCAGAATATTATTCTGAATATTCAGGTACATGTAAAACTTAAAGCTGATAATTCTAAAAGGAATTTACTCTGGAACCCCTACCAATATTTAGTTTTCAAGAAATTTGTAAATTTCAGGAGTTCCACATGTGAAAAAGAAAAAGTAGGTTCATTCACATCATTTCCCTATCTAATAGAGCTGATGCCAGCCAGGAGAGTAACGTCATTTCATACGTGTTGGCACTTTGTACACACAGGCAATGCCAGATTTTTTAAAAATCCGTGGGCCAACTCAAAGCCCTGTCCTTAAGTGCAGAGATGAGGAAGAAATGAGAGGCCAGTGGGAAGGCAAACCACGTCTGTCACCTATCTCCTGCGTGTAATGTTCTCCTAATTAAAATGACATTCAGGCAAACACTTGAGCAAGTGCTAATTTAGGTAATGACTTTAATAGAATGATTCTCATGCTTAAACATCACATGAATAATGAAGTGCTTTGAGATGTAAATCTGTCCCTTACAGAAAGATATATAAGGTGCCTTTAAAAAGCTGGTAGTTTGTGTTTTCTCAAGCAAAAAAGATTTCTGTGTTGGTCAAACTATAGAGGGTTCCAGACTGGTAGAAAATATTCATTCTCAGTATGTACAACTAAATTCAATGGCTAATTATAGTCCCATTAAGACTATGTGTTCCACATCGTTTGAGGAAAAATGTCAAAGGATACCAGTAACGTGAAATTTAATGACAAGAAGGAGATTCCTTGTTTATATGGGAATGCATTGCTAATAAGGGCTTTAATGTGAATAAATTGATGCTTTAATGGTAATTAATTTCAGTGTGCATTGCTAAAACTTAACTGCATGTAAAGGAGCAACTATAACTTAAAATATACTGGCCTTTGCCCAGCGGTCTGGAAAATGCACTGCATAATCAAAATCATGAGACAACTGTGCAAAATATTTTGTTATCATATCAAGGGTTGAACTGCATGATTGCTATTAAAACCAGTGTTAGTGGCAGGGCTTGATATCATTTTTGTAGTGCTTTGCCATTGCTATCCTTACAACCCACAAAAATTTCTAGCAAGCTCAAGTTTTAAAAATCCAGCCCTGAATACTTTATGGAGAAGTTTGCATTAGATTTGCAGATGCTCTGCCAATAGCATTTATGCAAGAAAATATTGCTAATGATGTTAACACATTTGGTCTTGGCTTAAGATGTTGGCAAGTTCAATTTCAACATATTTGACTGTTTGTTACCTTTATGGGTTTCAAATAGAGGTGATCCAGCTTCTATTTATGTTCTTGAGCAGCACTGGAGTACTGTAACAGCCAGCTAAGTCTCTCATGTCTCCAAGAAAAGGGCTGCTTTATCAAGAAAATGTTAAAAGAGGAGCTATAAAAAGTAGGTGTGCCAGCTCTGGAACTCCCTGATGCAAAACCTAGTGTGAGAGCTTTGCAAAAAAATCTCATATTTTGTTGCTCTGATTTCAGGTTTGGGTGTGATACAGTGGTTTAGGGTGTCAGTATTTTCTCAGGAGAACATTAATTGTTCTCTGGGCTGCATTAATTTGCTTACAACAACCACTCAGCAAGAGGGTGATAATTGGGACATATGCCATTGGGACAGCTCTTCAATGTGTTCTATCTTTTGACATTTGCTTGTCTTTTCCTAACACAGGAAGTGTACACAGGTAAAATGCCCTGAATTAGTGGTTGGACTGGAGGCTGGCAAAGGGAGCAGCAATTGCGTTCTGTGTGGCCAAGCTGAGGTGAATCCGTGATGGTAACATGGTGTGAAGCACTGGGCTGTTTCAGAAGAGCTAATTTCTCGAAGTTGATGGAAACTTTTATTCCACACTTATGATGGTCACCTATTCAAACAATAATGTGCATGACTGTACACCAGTACCAAAGCAGGTTGGCACCCTGTATGGTGTTTTACTTCCAAACTGTGAGAAGCTTCGCAGAAAAAGAAATGCTTTGACCAGAGAAACCCTCTCATCCTTTGTGTGCAGCTCTTCTTTTTATCCTCAAGCAGTTTCTGGGTTTAAAGTAGTTCTTTCCTCTGTTCTATCACAGATGAGAAGAAAAAGACCATGATTCCCTTTGTGCACTCTCTGAGCTGTCTGCTCAGTATCACGATGAAGAGCTCATCTGCACAATAGAAGCAGGCTTTTCAACCTCTAGTTAGAGACAAGTTCCCAGCATGGAAGCAGCCAAAATCTTGCTCTTGGGAAGCTTTTTAAGATAGTCTGTCAGTTGATTCACAGATCCAGCCTTCAGCTGTGAGAAAACACAGTGCAGTGCAGACCAGAGTGGATCTCTGCAGTCAGTAACTGCAAGGTACTTTGGCTGTGGTTAGACCTTCCAGCAGTCACATAACTAGTCCCTGAGCCCTGCCCCAGCAGACCATGAAGGATTGATATGAATTCTTCGTTTTAAAAGCTAGGATAGAAGGCATTCAAATATCTCTAGTGGCCCACACATACCATAAACTGTGAACTCAGTTTGTATGGCAGCAATCATTCAGTGCAAAGAAGCCAAAAAACAGTTTAGGATCTGTATCTGGAGACTCATATATTTGATTTTAAAAGCATATTTACAGTATCCCAGCTATCTGTTCAATATGAGGGGTCTAACAAAAACTGGCTAATTTATAAAGACCAAATTAAAAACCAAAAAATTGTAACATAGTCAAAATTGTGTCCATTTCTTTAAAGCTGATAATCACATTTTCTCAGTGTATCACTTAACTAGCCTTCTATTTAAAGGCCTCACACCTAGCTTTCCTGAGTTGAAAAAGTCAGCACTGTTGTTAAAAAAAAAAAAGAAAAAAGATAAATCGCAGTATTTGATGCATCATACCTGCAGTTTTGGTTTAGATTTTTTTTTTATTTCTGCAGAAATACTGCTTTTCAAGTACAAGGTGCCATTGATAAACATCTCACTGAGCTCCAGCTATAATTTTTTTTTAAAAAAACCTTTATGATGTTGTCTGAAATCCACTTCAAGATATTTGAATCCAGGCATGTATAGCAGTTTATAAAATAGCATTTTATAAATTTTAGAATTTTACTGAGACATCTACACAATTCAGTTGTTTTGACAATGGAAAGCCTAGATCTGAGACGAAAAATACTGATCTCTAGATGATTTTTTTGTATTCTCGTGCACTAAACTAGAACAACCTTCTCTGCTCAGTGCAACAGGAGCCTCTATTTTTACTGGCAAGTAAAAATTAAATTTCTGGTTAACTTATCAAAGCGTGACATTGGTGGAAACTCAAAGTAACAAATATATATATTAATTATCATCTCTCTGTTCATAATCTACAAAGGACAACTCTTACAGAGAACACGTAATATCTAAATGCTTCATCATAAAAAAAATTTGCCTCATCCAAATTCATTGAAACACTTTGATTCTTGTTCCACCAGTTTCTTTTGCTGCACAAAGTGGAATGATTTTGCTATTCTCATTTGCTGATGGTGTCTTTTTCAGAGGTCAGGAGTGCTGCCTCTTTTTGCTATCTTAGCAGCCTTAAATTGTGATGCTTTCAGAACTATTTCTTAATTTTTCAAACACGCTGAAAAAACCCACAAGTTTCACTATCAGCACCTAGCTAATAAAAAATCTCATTTATAGAGCATTAGCCAGGGAACTGACAAAAGACATTGACATGCACCTTACAACTTCTCAGTGTCAAACAGCAGATTGAAGCAGTCTATTAAAACAGTTGGTTTGTGTCACCAAAAGAAGCATTAAAACCCCCATATCATCTGAGGCACACAAGTGTAGCAGAATGCCTCAAATTAGCCCTCAGGAGAGTGAAAGAAAATTTGGAGAATGGGTAAAACCTTGGGAGAAAAGCACTGCATGCAGTATTACACACTGTAATACTTTATTAGATTAATAGACCCTCCTGTGGTTATTAGTTAATGCCAAAAAATGATGTCTTAAGATATTAAAAAGCATAAATTAATATGAAATAATACATAATAATCATAAAAGAGTAGATGACTCCTCCATCTTGTGGCTGGCATCTTCTCCAAGCAACGCTCAGTTTGCATAAGCAACTTCAGTCTCAAGGACATCTCTGTCTTTTCTTACTTTCTCAGTGAACTGTTTGAGCTGCTGCTTGTAAAGAGTGGGAGACATTGCTAGAGGTCATGGAGTTTCTCCCCTGAGGAAGTCAAATGCTTCTGTTTCCTTGCACAGTTTTCTCAGAAGGAGAATCCTCTACCCAGGCAGGCTGTTTCCTCAATGTATGAACTGACAACCTACACCAGACTCAGCTCCAGAGGGCAGAAGTCTGCAGGAACTTAGAAAACTTTCTCCTTCATAGAGAAGTATTTAGGCTTCCAACACTATTTATTACAGGAAATTCTTTCAGATTTTCAGAGCACAGAGCAGACATGAACTTCTCTGCTTATCCCCATTACAAGTAAAATGCATCACAGTAACCAGACCCTCTATTTATAGCAATAAAGTTTAACAACAGAAGGCTGGGGGAGGGAAACAGAATGAAGGCTTTGTTCATCTGTTGCAGCAAGAGTGGATTTTGATATTTTTCTTTGAAGAAATCCATAGACCCAATTTCAAATGAAGATGGTAAGTACATAAATAGTGCTTTTCTGAGTCAAAACTACGTAACATATTCTTTTCAGTAAAATAATTGTAGGATTATGAATGTCTCCAAAACTATAGATTTAAAGACAGAAATCTGTTTGTTATTCATTATGTTAATCCTTCAGTTTTCTTTATTGATGTTCATATTCTGAATCTTATTCCTTTTCGTATTATTTAGGAGTTCACTGTAGGAGGAAAAAGTCAATCCATTAAAGTCATTTGCATATCAGAATAGTTGACTGAGCACAAGACTCAAATACTGAATTTTAAACTAGGGGAAAATAAAATATACCAGCAGGCACTGACCTAAATCCAAGTTTAGTTTTGGCCACCACTGAGAAATATTTATAATAAACAAATGTATGATTATTTGCCTGCAAGAAATTTTATTTCCTACTACTTAGTGTGGCAGGTGTTCTTGAGCAAGGGATTATTTTCATTTCCGAGCCTTGTATTTTGTTTTGTTTAGGATTATGACAGAGTTTACTATTTAATTCTGTGTCTCATCATCAGTTAAAAGTAAACTGTGTAGAAGCTCTAGGTACAAGAAAAGATACAGGATCCATGTTTCCCTTTTTGTTCAGCCACAGTATTACTGCTTGTGTAGACACCCTCAAGGGGGATCCTTCTAGGGTTTCCTTGCTTTAAATTACCTTGTGGTTGTGCATCACATTAGTTTAATTAACTTAAGTCGCAGTAAGTCAAAAAGCTGTAATGGGTAATTATGCAATTACACATAATTACTTCACTGAGATGAGTTATAACATGAGCATTCTTATTAAGCTTGAAAGTCAGGAGGAAAACAGTTTGTACAAGCATTGTTCTCCTAATAGCCAGCCATAAGTTGTCCCCACATTGGTTCTTCATTCATGAAGGAATTGCAGTCCCACAAGGAGACAGAGACAAGAAAATGAGTATTTGTTTCATGATCCCATGTCCTGAAAAGCTCCGTGGAATTTTTAAAGAGTTATGGTAGTAATTTCAGTCTGTTAGAGTAGGCATTCAGCTCTGGAGAACCAAGAACTGCACTTCATGGGTAAGAGGATATGTACAAGGATCTTTTCCCCATTCATTTTTTCCTACTGTGACATGAAAGTGGAAAAAAAAAAAAAGAAACTATTTCTTTGGCACTTTTCCTAGAAGGTGGTCATTCTTGAGCTACACAGGGTCAAAATGAAAAGAACAAAAATAATCTCCATTTTAGTGCCTCATTTGTTGAAAGAATGGAAAGAGTAAAGAGTTCATACCACCTTCTGTCAATGGAAATTCAGTTAAGACTATCAGTTATTCAGTCAAGTACTGCTGAATTCAAATATTTTTCATTTGTCTAAGTGTTTTGAGACTGGCATAATTGTTCTATTCATCCCAGAAACCACTGGGAGTAACAAGAAACAGTGAAAATCTCAGCAGGTTAAGAAAATGCATTGCGTAAAACTCTGCCATGGAATTGCTAATATGAAAGAGTCCTGAAAATGTTTAGTGGTTTTGTCATTTTTATAAGAAACTTAGGGTTGTCCTTCTTAAATAAGTCCAGCAACTCATTTAGGAAAACCAAAACCTCTCCCTGCACAGGAGACACAGAACCTGTTTTTGCAACCAAGTTAATTCTTTGAAATATGAGTTCATCACAGAAGCTCATTTTATTGGGTAATGGGTTTAAAACAAACCAAAGGAAATTATTTTTTCCTATAGGATTCCCTACTACAACATGTTGCTTCTGCTGATGCAGTGTCCCAGAGGGACTGGACAAATGCATGGAAGAAGAGTCCATTAAGAGCTGTGAAAGTCTGATATAAATCTATGTTCTAATCCTCTGTCTTAGGAAGTGCCTTAGAGATGGAGAAACAGAAACAGACTGGAAAAGCAGAAATAACTGTGTATATATATATTTATACGTGTGTATGTAGATATAGATGTAGATGTAGATATAGATGATATAGATATAGATATAGATGTAGATATGCCTTGCCATGTTTTTTTCCAAAGTGTCTTCTCCTGAACACGGTGCTTGGGTCAGGAGTTGCATCTGAGTTACATTAAAGAACTTATCCTTAGGCAAGGGAGTAGAGTGTCTCCCTGCAGTCCCAGTGCTTTTTGCTTCAATTAATTTCTCTAGTTTTTCTCTAGCTAATTCTCAGTTTACAGTGCAGACTGAAAAGGGGAGGCAGGGAGTGGGGATGCACCAGCAGACAAGAGTTGGGGTGATGGCTGAAGTGAAGTTAGAAGTGTCTTCCTGCTCCAACTTGGTGTCAATGTGCATCTTGAGTGTGAAGAGGGAATTGAGAAGTCCATAATATAAATGCAGGAATGACAGTCTTCTTCCTGTGTGTGGATACTCCCTCTGCTCCCAAGCCAGAGCAGGAGGCAAGGATGTGTACATTGGGACACTGGAAGAGTGGGCTGAGCTCTGCAATAAACTGTCTGTGCTACAACATTAGTTTGAGGTTGAGGAACCAGAGCACTGGATATGCTTCTGTCAGCTCAGGTTACAGGTGGCAACCAAAGACAGACTATTTTGTGGTTCATTGAATATTCTGTGGCATGACAGGAGGGTCAAGAACATTTTTCCTCACACATTTGTTTTCCTGAGGATTAGGGTGGTGTTTTGCATTCATACTGTAACAACCCACAAGAAGTTACCATTACAAAATAACCTCTAAATTAAATCCTGCTATGATGGAAAATGTATTTTTACATAAGAATCAGTGTGTCAGAGGGAGACAGAGGAAGAGATGTGTAGGATGTGCCCCCTTCCCACTGAACGCTTGAGATTGGAAGGGACATCTGAGGTCCTAGAGCTCAACCTCCTCTTTCAAAAAGGACCAGTTTCTAAGTTATATCAGGTTGCTCACACCTCATCCAGTCCAGCTTTGAATGTTTCCAAGGGCAGAGATTCCAGGGACCTTCTGCTCAACATCTTGCAGTGCTGAGCCTCTTTCACAGTGAGTAATTTTCTTCCTTACATCCACTAGGAGTTACCCTTGTTCCTCGCTGCAATGTGTGCTCATTGATCCTTGTCCTTTCATTGTATACTCCAAGAAGAGCCTGTCTTCACTATAATCCCTCCTTAGATCAGTGGCGGTTGCCCTCCTTAACCTTCTTTTTTCTAGGATGAAAAACCCCATGGTGATAACACAGCACATCTTGAGATTATAGACCTTGCCTGGGAGTTGGCAGCTTAGGCTCAACACCAGGGTGTCACAAGAACTGGCATTACAGCTTAGAGCTGGCTGACACCCTCGTGGTGCAGTCTGCAGACAGAGCAGGTTTACACCAGCCTGCAGCCTCTCAGGTCGGCAAAGCTGCAAGGATGCTGCTGAGTTTCTCCCGAGTATTTAATCTGGTGGCACTCACTAGAACAGAGCACAGTAATAACCAGCTTTATCTGCTGAGCAGCATTAGCGGGGAGTTAGAGTCTAAGCTGCTGGAACTGAGCCCAGACACTCAACTCCAGTAACACAGCTTCAGTTTAAAAGGATCTACCATGAATCTTCATAATGCCAGAGAGAACAAAGAATCCATTATTATTACAGATCTCTATTCCTGTAGCAGTTGGATCTCCCACATCTTAGGTGAAGACCAAGCAAGTACAGAACAAAAGGTTCATCCCCTGTCAAACACCTTGTGAGTACTGTATATTCTAAAAGACATTGCTGTAACTGAGAACAAAAAATAAGATTTCAAATTCCTTGAAGAAAAAGGCCAACACATTATAAAATACTGAAACAGGTGTGCCAAGAGTACCTTGACAACATTGCTAAACAGGTTATGATTACCAAGGAGACTAGCTAGGTTTTGTTATTGCTTATGAGAAAGGTTATCACTGCTGCAGGACAAAGCTGAAAGCATCTCTCCTGACTTGTAATTGGTTTTAACACAACAATTAAGCAGAATACGTAATTCATCACCTTTTATTTCATGACAGAGTAATTAAATTCCATCTAATTTTAAAACTTTGGTAGCAAAAAATTGTGGCTCTTGATTTTTCTCTCATGTCTCTAATCATATCTCTAGTGGACAATTTTCTTGGTATTATCAGAGGTGTTAGGTATGATTCTAAACACACATTTTATTTCCAATTACTTAGCTCAGTGGAAATACTCCCCTACTGTGCTCTGGTATTCTTGATAGAGTTTCTGGCACTTGAGACTTGCTAGTTTTCTAAAACTTTTGTAGTATTCAAGGTGGAATACTAGACTGTTGCCTTTTGTAGCTAACATTTTCCATGAAACTGTGGAAGAGAGCATGCACTGATGTGGAAAATTTTTTTTTTCTGATTTTTTCTGATCTGAATTTCATGTAGTAAAATGAAGTAAGGCAGCACATTTTCTTCACCTGCCCTCTTTCTGAATCAGACACTATGTATATATTTGATGAATGTGCCAGGAAGTTCTCTGCCTAAGATAGCACAGCATCTCTCAAAGGAAAATCTTACAAGATTTTCCACTGGTCAAGTATAGGCCATGAAGAGCTCTGTGTAACGACCATAGCAACACTGAGGCATTCTGACAGGATTAACTTGACTTGCCTGAAGGGTGCTTTTGCACAGATTAATACTTTTGGTTGGCAGCAAAGTGCTATTGGGTCACCTTTATCTGAAACAAAGACTGCAGTTTTGTCTCTGCAAGTTTAAAGAGAGCATCTCAGCCTATCATCTCTGCCAGCTTCCACTTGATTGATGGTGGGATAGACTGTATTTCAGGATGAGTGACAGCGTAGGAAGTCATTACATGCATGGGTGCTTGCTCTAGGAGTTTGGTGGGAGGCTTAGTCACAGTGTGTTAATTCTGGCAGGCATGATTATTAACACCAACACATCTTAAGAATTGGCTTCCTAGTATAATACAGTGACAAAACCATGAAGCAGCTGTGTCACACAAAAATGGTTGCACACAGATCTAAAACACTTCATCCGCTCTTCAACCACACAGCACCAAAATCAGCATCACATGAAAGGTACTTCACACGATGGTCTGGACCAAACAACACCTCCATCCTGTGTACCTTCTCTCACTCATCTTTTCCCTTCTCCTCCCTGGTGTTCTGAATCAGTAAATTAATTTCCCGTTAAAAATGCTGAAATTAAAATCTTCTGACTTGATATTTCAAGTGGAAATGCTTTGAGGCAAGAGTGAACACAAATCCAAGAGACAGAAAAGCATTTCCATTGTGCTTTCAGGTATCTGAACACCCATATGCATTTTCTTTCTCAGAAATATATCTTTGTACACAGGCAAAAAATCTTATCTTTCCCAGCCCTAGGGTTTCTATATTATTTTCCTATTTATTGTATTAGTACTACAGTATTGCACCTGGGCTGGGCTCAGGGTTCCAATGCTCAGATTTCTTTGAGAAAACATCACTTTGTAAAGTCGGCATGCAGGTTTCCATCCTCTTTCTATCCTCAGCAGAACAGTGCATGCAGTAGTCAGCTGGAGTTCACTGTTGACTGCTCACACCTCAAGCTTCAGGCAGATGAACCAGGCCTGCAGAGATGCAATTTTCTCATGTTCACTGCCCCAAAACAGCAGTCAGGAGTGCCACTCTTAAATGGTGCTCCTCTCTTCCTGACAATGTTGTCTGCAAGAGTAGCATCATTTGAATGTAAAACTAGAAGGAAAGAAACACTTGGGAGATTAAACAACTATAGTTGACTAAATATTCCTCAGGCAAAGTAGGCAGATGGGGCCAAATTTTTAGTAATTACTAAGAAATGCAGACAGACATTTAAGACAAAAGGACATTATGTATTTCTTCTGCTGAGACAGAGAGAGTATCCACCATAATCACTGACCTCTTTCCTCCTGGAACAGATTTCAGTGCACCTTCTCCACACCTTTACCAGAATTTCCTCCAGGTAGGAGCAGTAACATCTCAGTGAAACCTCAGCATTCATTGCATCAGAACGTGTACTACAGGTTCTGCTACTAGTACTACAAGGAAAATACCTTATTGCCCCACTCTTTGTGATGCATTGAATATCCAGAAACTGGGATGTTGGATTCCTGTTTTGTGAAAGGACACCCCTACCCTGTTTCAGACACCAACACCTCACTTACATGGCAGCAACCCTTCCTCTCCCTGCTCATTTCCTGCAGCCTAGAGAAGCCTCCAAGACCCTCAGAGAGACTGGTGTTATAATAGTTGATGTCCCTGCCTCCAGAAGCAACTCTCAGACTTAAATCTTTATGAATTTGTTCATCAGCTCAAAATGTGTTACTGTGTTTACAGGCTAC
Source organism: Corvus brachyrhynchos (assembly GCF_000691975.1). Lineage (NCBI taxonomy): Eukaryota > Metazoa > Chordata > Aves > Passeriformes > Corvidae > Corvus > Corvus brachyrhynchos. The sequence continues at coordinate 592,270 of NW_008236767.1, forward strand.
AAGACACTGGGGAAATCAGTCGTAATTGCTTCATTTTGCAACTATGAATAGCTTCTTTTATATTACTACAGAATCATATTCCAGAGCCTCTGTGAGGCCTTGTACGTGATTAGAGGCTGATGTCTCCCAGGCAATTCCCCAGCGGGCTCTGTCCTAAAAATTATTTTGAATATTTTTGAGTAATTTCAAGTTTTAAAGAGAATTAAAAAAAGACCTTGTTTGTCTTTGGTGTAAATGACAGACAACACTGACAAGTAGTGAAGGGAGAGCAGTGTTTTGGTCTAACTCTGAGAGCTCAGTGCCCCTCTATATGATACACAGCATGATAAATGCTACAGCAGTAAAATCAGAGTATGTCCCTTACTCCCAGGCACATGCTGATATTAAGGAAAGGGGTCTGTTATTTCAAATCGGGAATATATTTATTCTGGGGCAAAAACTAGCAGCCCAGTCATCAAAGAATCATGGGAAAGACAGTCTGGGAAGTTGCTACCTTAAATCTAATTTAAAAAGGGAAGAAAGTTTGTCAGGAAATGGTAAAGACTGAAATCATTGTGTGCCTCTGGTCATGCACAGTTTAGTCACATAACGGAATAACCACGTGTCAAAACTGGAAAGTGCCATTCATTAAAGCAAAAGTGAGTTTGTGCAAGCTTGACAAATACTCCACATGTATTCTCAAGGTTTTATTTTATACCTGAGCTAACATGCAGAGTCTGTTATGCAGAATAGATCTTGACAAGTGGTTTAATGGGGGGTTTTTTAATCTCTTAGGGGAATCTGATGAAAAAAAAAAGACAAAAGAAAAAACGGGAGAAAAATAAGCTCTCACACAGAACACCGCCATCCTTTTTAATCTATTATCTAAACCAGAAAAAATGGAGTCTGGAAAATTTTACTGTGCCAAACTGGCCTTGCTCTGACCCCTCAGCCTCATAAAAATTGTGAGGTTAAAGGGAGGGGAAAGAGAGTCTGTTGCACTTTTCTTGTCTTTTTCAGCATTCCACAGTCGAATAAAATGCTTTATAGGCAAGCTTCCAGCTCACTTGCAAGCACTCTGATTAGTTAAGAAAGATTCAGGAAAAGAGCTGCCTTTTCTCCTCAAATGTGTTTCTGCTAAGTCACTCGACCTCACTGTAGGAGAGTTTCAGGACAGCTTAGTACAATTTCTTTTCTCATAAAATAAACAGCCTTAATTTAACCTGGACAACACCTTTTCTCTTCAGCACTCAGATGTTTTGGCTTTGTTAATCTGTGGTCAGTACTTATAAAAGAAAGTCTGCCTTGCCCCACAGAATTTATTCTCTCCTATTTCCTTACACCAGGCACTGTGGTACTATGGTAGGTCATGCTGCTCTTCTCACATTAGAAATTCTGGTATAGAAGCAGCACCTAGCCACCCGTCTTTTACAAATTCTCTAAAATTCACATGGGACATGCTAAAGGAAAAAAATGCACCTATATTTAGTTTGATAACTCTCTTGCCCATGAAAGTCTCACTTTTACACCTCATTTTTGGAACTTTGAGAAGCATCTGTGTACTGCGTCTGCTTACTATGCTTCCAGTAGAGTCTGACTCCTACAATTTCTCACTCCTGGAAAAATGCAGTGGGGCTTTAATATGAACTGATTATTCACTTCAGCTTGTACATCAGAAGTCTCAGATAAAGGCATCGTGCAACAAACCAAATGGCGAAGATTTTCTATGTTTCTTGGCAGTTACCACTGTTATGAAAAATTCCAATTAGATATTCTACAGCTGTATATTTCTTAAGTCAAGGTACCTTACGGAATACTGTCAACTTTGATTAACTTCAAGGTTAAAAGTCAGGCAGGTTACCAGCAAAAAAGTGCTTTCCAGACACCTTTCATACTTCACCTTCTTTGCTGCCAATGTACTTGGCAGGGTAATGAACTGCTGAGGCTGGAAGCTTTCTGATCTTTTATTTCCAGGTAAACCAACCAGTGAACTGCCTTGGAGGTGAAGCCATCATAATTTTCTAGTCCCCAACTCCAGGAAAAATGAGCAATTTTATTTCACTGAGAATTACAGTTTTTGGGAATGCGTTCTGGAAAACCGACAAGAAGCTGTAGCAGAAGAGTGTGAGGAGTCCTCCCCCTGAGGAGGAGGGAGTAGAGACATGTGATGAACTGACTGCAGCCCCTGTTCCATGTCACTCTGTGCCATTGGAGGAAAGGTAGAAAAATCAAGAGTAAAGTTAAGCCTGGGAAGGAGGGAGGGATGGTGGGAAGATGTTTTAAGATTTGGTTTTATTTCTCATTATCGTAGTCTGATTTGATTGATAATAAATTCAGTCAGTTTTCCCAAGATGAGCCCGTGTCCTGTGGCAGTAACTGCTGCATTATCTCTCCCTGTCCTTATCTCCACCCATGAGCCTTTCATTATGTTTTCTCTCCCCTATCCAGCTGAGGAGGCGAGTGATAGAATGGCTTTGGTGGGCACCTGGCATCCAACCAGGGCTAACTTGCCACATCCTCTTACATTTTAGTGTAAAGTATCAAGCTATGAGCTGTTTCAAACTACCCAACAGAAAGCTGAAGAGGTAGAAAGACTTGTTTCAATGAAGTCAAAAATATATTTAAAAGTAAAATGATTGGATTTAAAAAAAAAAACAGCAGAAAACCCGTAAGAAAGTAGCTCTTCATTTGAAGAGCACTACATTAAAACCATGCTATAAGGGGTCATTGACCATAAAGAAAAAGCATAATTAGCCAAAAGCAATTAGGTCAAAACTCCGTTCAGACTGATTGTTATGCAAATGTTCTGGACTGGAGATTATATTCATGGCCACTGGCCCTTTGGTACATTAAGTTTTAGAGGATATGAAAGAATTTGTGTTTCTTTCATGGGCAGGATGGGGGGGAAGTACAAGTTTTACCACAGAAACTCATCAGTGGCCTCTAGATTCAACTGTGATATTTTAAAACTGTAATGCACATATTTTATAAAGATATTGAGGCAATTTGACTGGGGAAGAACATCTTCTGCAGATGGCATGATACCAATTTACTTTTTGTTCAGTGTAATCACAAACTCAGTGCAGGGCCAATAGTTTTCCCAACACCCCGACGCCTGTAATGCTTATACAACCTCAATATACTCAAAAGGTCAAAATATTCTGACAGGTCTTTCCACATCTGAAATACTTTTCCAGACTGACTAAAAATTCACCATTTCTCTCTGAAAGCTGTATTCTTTCATACAGGGATGGTAAGTTTTGGTGGCCATCTTTTTATATGTGTTGCCTGCTTTTAAGAATGCCTCTTTTGAGAATATCCTGGGAGACACTGCCAAAAACTCTACTTAGGTCATGGTTCACATTTTCCTAATGCACCAGGCCAGACAACTTGTCAGGAAATTAGACTATTTTATTATGCTCTGTTCTTAACAAACCCATTTTATCATCTTGCAAATCAAAATTAGTAACTTGAGCAGAACCTTTGCAGTTATCAAAGTTCAGGGAAAAAAAGAAAACAAAAAGTTATGGACCTTCTGCCTTTTAAAAATGCATAACGCTGATTCTTTTCCAGTCTTCTAAGACCTTCCCTGTCCTTCATTAAGTCTCCAGGTAAGAGCTAGTGTTTCACAAACTACCTTGGCTGCTTCTTTAAATTCCCTTATAAAGTGCTTTTTAATATTGCTTTGCCAAGGAATTGTAGCACACCTCCATTAGCTAAATATACTTGAGTCTGCTCTTTAGCCTCTTGTGAACTTCTCTCCCTTCTGTAACTACTTAATTTAAATTATCATATTGTCTTAAATTTTTGTGAAGATTGAAGCAAAGAAAAAAAATTGAATCCTTTAACAATCTTTGCTTCCCCTCTTACCTGTTCTTTTCTTTTTAATAAGGCCCAGGGCACACTGCAGCAGAGGGAGCCTGCCAGGTTTCCCCAAGAGTGATGTATGCAAAAATTGGCTTTTCAGAGCAGCTGGGTTTCAGCTGCCCCACTTAGAATAAGAGCCCACCTTGTGTAAATATACTCCCACGCTGCAGAAATAACTGGAGAGTTTTCATCCCTGCATCGGTCAAGCCATACTGTGTACAGAATTATCGTAGTTCCTCTCTGGCATCAGGCTCATGGGTTGTGCTCACTGAACACAGAAGAAAACATCTCCAGAGTTTATTTATGCAACATTCCTTTGTAAAACTGCAAAAAACATCACAGGAAAAATTTTCTGACTTCTGAAAAACCTTAAAATTTTAAAAATTAAGTTTTCTTCTTTTGACAACGATATATACACAGCTTTTTATGAAATTGTATTTTAAGAAAATACTTAAGGATTTGATTACTGATTTCTTTTTCCTTTTCCACACTGTTAGTATTTCTTCTTACAATGGTCATGTAACAAAGAGAAGGGTTGAATCTAGCTTTTGCAGCAGATCATGAGGGCAGAGGGGTTTTGCTCTCAGCTAGGGCAGAGTCTGCTGTCCTTGCCAAGACAGAATTCCCGTGGATCTCCTTGCAGCTGTCATGTATTCCTTCTTTTTACACGACAGCCCACCTAACAGAATGGAGGTTTTAAATCCTCTATCCATGCTGAAAAAAAGACATTGTCTTCACATATCTAACCCTGAAAAGTGAGTTGTATTTCCAAAAGGATACCCTGGGGGAAAGCATGTTTTTCTTCCTTTTAAGACTAGGTAAATTGTGAGTCCACAATGAAAATGGTTTTCTTTTTTTTAGTCTTGAAGTTTTTTGGGTCGGTGCAGTTTAGATCACTCAGCAGGTCTGCATTTTGCATCACCTTTCCAGACAGCTGTCATACTCATAGGTCGTAGCCTACACATCTTTTTAAAATGAGGTGGTAATTTTGTTCACTATGGAAACATTTAAAAGATACACAATGTTACAACAAAAGGAAACAGCAGTTTCATAACATACGCCATAATGAGTCTATCCTGTGTCAGACAGTACAGTCTGTACAGTAAGAACATCTTTCCTTTATTTCAGTTCTGGTTTTAACTTTTTCAGCTGAATCCAATGAATACTGACACCAGAAAGCTGGCACCAGTGAATGCATTTGGACCAATCCGCCAGCGCAACATGTGTTGCAAAAGCAAGACGGTGGAGACAATCATGGAATCAGGTTAGAAAAGAGCTTTGAGATCACTGAGTCCAACTGTTAACTCAGCACTGCCAAGTCCACCACTGAACCATGTCCCCAAGTGCTACATCTGCACGTCTTTTCAATGCCTCCAGGGATGGTGACTCCACCACTCCTTCGGGCAGCCTGTTCCAGTGCTTGATCACCCTTTCAGAGAAGAAATTTTTCCTAATACCCAATCTAAACCTCTCCTGTGCAACTTGAGGCCATTTTCTCTCATCCTGTAACTTGTTATCTGAGCGAATAGATCGACCCCCACCTCACTACAGACTCCTTTCAGGTAATTATAGAGAGAGTGATAAGGTCTCCCCTAAGCTTTCTTTTTCCCAGGCTAAACAACCCCAGCTCCCTCAGCTTATCCTCATAAGACTTCTGCTCCAGACCCTTCATCAGCTTTGCTGACCTTCTCTAGACATGGTCTAATTAAGAAGCTGACAGTTAAGAGAAGCAAAACAAAACCAGCTCCCTTTCAGCTCAACTGGGCAGGGACCAGAGTGAAAAATAAGAAGGCCCTAAAAGTGTACCTTCTGGGAAATCACTCTGCCTTAAGGTTTGTTTAACAGGTTGGTTTCCTTGGCCTGGTCAAATTTTGGAGTGCCATTTATTTGATCTGCTGAGCAGGCAGCACTCTGCTCCCTCAGCTCTTTGCCCCTGCCTCTCTTTGGAGGTGCAGCCAGGACACACTTCAGGAACCTTGTCCCCAGGTATTGAGACTGTTTAGGGTTGGCCTGACACAGAAAGATGTTTTGAAGACAAATGTGGTTATTTGCAATGGGGGAACCATGTATTGGACAGTGAATGTAAAGCAAAGTATTTTTAAGCTGTGGATTTATGCAGTATTTTTAAATAGCATCGTCATTTCTGTTGTACACCTCTGTACATCAGAGAGTACACTGACTGTGACCACAGTCCATAGCTGTCTGTGTTCATGCATGTAGAACTGGAAAAATTACTTGCAGAAAAAAATACCGTTTTCCTCTAGCAGCAGGTATTTAGCATTCAGCAACAGCTTTGTCTCAGCATGAAGCCTGATAGGAAGCAGAGAAATAAGATAATTGAAAAGGAAAATGTTTCAGCACTCAGGACGACTTCTGCCAGTCTCTCTGAACTAAATCTCAACAACTGACTGCCAGACAGTATCTGCCAGTGTCTCTCTGTCAATGGAATAGGTTGGCCCTGACCGTCTTCAGAAACTGAGACACATCAAACAAAAGACAACAAGACTCATCCTCATTTCATCTCACAGCTATTAATTTTACGGTGTGACTCCTCCAAATAACAGATGCATAGCCAGAGCTGTGCTCAGATTCCAAGTGATGGGAGACCAATTTCCACCACCTTGACTCCTCTAATTACACTGACAAGCCTCCTGAAAACTCTGCTGTGGTTCTTCAACTGAAACAAAAATGCAGATGATTCTCAATAGTGTCTGTTAAGCTGAGAGGAATGAGAGGATTAATTAGTTGCAGTTCATAAAACAATAAGATGAAAATCCATGAGTAACTGCAAAGTGTAATTGGCAATAATGATGCAATCACCACAGAGCAAGAAGGATGGGATCGGGCCCAGATATTTTACACCTGTAACAAAATACATCGCTTGCACTGAGACCATGGACAGGGAGAAGTCCAGATCACCAGCTAGCTCTTCGGCTTTGCTGGCTTGGGCAGCTGCCTGCTTCTCCTCAAGGCTGCCATGTGGGCAGAGTAGCAGTTCCTCAGCAGAGAGGCATCTCCTCTACATCTCCAGAGGTCCAGTGATCTCCATGGGTCTTACCAAACAACTTTACCGGGGTATTCCTCAGCTCACTGGTGAGGGTTATGGCTAACTCTGCTCTCAGGGTCTCTGAGGTGCCCTGTGGAGGAGGAGTTGTGCAGCAGATAGTGCAGTTTTAAGCCTTCCAGCCTCACCCCACACCCTGGCCCCAGATGTGGTACATGCTGTTGGCCTCTGGATGGTGGGGCAGCCACATGGCACCCCCTGCCACCCTCCCAGGCACTCTCAGCTACCAAACATCACCACGGACAAAGGGTTATTTGTGACTAATACTGCTTTTCCTGGGTACAGACTGTCTTCCATAATTTTCCTGTTGGTGATCGAATGTAGCCACACACATTCATCAGACAGCTGCAAATTGGATTAGTTCTGAGGAGGAATCAAATTAATGAATTTAAGCACATTCATAATGCACAAATTTTTGTCCTAATAAACTCTATGAAGAAAGTTTCAATAGGCCTTTATAAAAAGAAGAAAAAAAACCCAAACCAAACAAACAACCCTTCTTTTTTTTGTTATAAATTATCACTGAGATATGTAAAATGCAAGAATAAATATCAGATATGCAGTAAGCATAAACCTTGCAAAATCTAAAGTAAATTGCAAGAATCAGTATGTTTAGGAAGACTAACCTGCTGGGCATAATTTCAAGCATTGTTTATAAGTGTTTTTAAACACAGTTATTACAACAAACATTAAAACACAATTATAAACACTGTTTATGAAGTGCACCTATATTTTAAAGACAGAAGCAAGAATAGTCATGCTCTTGAAGAAGCTTCACAAGTTTATTCTTGACAGAAGCATGATATTCAACTAAGGGAGACAGTAGAGAATCCATTCCATTTAGAGTAGTAGTCAGTTCCAGGACAGGAGAAAAAACCTAAGGAAGGAACTTTTCGGTTGCTAATTGTGCCACCTGCCTGAGCTGAGGTACTATCTCAGGTAACTGCAAATCCACCACTTTTCTTAGTGAGGCTCTGGCTATAGATTCAAAGTTGCAAAAATCGTGGCCTTTAATTAAGGGAGATGTCATTGCTGTGTTCAGTGAGATGAAAGAGGCCCTGGGCACTAGCAACAGAGAAACTTGCATTGCACTCTTGTAAGGCATAGAGAGCTCCTCCAAATGATATTATTTTCTCCCTTAGTTTAATAGTCTCACAAATTTTATTTTGCAAGAAGAAATGTATGTTGATTGCCAAGTAATATATGCCGCAAGTTCTAAGAGAATTGTTTGTGGCTTTTAACTGATTTTTTATGAGGCTAGAATCTGTTTATGAATTTGTGGATGTGTCTAGGAAACCATCCACTATAATAATAGTGTCAGAGGAGAAATTTCCTATTTACAGGTGATAACAATTCAGAGCTCTAACTTGTTAGATCTCACATGAAATCCAAAGTTAAACTCATTTGACGTGGAATTGAGAAATGGGGGATTTTTACAGAATGAGACTAGTTAAGAAATTATGAAGAGGCAAATCCAAAAGATGGAGTGAACTTAATATTTGTCTTCATTTACATAGTGTTCAATTTCTTTGTGACAGCCAAAGATCTGGCTCCATCTCTGGATATGCATATGCATGGCTTTTGTAATCCTCCAGTGTCTGTGGCCAGTGTTCAAGAGTGAAATTTAAACCAGACTGTGGCCCCTTACAAGCACATTAAGAAGAAATGGACATTGGAATAAATTGTTGCATTTCGCAGATGGCTTATTCATGTTTGCAATTAGTCCTTGGGATTGACACAGCCTTTATATTCTTCCCATGAAAAGACACTTGGCCCACATATTTTCAAGGAGCTGTCAGTCAACTTCTTGAACGGCATCAATGCAGTTTCTAGAGCAAGGAGGGGATTAATCTTGCATAATTTGAACTATTCAAAAATTCTGTAATTTGAGCCCCAATAACCAACTAGAATTCTGTGAATATATCAGGAAAAAAACTACTTCTGTCTCAGGTAGGTTGTTTCCAATGCTGAGTTCATTTTACCCCAGAAGCCATTGTTGAGAACAGCTGATCTTTTGTCTTTTTGTCTTTTGTACATTTGTCTTTTTATTTCATTTCAACTCATGAAAGTCACATATCAACTATGTACAACAAGGAGAACTGTTCATAAGTGAATGTGACTTATGAGTGAGTGAATGTGACCTATCACTGTGAGATAGGTCAACTTCCCCATTTCATTGCATCATCAGCGTGTGATTGGTTCAATTATCAGAGAACCATTGAATCAGAGAATGGCTGGGGGTGGAATGGACCCAAAAGATCATCTAGTTTCAACTTCCCACCATGGCATCCACTAGGTCAGATTACCTAGATCCCCATCCAACCTGGTCTTGAGTTCTTCCAGGGACAGGACATCCACCACTTCCACACTTGTAGTGTCTTACTACATTCTGAGTAAATAGTTTCTTCCTAACACCTAATCTAAATCTTTCCTCTTTCTGTTTACAAGCATTGTCCTATCACTATCTGTCCACTTAAAAAAGTGGTGCAAAATTTATGCTACACCTGATGGACAGGTGTCAGTTCTAGTCTTTGATTTTCTTCTGTGGAGGTGATACCACCTGAGGCAGCACTTCCCTGTGCATCACTACACAGTGAGATATGGGGAGGACAACAGGCATGCTGGACTACATCCAAGTCTTCTCATAATTTTGCCCTAGGCTTAGCCTCTCATTGCAGCAAAGAAGAGACATATTGCCTAATTTTAGGCTCAACCTATAATACACAGGTGCTAAGACTTCAGAAACAGTAAACTGAGACTTTACAGAACACAAGGAAATCTGGCGTAAGATTGGGTGGCTGGTAAAGGGACAATGTGAGGATCTGACTTAGAAAAATATGTGTAGGACCCATATAAAGGCATTAAAGAATTTAGTTTTTATGGCAACTATTAGAAAAGACACTAACACAGTACAGTTTGCAGCAGGTACAAACAAAGGTTTAGTGTGGCAATCTGTTTACCCACTGCTTTTCTGATCCCATCTGCTCCTCCCCCACGTTCCCCTTAGTCCTGGCCGCTCCCTCAGGCTCTCCCTATTGGTTCCTGTACCCCAACTCCACCCATGTACCGCCCCTGAGCCCCTGACAAAACCCCCCTGCGCCCGGATGATGAGGTCTCTCTGCCTCTGGGGATCACCAGGACAGGATGTAACCATTAAAGGCCCTCTGAAGCCATTATGGAGAGACCCTTCTCACCTCCTTCACCATCACTGTGTTGTAAAGCTGACAGCCACCAGAGCAAAACCACGGAGCCATCCAAAAAGGACTACGGGAGGGCGACAGTGATCACACTGCCCTAAGCAGCCCCGCTGAGCTCTCAGGGAAAGCTGCAGCTTGCTAAGCTAAACCTAGCACTGCAACAGTTTAGAACCCAAAATCCCTTAGTGTTAGTAATAAGATGTTTTAAGTGAACTGTACTGGACTCTCTGTAATGCCTTTATCATAGAGAGAAAAACATCTTCAGATCTGTGAGTTATCTTTTCATAATTAGACATAACTGTGGAAATTTCTAACATCATTTCTTAACAAAGGGGCCATCCAGCATTCTCCGGTGGTTCTGCAGTATGAATAAAAAGCAATACCTTCTTCCCATATCTTGCAAGCCAGCCAGGTTTTTATTTTAATGATTTGTATTTCCACTCATAGATCTCACTGATCAGCAGAATCCCTGCTATGCTGTTTGTCATACAGGGATATAAGAAATTCTATCGCAGTATGCATAGCAGACCCTATGCACCCCGTACCTGTTTGGTCTGGGAAGTTTGACATGACTTACAGAGTTTTCCAAGAAAAAATCATTGCATAAAATCTAGAAAGTCATATAAATGTAGGCATATAGCCATATAACAATTTCTCAAGGTGAGGCAAGAAGTGAGTCACCCTTGCCTTGCCTCTTAGCCTAGGCAGGACTCTATCATAGCTTGTGAACAATATTATTTGGCTGAGAGGAGTTTTCAAAAAACTTTTAAACTTTTCCTTTGCATATAGGCAAATCTGCTATACAAAAACCTTATTAAAAATATCTCATGGAGAAGCAAACACAATTACAAGTGAAAAAAAATTCTTTGTGTTTGTAAACCAAGATCAAGATACAGTTCACATACCAAATATAATGGTAGATGACCCTGCTCAGAAATTTACAGGCAAAAATCTCTCTTGGGGAATTATGATTGAGCTGGAATTTGGGGAAAACCTTGTGGTTTATAAGAAAACTTCACAACAAAAAACACACGCTACAGAGGATATTTTTACATTACAGGTAAATAGAAAAAGAAAACACATGTTCTACACTTGCAGCATTAAGTCATCTTTATAGTTGGATCATCAGCTGGTTTATGTCAGTTCTCTCATGCAGACTGGAACAAACCCTGGCTGTTGGGCACAAGCTGACTCAGCTGCTTCAAAACAGACATTTATTGGCATGTGTATTGAGTAAGATAGGGTGAATTCAACTTGTTGTCACATTTAAGTAAATGATGCTTTACAGGACTGAACTACTGGTAAGAACATGCTGATGCAGTGACACTCAGCCAGTCACCCAGGCACAAAGAGGCAGCAGTACCCTGCTGTCAAGCCTACCAGAAACAAAGTCATGTTACTTGTTTCCACGAAAGAAGTGAAAACTATGTGCATGTTAAAATCTTTCACAGCTTCCCTCTTAGGATTACAGTAAGTTTCTTTAGTAAGAACACACAATGCTTGGAAAAGATACTGACTGATAGTGAAAGACAGATTTTCTCAAACTATACATTTTGAAAACTAATTGAAAATCATGGAATGATTATTACATTGTTTACTAAAGAAAATATTATAACAGGAATATCGTTATATTACTTCTATTTCTAACTTTTAAATGTCTCATTTGTGGAACTTCACATGTTTTCAGCAGAAGATGACTCGTTTCCCCACACAAAAGCATATATGCCATTGTGTACATGTATTCTCAAATTATCCATATATATCCTGTAATTGTACATGCAACATCCTCTGGAGTATTGTGTCATCCCATCCTTAAGAGGAAAAGAACACCCAAGATTCATAGATGCCCATCATTGAAAAGGAACAGCAGAAGTCAGAGGGTCTGCAAAAACTGACAAATTTTATTTGAGAGAGAATGAATGAATGAATGAATGACCAGTCCTGGCTCCAGCACCGATCCAGCTGATGGGGTGTCCAGGGGTGCATGCATGCCCAGACGTCGTGGGGTTACTTTTTTATAGACAGGTTTCTCCCACCCTGGAGCTAGGTTTCTTACTTTCTTATGCCACTTAGGTGTCATGCACAATCCATTCTTGTAGACCTTTCTGGAAATGGCTCAGAGGGCTTTGGGGGATTTTTGGCAGTCTTGAACCTCTCCTACTGGATTGGCCTTTGATTGACATCCCATGCCCACTTCTCAACCTCATTCCTGCACTTGTGCTGTACTGTGTTGTGCTTATCTCCAGGAGACAGAACAAAGCCATTCATCCCAGAAAAGTGCTGCCTGACCTCCATGTGGCCCTCTTCTCCAGCCACATCCTGTTTTTTTCCCAGTGTGTTCTTACCAACAAACTTTAGTTGGCTCCATGATTATCGAGCTATAGATGTTTGTGACATACACAGTAGCTCCTTATCTTCTGGGCTTCTCTTTCAACATGTTAAAAAAAAATGAAAAAAATGCCTTTTTCTCACACATCTCTCATCATGCATATGTTTATTTTTGCTTGTCCAGTCCAGATTTTTCAATCTGTCCATCAAGCTTATAAAAATTAGAACTAGAAGCACATCACATCAACCATGCTTGATGCATTCAACAATTCTAATTCTGAAACTACCCATGTTTTTCCATGACCTACCAGGTAAAGTATTCTTCACTTCCAATCTGTTTCCAAGTAAAATCTCCTGTCCTAAGGAGAACTACCAGCACCTACAAACATATTTCCAGATTCTCACTTCTGCTATACAGGAATTAGCACAAGATGCACCAGCCATTCTCCTCATTTTCAGCTCTCATCTCTCCCTTAATACATTCAACAAAGTAATTTGCATTAAACTACCCATTGTAAAGCATTACGCACTATAATTAAGAGAAATTACATGAAGAAAGAAAGCACATGCATTACAAAAAATCTATTTGTCTATATATTTAATAACTGGTGCAAAACATTATTTCAAAGTTATGTTGCAGGCAGGTTTTAGCCACTCATTTTGGCTGAAAGGATTTTTAAAGCCTTCTAGGTAGTCCTCCTATGAACTAGTCATCCATGTCCTCTTTTTTCTCAGAACAGACCCCACAGATTGGGTCCAGTTTGTTCTGGCCATTATGAACACCTGCAAAGCATGCTTACTGCAGAAGTGACATCAGTGAGTGTCACCCCTAGCCTCATGCATTTTGGTGTCCTAAGGAGTTATCTTGGCAGGATGGACTGTTTGCATTGGAAAACATGAAATCCAGAACTGTTGGATGCAGTACTCAAGGTACGGCCTCATGAGAGTGGAGTAGAGGGGGAGAATTACCTCCCTTGACCTGTTGGCCACACTGCTTCTGATGCAGCCCTGGATGTGGTTGGCCTCCTGCACCACAAGCAAATCATAGGAGCTTTCAAAACAGTAATTGCAGCCCACCACTCCAGATTTAATCAGAAGCCAGAAGTCTGATTGGGCAAAATATTGTGCAATATTTTTTCTTTTTATTGTCCAAGTAAAGCAAACAGATTTGGCATCTCAGAGACTGAGCAGAGGAATTAAGGCGGATGATCACGAGAGCACACTAAGATTCTGTTAAGTGTAGTATAAAAGCATCAGCATGTGAAAAGTCAATTAATCTTTCATCACCATTCTTTTAGTACCAGCCCACACCAGAAGAGCACTGCAGGCCTGAAGACAGGACAGGGCACTGTCATGATAGAGGTGGCAACAGATAAATAGGCTGCCTGGCACCAGCAGTTCTCTTGCTAGAAAAACTGTGGCGTTACCACTCATTTTCCTGCTTAAATTACACAGACATAAATCTTTCTCCTGAATGTGCTACTTAGCCAGGAGCAGTTGACAAATAAAAATTATCCCCCAGAACACTCCCAGCACTCTAGCCATATTAGAAAAGGGGCTGGAGCAGAAATTAGCAGCATTTCCAGCTACAGGTCCTCAGATTTGTAGTCTTTTATCTGCTGCCATTAGTTTCCTAGATATTTGCATTCCCAGTTTTCTGTGTCTGTACCCCTAAAGCAACTAAGAGTCCAAGCTTCTTTGCATTCCAGTGACATTTATTTCCTCAACAAAATACATTTCATTTACTTTAAAATGCAAGGCAACAGATCTGTATCTTATACCTGTGATGCTAGGCTGCCCCAAGGATTCAAGACTGGTTTATATCGCCAGCATTTCAAATAGCAAATGGAGATTCAGTTATGAATGTTGAAATACTAGACGTCACTTTCTTACCTTGTCACAGCCCAGCATGGTGCTATAACTGCAAGCTTCTATTAGATGTCATGTTTAGCTATAAGTACAATAAGTACATAGCAGACTTGCTTTTTAATTATAAAATCTATAAATACTGAATTATCTATGTATCTGTCATGTAGCATTTAATTTCTGGAAGTCTTAATGGAAACCATGTAGATGCTTGAGATCACTCTGTCCTTGGTACCTACATCTCAGCACATATGTCACTGTTTTAGCACCTGCTTACCATTTCAGTCTTGACAGCTACAAGTATGTCAATTAGCTGCAAATTCCACTAAATTAGTACAAGCTGCAGATCGTCAGTCAGCCTGAAGAACATTAGGTCTGCAAATGCAGCAGCTTCAATGTAACAGCCGACTTCTGTGTTTAAAAATTTCATCTGCAGAAGAGTTATGTTGTCCAGAAATAAGCAAAAATTTTGAGACTATATTGTGAGGGCTGTGTAACATATTTTCACTACTTTCCGCCCTTAAAATAACGAACTCTCTTAGGACTTGGATAACTGTTTGGTGTATCAGTGTATTCAGTATATTAGAGAAGATACGTGAATCATCTAAATCATGGACCCTTTTAAAAACCTTCACTTTCAACTGATTGTTAAATACCTTTATGGAGACTCTAACATTATTGCTTAAGATTGGCAGGATTATCAGGAATATCAGAAGAATGGGCAATGTACAGAAGACAAAGAAAGGAGAGGTTTTGGTCAAGATCAAGAAAGATACTTTTAAATTAGGTCATGGACTTGTAAAACCCTGTGCTCCTATGGTTTTTTGGGGAAGTGCAGAATGATTGTAGTCTGTAGGCACAGATGAGGTAAAACTTCATGCTATCAGAGACAGTCCATCTCACACACCTAAGGCCAACACCAGGAACAGGCAGGGAAGTAGAACTTAGAAGTATTCAGCATCTTTCATGTCTTGGCTCAGAGTATCCCTACATACAACAGAGAACCTTGTCAGCACACAGAGGCGTTTGCTAAAAAAAAAAAATCAGTAAGGGGTAATTCACTATAGTAATAAAGAAAGTTTGCAATAGAAAGTTATAAGTAAATTTTCTGCTTCTTAAGAAATATATTGCTAAGAGTTGTTGAATAAGAAGCCTGGAGCATAAATGAGTTATAAGAATCATGCCTTCCTGCAATTGTTTAATCTAAATCAAGAGGACTGCATGCTGTCCTTCCTGTAAATCATATATTGTCTCTTCTGTAGAACCTTTTGCTTATCTCGGCAGCCAAATTAATTCTTGTCTGTAAAACAGAAAGGATATTTGCAGGGGATGCTTAACTATTCTCAATTTATTTATGTGATATGCTTATTGCAGCAGAGCCTTAAAGGATTCCGAGTTCCTGGAGGCTACAAGGAAGAAATATGCTCTCAAAAAGTAATTAGATAAGGGTATGACAAAGCCAATAAAACTATATTTTTGTCTTTCCTTCCATTTCTAAAGGAATTGCTAAGGGTGAGACTTTTCTGCTGAGAATAGAAAGTTTTGCCTACAAATTGTTTCTGACAGGCTAAGTGCATCTATTTTCAAATTCTGTAAAGACTTAGTCCAAATGAATGTTTATAAGCAGCAAATTAATTCCACTGATTTTTTATGCCTCAAGGGACTATTACAAACTCTACTTTGTTTTCTTCTGCAGAACAACAAGCCAGTGAATCAATGCTTTGAAAAATAGAGGAAGAAGTAAAATAAATTAGAAAATCACAGGCTAAGCTTTGAGAGTTCATGTCATGGATTTTACTCCTCCCTTCGTTCAAGAAAGCACAATATAGTGAGAAGAGTGAAAACGGTAAAATACCATCACAATGCTATGGTTCAGAAAAAAACCTCCTTGAATCATATTGGTGTCTACTCCAAAGCAATTCAATGAGCCACTTTCCAGTCATTTCTCTTCCCTTAAAACCTTGGAACAGACCTTTGGCAGCATTTTTTTTAAACAACGTGGCATTATTTTGTTCATATATTCTTGTGTACATATTTAGAGCTCACTGTATCTGCTCAGTTTAGTGGTGCTGATTTGTACAAAGTGAAGACAATTCCTCTTGAACTGTCTTGCTAAAATATGGCAAAATATTTTTAATGCTATCTAATTGCTACTGCCCCAAATATTTTGGTAGCTGCCTATTGTTTTTGCAGTGATATATGTATGATAATGCATATCTTACAAAAAGTGCACATAAATGGGCGTGTTCCTTCTCATGTGGTCAGGAACCCAAAAAGACTGCCCGTAGACCTACGCAAAAACAATGCCCTAGTGCAGCGTAAGCCTTTCATTGAAAATGTTTGTATCAACTACGTATCTTCAGTGTAATCCACCCGCCCTGCATCACTGACTGCCTTGGTTGTCATGTGGATGGGATCATTATATGCATCCCAGGGGATTAAATACTTCAACTCCACTTGTCCTTCCCTAGGGCCACCTAAAGTGCATGAGTGAGGAAGATCTAAGTTCCCTCAGGAGAGGAATTCTAGTGGTAGTTTTAGGGCCAAATTTCCTCATGGGGGTCTGCACCTATGGAGTGTGTCTGAAGCTGTTTTTTCTGGTCTTTGTACTTTCAGAAATCAAGGAGCACCCAGTGCAATTATGAAAGCCAGGAACGAAGCCTTCTCACTGATACAGATCACCGATGACAGCAGGAGAGCATAAACATAGCACTATTCCATAGCTTGATACTTTAATACTGGGGGTTTCAGTTTCCTTTTTGAAGCCCCTTTTTCATCAAAACATAGAAAGCAATGCTAATAGGCCACCATTTCTTTTATTTGGTGTCCTTCTAGACCCCAGAGCAAGGTCCAATAAACAGAGTGCTCTAGAGAAACACTACTTCTCCAGAGTTCCTGAGAAGTGCAATCACTTCAGTAAAGTCTGTGCCAGGCAGAGGATTCTCCTCCTCTCTGCCAACTATTTCAGCTGGCATGGGGCATGATGGAGGCTCTTGTCCCCTGATCCAGCTCTGTATCATCTCAAATCATTCAGCTCATCCACCACCCTCTTACCAAAACAATGCCTGTCCCCTACAGTGGCTCACAACTTGAAGACCGGCTCATATAAGTCATCTGTTCCTTCTGCTTACTGAATTTCTCTTGGAATTGGGTAGAATGGACCCCAAACTCAAGCTCTGTGTCCTTGAAGTCTGCAAGGCTCACAAATCCAATGGACCAATCTCCGGCAAGCTCATCTAGCTCTTTCTTCAAAACCCGGCAAGAAGCCTCTACCAGAAAACTGCAGGCTCTGCCAGAAACTCTGTGCAAAGTTTGCTGAGAATAACCTCACCATAAGCACCATACCAAGGCCTGGGGACAGAAATATGCAAGAGGGAGAAGCCAACAGGCTAAGCACCAGGCAAAGCAAGAATGGTTCCCAAATTTGATTGTGACTACAACTGGTAGTCTGGGCTTGGTAGTTCGACATTGCTCAAGTTCTCATCAGTAAGGGAAATATTTGCCATAATTTCCCATCTTGAAGAGTTTCACTGTGCAGAGAAATCATGAAACTAGCCAGCTAAACATTCCACAGACTGGTAGTTTGCTGGCCTGTAAAGCTAAGTCATATTGCAATTGTGTCTTGCATAATATTCAATTATGGAAAAGTCTGAAAAGCAACAGATGAGAAAAACTGATACTATTATTCCTGCACTAGGATGAAAGGGATTAAAATGGTATCCATCAGGCTGTAACAGAAGTCTGATGAACTTGGGATGACTAGACGCTGTCTCACACTCTTGATCTGTCCTCCTTTACCTCTGTAAACCTTTTCCAGATTTAAAAAATATGAAAGTGTACTTCTGCCCAAGATGCCTGGCAACTTTGTAGGACCTGCACACCTGGAAAGCCTAGGGTTTTATATATGCAGCAGTGATCATTATAAATGAACTAGTCAAATAAGAACACATAAAAATGAAGGCAGCCTTCCTGAAAGGTCTGAAGCATAATGGAAGAGGCTTTTTTCATCTAAACAATGCTGAAATAGGGATCTGGAAGCACTTCTTTCAAGATTCTCTGTTATAAATGTTTCTGCTACTCAAAAATAAAAGTCAATCATAAGTGTGATCATCTGTGTTAAAATAAGGGAATCTCAATTTCATATTCTGCCCAGATGAAATGTGTTCTTCCCTAGCAAGCCTTGACTGTAACACACATTCAACATGTTCTTTATCAGTCCTCTCGTACCCATGCCAAAAACCTTATTGACTCCACCCTGAACCAATAAATATTATAAAGTCAATAGTGCAAGTTTGGCATTAAGACTATTTGTGTCTTCATGCAGATTCTTGCCCTTCACATGCCCTTAGAAACAGCACACTGACCACTAATCCCGAAACGGCTTTGAAATGCCTGCAGCAAATCACAGCACTGCTTTGCTTTACAAATAAAGCATCTGTTTAAAGGGGACAGCATTTTTAAAAGGCATTAAACAGGTGTAATTCTTCTTTTACATCAAGGGTAGATTTACACATTGTAATGAATTACTGTGATTTAGCGTCTTGTATCCTAAGTTGAGGGTCTTCTGTGAAGAGGAACCTTTATCCAATTTGATTTACATTATATTTCCTTTTATGCTCATAGATCTTCCCACCTGTAATTAGCCACAGCTTTCAAGACTGCCTGTACCAGGACATATATAATGCTTCCAGTTTCAGAGCAGTGTGACACCCTCAATTAATGTTTGTGGTAAAATTTCTACTAATTTAAGAAAAATATGTAATGAGGATTAAAAAGTCACAATCACTATGTCCATGCATTGTAAAAAAACAATTTAAGACCAGTTAACCTCCATGGTGCAGGTCAGCATTTTTTCTCTGGAAATCATTGCATTCCAAAAATTAACAAAATCAGTTTGTCCAATAAACAATATTAGAAGAGAGATGTGAATTATTCTTTTCCTTTTCAGCCAAATGATTCTTCGGTGTTTTAAGTCATGTACTTCTGAGGTATCTCAGATTACAGGCACAAAGAAATACAAGTTGAATACCAGAAGTTTTGTCCAAGGTCATACTCAAAGTCTGAATCAGAGCAAAAACTGAACACAATCCCCCAGACCAAAGCCCTCATGATTTGTATTGAATGTACTGCAGACAATTCAGAGATGGTACTTGGACAAATATTTGATGAGATATCTTGAAATGTCTAGGGAGAACTAAGCTCTGTTTCTGAAACAGCTTAATCCCAAGGAACTCCTGGAAAAGAGGCAATTTTCTACATGTCTGCTCACATTCATAATATTTATCTGTCTTATCTATTATGCTCAGAGCATGTTTTCTCCAGAAGCTGTCAAACCCATGCATCAGTGAAGAGGTCACATGAGAACAATCATGCCCTCTGTATGTATTTTAATTGATTTTTATGGAACTATATAATAATAAAAGCAATATCAGTTATCCAACCTTGCAAATTCACAAGCACCAATAGCACTACACAGCTCCCATTACATTTTTTTAAAGGTCTTGCAATTGTCATTCTAAAACAGCACAGAAAAAACCACTGCAGACAGACCTTTTAACATGGGAAGTAGATTAATCATAATGTTAACTGTGTTTCATTGTTAATTTTTAGTAGAAATATTAAATTGCTAATAAACAGATTAAAGTGGGCTTAAATTGAGCTACGGTGTAGTTATGTTAATAAGTTTTAGGAAAGTGACAGCCACTTAATGTGCAGGGCAAGACAGATTAAAGAAAACTGTAAGAACTTGGGAAACCTTTATGCTTCCAGAGGCATTTTCATGGAGCCTCAAAGCACAGGCAGCCTCCAAGCAAGAGCTTCCATAGTCATATTTCTGGGCTTAGTCAGACTTCTAAAAGTTTAAGTCCCATTTTAAGTGCTCAAGTAATATTCTGACTTTAGCTAAGAATATAAAGCTTGGACATTACTTAATGTCCCCTTAAACTACAACAGATTGAACTCTCTCAAATTTCAGGAAGGGGATTATTAAATTTAAGAGAGTCTGTATTTCAGGTATCCTGAGTGTCAGCTTTGAACATAAATACAGGTGCTACTATGAAGTCAAGACAAGAGGGATATTGCTCAGCTTTTCCTAGAAAAATCTGTTATGAATAGAGTTACAATAATGAGAAAGAGCTTCTGTCAGCTGTCTTCATGTTGGTCTGAAATACACAATGGCACAACTCCGAAAAATGCCAGTGTTACCACTTGCTTTCCTGCTCTGGGGCCAGACCTGTGACACCCCCCTGAGACCTCACTGCCCATGCATGTGAGAGCAGGAGCAAAGTGAGGACACAGACATGTGAAAAAATGTCAATATATCTGCTAGTGCCATACCCAGATAAGTAAAATCTCCCACATACAAGGTTTGTCACATCACACAATTTAAGGGCAAAGACCTCAGGTGAAACTTTCTTCTACCACAATCAGAAAAAAAGGAAAAAGTCTAGAAAAGGCCAATCCTTTTATTTGTTTGGTTTTTTTCTCCTCTCACAGATGTATTGTCTTAACCAGTATTAGAGAGATTATCTGAAGCTGTTCTTGGCAAATGGAAATTACCACAAAAATATGATGATGAAAGCTCAGCAAAATCCTCCAGATATATTCTCAGGCCCTTGTTTGAGATAATACATTTCCATTGTTGATAATTTCTCACTTTCTCTTTACTTCCATTGAGTTTTTTTTGCAAAGGGGAATCTCTTGTTTCCTGCTTGATCACTGTGTACTGCAGCTGGCTCTTGCTCCACTGACAGCAGCTCCCAATGAAGTGGCAGGACAGCTTTACATGTTTGACTTGAGGGAAACATGGGGTATGTGAAAAAAAGGCACCTGGAGAATTTAAGTCATCTCAGCAAACAGCCCAGTTCACACAGCACTTAAATCCACTGCATTTTAACTCACTGCTGTGTACCAACATTAAATAGTGACCTTGTAGCTGCATTTCTTTCTTTCAGTGTAATAAGAGAGAGTATCTAAACTCAGCTTGCCATCTTCCCTACAGGTTCCTATAAGCTGCTTATTGTCACTGTAGCCCATCACTTGTTTCTACACAAAATCTTCTCTCCTCAGCTTCTGTAATCCAGGACACCTCCAATGAAACCAAAGAAGCTGCATGTTCATTCACCAGGTGTTCACTCAGGGAGAATTTAAGCCTCATGCATAAGACTAATAACATTCATTACATTTTAATTTTACCAATGTTTGCTCCTTTCATGAAGCAAATGCAGCAGCAATGCTTCACATCAAAAGCCTCAGCTCCAGCGCTTTCCTGGTGGCCAGTGCTGCGGCATGGGACTGCCCTCTAGAGACAGTAACAAAGACAGTGACAGGACATTCATCTGCTTCTGTCCCAAGGCAAGCTATTCATGAGGAAAGGCTGAGCTCACTTCAGATGTTAGTACTCTGTTTCCAGTGTTCTCTCTCTCCTAGCAGAATAAAATTTCCTATTTGTTAAAGAAAAGACATTCTACCCTAGAATATGCAGTTCTTCAGCTCGTCATGGGTAACTGGAAAACCACTTGTGCTCCTGGTTTTCCAAAGTAGTCTGCTCACTTGTCAGAGATAGACTTTCTTGGGTTTTATCCTTGTTGTCTTTGGAATGAATTTTGGAGAATGAAATCCCATGCTGAGAAAAGAAGAGTTTTCCCAGTGCTGGATGGACTCACAGAGGAGCACTCAAGCCACACATTCCATGCTTTAAAAGAGTCCTCCAGACATTTCAAAACAGCACTGGTATTCCCCATATATGCAGTGTCCCACATCCAAAAAGCATCCAACCCTATTCTTAATTTGTCTGTGATAAGTGTGGCCCTCTCTTTTCTGAATAGCTAAAAAGCTCTCACCCAGACATGCTGAGGTGATGGGTGTTTGTGCCTCTGACAGTGTGTGTGTTGTACCACAGTTTTCACTTGCCGCTCTAAATGAAAATCACTTCGAGGTTGTTGTAGCTTATTTAATTCTTTCTGTTATGGAAACTCTAGTCCCTGGAGGCTACTCTACTCAGCTTCTCTCTGTCATATTTCTAGCACCAGAGCTTGTGCAAAAACAGTGTAAGAATTACAGTGTCAGCCTTCTGTGTGACATCAAAATAAGAAAATAAAACCAGATATAGGAATTTTAAAGATCAAGTAAATAAAACCACATCCTTGTTGATAAAAATAAACTCAGAAAACCTCAATTAAACAACATTTTGAGAATCCCATGAGCAGTCATTTCCAATTGTTCTTACTTGCAGTGTTTGGAAATCCTCATTTTTCTGAACACTCCAAATATTTCTTCTGATTCTTTTACAGTAAATTTTTATCTAAAATTTCACTTTCTCAGGACCAGTAAAGCCATTTTAATCTTGAATTCCCAAGCTGCTAAATCTTCAGAAAACTGCCACCTAAGCAGTTTCCAAGAACTTCCCCTTTTGTAGATATTTGCGATAGTTTTAGGGCTGAGTACAGTGATTAATTTTGCACATTAGAAGTCAACATCTCTGAGTGGATTACATAAAAAAGGTTTAAAATCAAACAAAGGAAATTTAATGTAAAAATTGTTGTCACATAAGAATTCTGTATCTGCTTTTAAAAAGGTATGAAATGTGGAAAGGTTCTAAAAAATGTGCTGAATTAAATTTCAAGCTGGTGCTTTCAGACATTCCAAGAGAGTACCACGCTCACTCTGCCAGCAGTGCTGACAGCAAGGGAAGTGAAGGACTGGAAGGGGATTTGAGTACCTTGAGAACACCTCATTACAGCAATCCCCTTAACTTCTAATATCTCCTCAAAAAGGCATTCTTCAGGTTTATTTCCCCTATTTCTGTATCACATGTCACATTACTTTGTTTTCAGTAGCAATTCTCTCAGGAATTCTGAAAATAAAAGAAAAATGAAAGAACAGAGACTAAGGCGGGCCCAAAGGTGCAGAGCTGAGCATGGCAGATACTCCTCAGAACAGCCAAAATTCCCCTGTTTTGGCTGGTTATCACTGCTGGTCTTATTCACTGGATTCATACTGTAGTTTTGGCCAGGAGGAGAGGGGAAAGTAGACTTCCAGCAAATGAGAAAACATTTTCATCATGTAGTTCTGGTTTCTTTAGTTAGCTGAATATTCTTACCAAGGCTTCCAATTTATCCAGTGTAATTGGCAGAGTATTTGTACTTTTGTTCTACTTGTTTCAATAACCGAAACAGTAATGGGACTCTATATTTTATATAAATCTCTGAAGGTTCTCAAGTACTCTATTTTCCATCTCATTTGTAAGGTGGAAAAGGACAGACAGATTTTCTACTTTCCATCTACTTTCTACTTTTCCATTGTTTGCTACAATGCCTTTGGGAAGCAGCTATTTTCCTCATTTTGACTTTTTTTTAAAAAGTCCTATTTAAGACCCCTTATTTGGTTTTGAGAATCCTTGCCAAAACAAAACCTGAAAATGAGTGACTCGAAATTCAATTTTCTTTCACACTGTAGATTTAATGGAACCCTACATCAAAGTAAGAATAGAGTTTGTGGCCTGTAGGAAAAGCCAAGAGAAGGCAGTTTTCCCCCTCAACAAGAATTTAGCAATAAAGTTCAGTGTCAGGATCAGGTGCTGCCACAGGAACCTCCTTGAAGCCAGGAAGTTCAGTGAGAAGAAGTTAGTTCTGAGCAAAGGGAGGTAAGGATAAGAAAGAGGTGGAAATAAGATGCCTTGTTATCCCTGCAGGAATCTATTGCTTCAATTCCCTTTTTTGTTGTGAGTAGGATAAATACACCAGGAATTTCTCATTCTCTCTCTGTGCTGCAGGCTCTTCTGAAGTTATTTTGGTGCTGTCACAGCACCCTCTAAGAATCACAGATGGCACTTTAAGAAACCTGTCAGTCTACTACTAATGGAACACTCTCAACTAGGATTTCTGTACAAATACAGCTGGCATTGGATGTTAATTGCCAAATGAAAGAAGGTACCTGGCCTGAAAATTTCCTTCAAGCCACCAGTTAATAACACAACTGCTGCTTTCCTCATGAAAATGTCGTATCTCTGGTGCTTCAGAGCTTACAACGCCCAGCTTCACCTCACTGCGATATGCACACAACCATGTACATCCTCACAGAAGGTGAAAAAGCACTCCTTAGAAATTACGGTCTGCAACAGATGAGGGAATCTCTTCTCTGGTGTCATACTGTCAGTCCCCCTCTTGTGAGGAAGAATTCAATTCCCTTCAAATTTACGTCCTAGACTGCCAAAGCGATGTGATCAAGTACACCAGACCAGCTAGAAAATGAACAAGGAGGGGGTGATGACTGAAGGGGAAAAACACTAACAAGGAGCAAATGTGATACTGGAATGATGGGCTCCAGAACAAGCCATGTTTGCCAACTCTGAACCAAAAAGGCCCTTTCTGTAAGCATGTGATTTGACACTGACACCACAAAGATCAGCCACTCGTGCTGCCTGGTGCTTTACAGACTGACACTGCTCCTCGCTCCCCGCTCTCTGATACAGATGAACTTTTGACAGACATATAGAAGGATTTTAGTCCTTTCAGATTAGAATTAGCTCTGAACAGATCCAAATTATTTCTCCAGAAATGTTGCTTATTTCCATAATCATCCCAGTTGCCAGTGATAAACTGACAATGGATAATGAATGGGAGATATCTCCTCACTATTGTTTCAACTTCTTCCTTGAAAAATTAAAGTGGAACAGGGAAGACTTGTAGCTGTTGTTTTTCTAAGTTGGAAGAGGTAAGATTTCCATATCTCAAAACACTTTGAATTATCTTACATTAGAAATTGTGAGAGAATTTTTCTAGCAGCTAGAAAAATCTGCATGTTTCTCAGACTGGGACCCTGAGTCTGGGTCAAAGGAAGAGTTTAAAGCCAATGTTTATGAACAACCTTCAGGAAATATTACTGTTCTAAACTGACCTACTGGTCAAGCTTGAAGGAAAGGGGAAAGTTTTTCTGGGAATATGACTCATCAAAAATACATTTCTTCAGCGCATCAACAGAAAGCAAATAAATACCAAGACTTGCAGAGCTACGTGGTGAGACTAGACATGATTTTTTGACTCACGCCAAAGGGATGCTAAAATTATTTTAATACTACAGTTCTGCTCAAGAAATTTGCACAGTTGTTGGGTTTTGCCACACAACAAAGGACAAAAACTAAAATATTTTCCAGGAATTTTTTATGGCTCCAAATTCTTGCAAGTGTTTGGGATAACTCCTTGGAGGAAAGAGCCCAAACAGAAAAGGGGAGTAAACAACCATTAACCAGGAAAAGAGGATACCCAGCAATGTACAGAGGGAGGTCTTCAAGTGAAATGGAGTCCTCATTCCTGAAGGATAGGAGACCATAACTCTGAAATTGTTTCTCTGAAAGAGAGCTAAAATTGCCTTCTCCTGGAGGACTGGGCATGATCTTCCAGCTCACCTATACTGCCAACCAAGGAGCTGTATCGCTCCTCTTTGGAAGCAAGAGAAAACACACTGTAACTTACAATTGCCTGGTCTGTGGCTTCCTCCAGCTAGGCAGATGATAAAAAGCAGATTTCTTCAGACCCGAGTAGTTCAAATGGAAGAGAACGAGAAGGAAAAACCCTTCAGTCCCCCCACTTGGTCCAGGAGACAGGACAGCATAATGCCTATTCCCCTCCACAGCACTGTTCTTTCCTAGAACCTTGTGCCAAGAAATAAGAAAGTAAAAGGCCTACAGGATCAACATCAAGCATCTGTTTTACCAGGGAATCCTCTTGCTCAGAAGCAATCTTCAAATCTCAGAAGCATCTTCCAGGCTGAATATGTAGGCAAAAAATCTTGGTCCCACTGCCATGGGATACTGACACCATGAAGTTCAGAGCCTCTATCTCCCATTTGGCCAAGGGAAAACAGCACAAAATGATTTTTCTTCCTATGACAGTCAGGATCACAACCTGTAACTGCTTAGAAAATCCCAGTTGTATAAAGGTTCTATCTCTGAGAGAAGGCTGGATTTTTGAAGAAAAATAGCATATTTCAGTCATGAAATATCTTGGCTATCAGTGAGAATTTGATATTGGGGTTTGAAGGATGCCAGAAAGCATATGTGCCATGCATGAATCCTGATCGCTACCGACAACAACTGTTCCTGACAGCCCTAATACTTATTTACAACATTCCCATATTTAAATCTGATAGGCAAAAGGCAAAAACCTCAGTCTTCAACATTACATGACATAGAAAATGCCAGCATCGTTCAGCTATGAGCAATCCTCTGAAACACAAATACTGCCAGACTTGTTTCAGTTGTTACCCATTTCCAAGAGACGTCACACCTACAATATCATGACCTGTGTTGATGATCCCCCCCATTCATTCCTACATTCCTCTGTAAACAGCAAAACTTTTTGGTTTGGGAAGATAGAAATTAAAGTCTGACCAAATGCTTCCCAATGTTGTAATAGCCCCTGCATGTAACCCAGAAGATTTACAAGTCCAGTCACGTAATACCCTCTTTTAAGCTTCAATTCATTCTGACACAGAAACCCTTAGTATAACTGCATAATAGCTGGCCAGAACATCATCTTTTAATGGAAAAAAAAATCTGTTTAAAAGAAGTGTTCCTTGTTTAGTTAAAAAGCTTTGGTCAGCTCTGACAGCAGTTCTTACGCAAGCCAGACATACCTCTCAGCTGGAGAAGAAGCGTCTCAAGCAAAAAGACAAAAGCTCTTGGCATGAAATTCTCTCAGACCAGTGCCTGCTCCCCCAGTCTCTTATACCCCGTCTCAGGATCTCACACATTCACAGCCCCTTGGCTTCTCTGCAGGGGAAGCTGTGCTCCAGTGCTGTGCTGCACCTGAGACCTTGTGTCTTTGAACATATCCCCAGATCAATAACTTGGCAGTTGAGATATAAGAGAGAGGAAAAAACCCAAAGTTTGCTTTCCACAGCTCAGTCCTTTCAGATAATGTTGAATGTTGCAGATTCTCAGGTCTCACTTGCTGTTCTTCTGTGTCTGATTAGAGGCAGACCATGTGCCCCCCAGCCCAGTTGCCAGGGCAGCTGGGCTGTCTCTGTTTATCGCCATCCCACAGGAGAGGTGATCCAGCACATCCCATGTTTCTTTCAAAGAACTGACATAAAGAGCCAAAGCTCATCAACTCAAATTAGCTTCCAGCTCGCATGCAGCGAATCATCAGCCTGCAACTGACTCCTCTTCTGAGGCTCTGTCCTGCAGGAAAAGTCTGAATACAGGAAAACTTGCCCTCCATGGAGGAGGACCAGGTTAAGGAACATTTACACAAACTGAACACACACAAGCCTGTGGCCTCTGCTCTGACACAACTGTGAGTGCCAAGTGACCTGGCAGATGTTAGAGACAGGTCACACTCTATTTTTGAAATGTCATGGTGATCAGGGTCAGTTCCCAAGGACTGGAAGAAACTCACACTGGTTTCCCACTTCCTTCTTCATTTCTTTTTAAGGTGTTCTAAAGTGAAGCTAAAATAAAGCTACTCTTTCACAATAGAGAATACAGCTTTACCGTGTGTTCCTATTTATATAGACATACACACATATAAATATCATGTGCTTGTATCTCCCAAAGAGGATATCTTCACCTGACAGCCATTTTTAAGCATCTGTTCTGCTCTTCCCTCACTTCTGTGTAAGAAAGCTTTTCAAAAGAGCCAGAAGGGCATTGAGCCCTAAGAGCACTCCATGAAGTGTTGGCACTGATCAGAAACAAAGGTAAAGAGCTTTCACTTTACAGAAAACAGATAAACAGAAAAGACCAGCATGTGCTCAGGCAACTAAGATCTTTCTGCACTCTCAACTAAAACCTGTGGGCAATGCAGTGAACACTTCTTTTAGTTGGAAGGTCACCACCTGCCCCATTCCATTACACACGAAACCTTAAGGTTTGGCATTGCTTGGTTTTGTAGAAACAGTCCTAATTTCTGGTTGTTCAATGTGGATCTCACCTGCAGAGTGACAAAACATGGCCAGCTCTAGTTTGCTCTTCCTGATAGATACTTTTATGGAGCATTTTTAAGAGTGTCACATGAAGGAGCCTATATGGTCCCCTTATGGCAGTGTTGGTGTTCTACTAGGCTCAGAAATATGTTACTGTTATAAAGTTTGTCCTAATGTCTTCCTGATCTATCCAGGATGGCTACACAAAATAAATTATCCCCTTCCTCTTTGCAACAGCCTTGAATAATAGATAAAATGCTGTTATAGTCCCATCCCTCTTCTTCCTCCTCTGAGCTAAACTCCTTTTTCAATATTTTTCATGCTTTCCTTTTAGGTAGCATTTTCTTTAGGCTCCCAACCCATAGCTTTTCTGCACTCCAGATTTCCTTCAGTCTACAGTTGTTACCATGACCTCCACAACCCATAGGCAGGTATCTGTGGCTCCTTAACCAGGCACAAATTTGGAAGAAGTTCTGCTCACTTTTTTATTCTGTTTATAGAAACTGGAATCCCTCTGCAGTCACTGGTGGCTTTGGAAATGGGTAGTTTTTTAGATTTTCCACTCTAGAATCAGAAGTTTTTTCCCCTGTGTTTAACAGAGATCATTAAAAACACAGTGGGTTATAAATGTTAGTACCTCATGGCCTGATCCCATTGCCATCCCTCCCAGCAGTTACTCTGCTGACAGATAAACACTCCAGAGAGCTCAGGGAACAGACAGAACAAGTGCCTATGGCCCCATCAAACAAGTCCTTTTTCTCTGAACAGCAAGGGTTTGGGGTTTGGGCTTGGTTTGGTTTGGTTTAAATCCCTGTCTAAATGAAAATTAACTCACTGGCCCTGTTGGGCTGGTTTTTCCTTCCATAGCCATCAAGAGTTACTCTGTGGCAACAGTACCAGTGAGGCAAAACTCAACTTCGCAGTTTTCTGTTCTTTAGACAAATTGGAAATAAAAGGAGGTATGCTAACATCCAAATTACCCCTTTTACTAGCAGTGCACACACTACAGAGGTAGTAGCTACCTCTGAACACTGCTGTTCTGCCTCAGGGGAAGTTCCTGAAGTGTTGGAGATGGGACGCGCCACAAGAAAACCCCACCTCTCTCACCAGGGATCTGGTACAGTCTCTGTGCAATCATGAGAGGCATCACTTGAAAACACCTGCAGAAGGAACAAATTAATTATGAAGCAGGCCCAGCTCAGTGGTCCACAAACTCAAAACAGCAGATCATAAATTATGGTTCTCTCTAGACGCTTCATTTTGCTGGCATTTTGCCCACAGAAAGTAATGGTAGACATAAAATAGTGGAGTGCAGTTACCAGCAAATTCCTTCTTCTTGTAGAAATTCTTTTATATGCCTTTGATATTCACTGTGCCTTTTCTCATCCTGCTACTTAGTTTAGGGGATACAGAGACTACAGCCACAGATAATACCAATATATTGTGGAACTCCCCGCCTCTAGCTGAGTAACAACTGCTCTCACACAAAATCCATCAGCCCTTTAAACGACTTTGCTCTGCATCAAATACATAAGACATTCCGTTTTCTCCCTCAAGCTCTTTACTTAAGTATTCAGGGATTTCTCTCGTCTCATTTACTTTGTCCAACTTCTTAAAAGGACAGGTACAATCCTTTCACCCAACTGCATCATTTTTGCATTTGTCATTGTCCTCAACTGTTTCGCTTAGCTGGCCCTTACTCTATCTTCTTGCCCACCAAATATATTTTGCATTTTTTTTCCAATTGGCACCCTTTTGTATTTTAAAGTCAGATTTGAAGATGACACATCTCTTCAGCCTTTTTTCTCATATTCCTTTGTAAACATTTTTATTGGCTGTAGTGTCTTGACATTATAGAACTTACATCACGTCACAGGAAAAAATTATAAAGAACTCTCCTTCCATGACCTTCCACCAGGACGGCTGCAACAGAGCCCCCAGATCATCTTCATGGCATCAGGCTTAGTCATTCACTGCCTGAAGAATTCTTTCTGTATGGAGTCTAATTCTCTGTGACTCAAAGGAACATTTCTTATGTCTCATATGATATTTCTGTAAGCCCTGAGGCCTTGCAGGATGCTTGGGAAGCTGCTTCAAGGTTTTTCTCATAAGTGAGAGTTTTTGGAGTTCTGAGAGGCTTTTGAAACTTCAGTGATTCCAGGTGTGGTGCCATAAATATGCAGGTGCAGAAACATTATGGGTCACTAAAGGAACCTGACACAGACCTACATTAATCCATGTAATACATTTGCAGCAAAATTAATGTCACCTGGATTATATCTCCTCCCAGGTATTTCCACACGATGCTCTCAGGCACATGGTGTGATTCTTGGGGCTGTCCTGTGCAGGGACAGGAGCTGCACTTTGATGATCCTTGTGGGTCCTTTTTAACTCAAAATTCTCTGTGGTATCTATTCCCTGAAGAATTACTTTCTCAGCTTTGAGGGAAGAGGACGATGGTGAGGAAAAGAGTGGAATACCTTAACTTTGAGTTTTGTCTCCTCAACAGACATCTTAACCACTTCAGCTAAATTTATATAGTGGTTTGCTTTCATGCTCTGCCTTGCAGGCTGGTTTCTCTCCTATAATTAATAATTTGCAATTCCCTAACCTAAGGGGAAAATACTGCTCACAGAACATCCTTGCAGCATCCTGAACCTGTCTGAGGCCATGAACAGCCTACATGTGGCAGTGAAAGGCTTTGAAACCCTCTGGTGGTGGTTGGACATTTTGAGTTGACCCCCGTCTATAACTTGGTTTGGAGCTCTGAGAAAACCTGCCCAAATGTGTGAGCAGTTGGACACCACTGCTGACATTTCCTGCTCTCACACAACAGATCTTGCCTCCCTGTGTAGGAAAAGGTTAGTACACATTGCTCTAAAAAGTGATGTTACCCTTTCACCACAAGACTGACTATTAGTGAAAAAATGAAAGGCAGAGAAATGTCAAATCCAGTTTTCTATTATCACGTGGGAATAAAACCACACTTCCTGGTGTTTAAATTTCTCTTCATATGAACTTGTCTGAATTGAATTTATATTTACCATTGACAAAAAGCAAGTTGGAAACTCACAGCTGAGATGTTTAATAGCTAAGAACTATTTTTTGTTTCAGGTCAAAGTACAACCAGTTTATGAGGTGCTAAAAAAATTAAGAACAAATCCATCTCCTGTACCTTCACTAATCACATCTCATCTTCTCTAACAAATATTCAAAGACTCAGAGGAATAATTTTCTGAGCTGTCACAGGCAACGATACATTAAAAATACCTCTATGCAAAACCACTCTAAGAATAATAAATTATATTGACCCTTCTACTAATCTCAGGAGCACTAAACTCATGCAGTGTGGCCACCCTGAGAATAATTTAATTTTTTTTTTTGATCATGAGTTTTTATGAGGGTAAATTCCAAACTTCCATTATTTGCCTAATGTTTAGGAAGCATTCAAGCTTTTAGCTCAATGGATACTAGCCTACTAGTGAATCTACAGTTTTCCTGTAATTCCCCGAATCCCAGAACTGACATTCCAGCCATGGCAATGAGGCAACACGGAACAAACAAGTCACGAATGGAGAAGATCAGTAAGATGAACATCTGTTCAAAAGCTCCGTAACTTCCATAACTACATCACAGACAGAACACCTCTCATGATGCATCAGCAAATGTCCCAGGACACCTCTGCAGCAGGAGCACCTGTCAGAGCTGCCCCAGGCAGGTGACAGAGGACAAGGAGGGGTGAGTATGAGCACTCCAGGCCAGCTCAGGGCTCCTCTCCTTTCCGCCCCTTACTTGTACACTCCCAAGGAGTGCTCCGACATCCAGAGTCCTTCTGGCTCTGGCGCCGTCCGTATTGAACGTCCCACCCCTCCAAAGCGCCGGGGAAAGGATGCGCTGCTTGGGCTGTGCAGCTGTCATCCATGTGCAGGTTTGCGAGGCGTTCACGGGCGGAATGAGGAAGGGA
>NW_008236767.1:624521-633541 GCF_000691975.1 Corvus brachyrhynchos
GCACGCCGAACCCGCCGCCGGGTCCCCTAGCTGTGACACACGATGTGACACACACAGAGCTGTAGCTGCTCCTGTCAGCTGGGAGAAATCTTCACCCTGAAGTCCACAGCACCGAGACTAAAAAACCCCAAACCCAAAACCCAACCCAAACCCTTTATCTCCGCCATAAAATCTGGTGTGTTCTCACCAGTTAAAAGCCCATCCCTCAAAATCTACTTCTGCATACAGAGTGGTGAAGGGGCACCCTATCTGCTTGACCAAGGCAGCTCTAAATCAAACTTGATTCAGACTTAGGCTCTCCCTGTTGCCACACTGGGCTCTGGGGCTCATGTCACATCGAGGCCAGTGCAGAGGAACCAGGGCTGCTCCACGGTGTCTGCAGGGACCCAGGACTCCACAAGCATCATGGGGCTACTGGAGCCAACCTCTTCTATCCTTCCCTGGGGCCATTGGAGGCCACTGGGTCAAATACAAGAAAGAAATAAGAGTAGTACACACACATTGACACCAACATCTGGCAAGAAACACAGATGGGTTTGTCACACATTCATCAGAAGCTGAACCCAAAATGTCTCTGAAAATAGAAACTGGCCCCAAAAGAGCAGTACATGGTGCTGAGGCAGAGGGTGGAGGGTGGCATGTCAGCAACACTACCAACCACACAGCATCATTTCAGAGTGTCCTCTAAACCATGACTCACCAGCACTGAGTTGAAATTCTTGCTTTTAAATAGTCATATTTTATCATGTTCCAAAAAATTAAAAAGAAAAAACTCCAATAAAAAAAAAAGCACCTCTACTTAAAACCATTCTTATAGTGATTTTTGTAACCAAAAAAAAAAGTAATTATTTTCCTTAAAGTTCACATTTTATTCCCATCAAAGTATGATAACGAAACAGAGGAGAATACAAACCAAAACCTTCTTGCCATTTTTTATTTTCCCTCCACTGAGATATGCCTTTGATTTATTCCAGTTCAGCAAAGCAAGAAGCCACATAGACTGTTGAAGTTACAAGCAAAATTATGGCATATTATACAATTCCCAATACAAGCACATCTCCTAGAAAATTTAAATCTTGTTTTCAAAGCTAGTACCCATCTGGAAACTGTTCTGACTTTGACAACAAGCCTCCAAGATATCACCAGTCTCTGAATTCATGGAATATGAGGTGAAGTAACAATATGTACTGAAACATTCTCTCCCTCCCAAAAAGCAACACTTTTAAAGAAACTGGGTTTCTTAGGAAGCAGTATAACCTTATTGTCATTTTTGACCTGAAAAATTAGTAGTCAGGGAATTTGGATTGATTTGCACTGATGATTAAAGTGAAGCAATACTTTGATGGAATGCAAAGAGAGAATACCAGGATTCCTAAAAGTCACTACCTCCCCTGTTCTTAAGCTGCCCCTTCCCATTTTGAAGTTCTGCCCCAAATCTTCCTGCCTCAGATTTCTGTCTGGGACACAATACAGATACTCCTTCTGTAATTTTTAGGTGTGTTTTGCCAGTTTCATTTTGCTTTTGCAGAAGCCAGTTGTCATAAGCAGCAATTTCAGAGAGGTCTATGATTATTTGTCAAAGCCTTCTGACCTCCAGCCTAATTTTCTTTAAAGCTGCATAAAGGATAATAGAGGTTTAATCTCAGAAAAGAAAAAAGCAAAACAAAACAAAACAAAACAAAAAAACCTTTAGAAAAGCTTTCTATTATAGGACACAAGTCAGATGTATACAAGTGGATTAGCTTCTGAAAAGCTCTACCAGCATATTCCTTGGGTTTGCCCGAAACAGCCACCAGATGTCTGCCCCTGCTGGTCTTTCCTGATAACTTCTACAGGAACCTGAGGGAGAAGGAGGCTAAGGCTTTTATGCTTATCTCCTTTTCCCACCTGAGCTGAGGAATGATGGTTATATCTTTCCTTCTTCCGTTCCATCATCCATAATGAACTGAGAACAGGCAATTTCAAACAGCAAACCTACATAACTTTTCAGATACCATTTTCCACCCTCTTCCTTCTCTTCTCTTGACCACAGGTGCAACAACGGCTCAGAGTTCTCATTAACCCTATCACTTTGTCTTAGCTCCAGTATCAGGACAGAATAAATTTAATTTGGATTAAGTATTTATTTGGATTTTTTCCCCCCTCTGACCCTTTTTAGTTGCCTAGTGACTGTCCTTTCAGCTTTCAGTGCTTTCATCTGGGATAGAGTTCATTTTTTTTTTAGTAGCTGTGTTTTGGATTTAGAATGAGAATATGGGCTTGGAGATTTTTGTCTTTGCTCCTAAAGAAACTTGGCAAACTTCAATTCATTTCATAGCCACAGACACTCTATTATAATCAGTGGTTTCCAATGTCAAACAACAGTAGTCTGTCAAACAGTTGGTTTTGTACTATTAACTTGTAAAAGCAGCATTTTGAAATGAAGACATTGACTTTTTTCTCCTCAGTCAGGAGCCAGTGCTGTCAGGGCTGGCATTTCTTATTTCTGTGTCTTTGGAAACGCTGCATTGATCAATGCATCCATCATACAGGTACTGTATAAGGAACACCAGACCTGACTGTACAACAATAAGCAGCCACACATGACTAAACACCCCTGACAGGAATAATGACCCGTTTAACAAACTTGACTGTCTACAGCAGCACACTGGATTTTTACTAAGATAGTTGATGCAGGGCATTCATAATGAGCAGGACCAACTCTACTTGCAGCAGACAATTCTATTTGGTAAACTGCCCCAATAAACAATCAGTCCTCATTTCATTTACCACGAAAGTGGTGGAATTTAGCAACTTGCTTTTAGTTGCTAAGTTCCTTCTAAACTCTTTTAGCAAGCAGGAGTTTCTGAACTGCTGTCTCATCTGCCCCTGAGGATGCTCATGCAGGTGTGTTGGTCTCACAGCTCACCCTGGGATTGTTCATGTGATCAGCTAAAGAGCAGCTGCTTGAGCTCTTGTTTTTGTATGCTTTTTCCAGAGGTGCCTGGCACTGCAGGGATTCCACAAGGCTGGAACCTCCCTGTCATGCCCTCCTCACTTGCACTGAGACACAGAGCACTGACAGCTCAGGCAGAGCATCAGCTCACGGAGGAAGGATGTTAGTTTCAAACCAACACACTTAAATGCACAAGTTTTCATTGTAAAAATTCCATTCAGGGCAAAAAAAAAAAAAAAAAGACACCACAAAGTTGCTCCTTCACAACTGCTTCTCATTTCCACCAATACTTACTGCAGCCAAAGTGAGGAAGAGGATGGTAGCACAGTGAAGAAGGTTTCCACTACATATCTGCCCTTCCACTGTCATCCCAACGCACACACTCTTGTTAGTCTTGTGTAACAGAGCCATACCACTGTGCAGAGACCTCCACTGAAAGGGATTTAAACATCTTGCTTGTAATTGGAATTTCTCCATGCTAAGGAAATGAATGCATTTTCATGTCAACTTTCATCAATGTCAAGTTTCACACACTCAGAAATTATATTGTAAAATGCTAAAAATATCTACCAAGCCTTCTGAGAAATTCTAGCCCGTAGCCAGTTGCATAAAAGACTGAGCAAAACAACAATATTGCTTTGGACAAAAGAAAACTTTTCTGAGGAGTATGTTCAACACCCACTCATATTTGCTGAACTCTGGCTTGCAAAGTGAAAAAAATCTTATCTGGTAGGAAAAAATATGGTGATAAGCAACAATAAATTATTCCCTATCTCCTGGCAATCTTATACTGATCTGTTATTGAAAAATTTCTAGATATTACTCTAAAATATATATATATATATTTTGAAGTGGCATTTCAGTAAGTTAATGAAATATTCTACCCTAATATGCATCTATAGCAGAATAAATAAATTTAGTAGTGTTTTTAGTGCATCTGAGGATACAATTCATCCAGAATGTTTAGCACTCATTTGACCTACAGATGAAGAGAGTGGATTTGAAAAGCAGCCAGGAAGACAACATGAACCTTTAAGGCAGTGACATGTCCCCTCTGTGGTCTGGAAAATAAAAGCTGTGATCCCTGAAGACAGATGTTAAAATGAAAAACATTATTAGCTGTGATTCCTGAGCCTTGTCCTCTTAACCTGACGTGTTCAATCAGTTCTGTCACAGCAGGAAAACTTTTTGGGATAGTCTTCCCTCATAGGCCTCCCACTGCTCCTCCCAAGCAGAGCCACAAGTGCTCTGAACTGCCACTGCCCTTTCCTCTCTCCAGCAGCTCCCTTAGTTGCCCATGGCATTACAATCAGGAGGGATTTTTATAGAAGTTTTTTTGGTTGGGTTTTTTTTTCGGTCTTATTTGTTTGTTTGTTTTTTAAACTTGTCTTGTGGCTGCAGAACTTTTGGTACATCTGAATCATGTTTTCAAGTATTTCCCCAACATCATGAGAGCTGCCAGTGCATACTACAAAAATCTGGTATTTTCAAAGCATCTCCTGGGTCCAAGAGCTTAGGATTTAGCTGCCACTAAAACTAAATGCAACGAATACAACCCTGGTGTCAGCAACTGTAAGAAGTGGAGCCCATGTCTTGAGCACACTTTTGTCCCTCCCTCTGGCATGTCCCCAGTCACAGCATCTGCACTGAGAAGTGGGGAAACCTGGGTATATCACTGATCTTGTCTTCACAAGGATAGGAAGAAATATTTTGCCTGTGAATTTCAGGAAATATTTCTTTTCTTCTTCAGAAGGGGTTCTTTCTCTACAAACTCCTCAACATACAGAAATACCTCCTTCATCCTAGGGCTTCAAAGTAGCTGGGGATCATGGGGCAGCTGTTTAAAGATTATCACTAAGTTATTTCCCTCAGTAAGTAAAAATCTATAGTCACAGTCTTGTTTTCTTGTTTCTTTTCTTAAGCAGAATTTTCTTCATCTTGCAGGAAACAGGGTAAGGAACTATGCCACAATAATCAGGAGGAGAACACCACATCTATTCTAACTTACAAAGAGGAAAACCCAGAGGAATAACACTTGCAAGCATCAGCTGAATTGATTTATACACTGCTATAGTCTGAAGGCAACAGTTTTAAAACTGCATTCATTTTTCCACTTCTTCAGCTACCACCAAGCAATTAGTAGAACTCATTAACCGAGTGACATTTTACAAATTAATGATTTACTCCTGTAAACTAGAAATGCATAGTAAATAAATCTTGAGTTAAATAGGATCAGGAAACAGTCAGTGTTTAATCTGCATTCACGGTTTTAAAAATAGAAGTGTTGAAAAAACTATCATCTTCTGTTCCAGCCTAGCTTTTACTCTATAAGAGTCATTTTTCCCATGAAATTGTTCAAGGGTAATTTTGAAAAGACGGCAAACATTAAGATTTTAAGGGACTGAAGAAAAGGCAATGTGCATATGAAGAAAGACCAAAGTTCCCTCAGTGGATTTCCATTACTGCAGACATCTTTATATTTTAGTATACTCAGAAATAATCCCTTATCTCACTGGAGCAAGAGTGTAGTAAGTGAAAAATATCCAGGAGTCTTTACTGTATTCATTCAGAGACCTGACTTCTGATACACCTGGGCTGGGTGACACTTTTGGTATAGTCAGCTCTGTGTCACGGTAGATTCTGAATTAGAAGACAATCTTTTAAATTAAAAGTTCTGTCCCCATTACTCCAACTTTGGCTGTCATTGCACCACACGGTTCCATTCTCCTCCAGGCACTCTCACTGGCAGGGTAATGGCTTTTCTGTAAGGCAGCTGTACTTACACTTTACAGCTGAAGAATAATGAAAATGTTGATTCTGTAGTTTAGTCAGAGAAGGGAAAGTTTAACTTCAGATCAGTAAGAAAGCTTTGGTGTATTACCAAGATTCTTTACATTGTGTGGTTATTGTGACCTCAGGTTTAAATAATAAAAACATCTTTATTTTTTTTAAATTTTCATTATTCTATTTATGCACTATCCTTCTTCCCAAGGCATAGGCATTTTTCCAGTCAATCTAGCACTTTGACAGAATTTTTCTCCCAACTTAACTATATTATCTTTTTATCTTAACAAACAAGTTATACATGTATGTCTCTGTGTTACACAGGGAAAGAAATTTGGTAACAGCTCAAAATACAACCTATGCAGTGGGACCCACACTGGCCATGGGTATCAAGTATTATTTCTGCTGAACAGGAACTATGTCAGTGAATCCAAACATGAAATTCTTCTGTTTTTATATTGGAACCTTATGCATTTATTTTGGAGCAGCACACAATTTGAGTGACTGCCAAAGAACAGTTACTTTGAACCTCTCTATTCTGCTGGTGGACTTAGCAAAATCCTGTCACAAAAGTGAAATTTAAGTGTAGCTCAGTTTATGCTTCAAGAAACAGTAGAATTTCCTAATACTAAGAACTTTTCCAAAAAATCATGGAATTGTACTTAATAGCTTAGGTACCTTCCCTGTCCAGAGGGAAGAGATGTAACTCCAGGAGTCCAAAGTTATTTAGTAAAAAAACCTAAGATTAAAGTTTTTGGGGGGAAAAGCTGATGTTTCAAGGCACAGGTCACTAGAGCATTTGTATCTGAACAAAAACTAGTTACAGTCAAAACTGGAAGTGGATTGGTGCTAATTTCCTTTGTTAGCTTCAAGTCTTGGATCCTGAGAGTCAGTAATAATTATCAATGACCTCTGACATGAGGGATAAAAAGGCATACCATTTGGCTATGTAAGGACTCAGTGGGAGAGAAACAGATCTCCAAACCTTCTATTTGTAAGTTTCTAAATGCAGAACTGACCTCTCCCTACATTATTTTCCCCCTCTGCTATTTTTACCTGAATCTTTTGATTATACCAAAAGGATATCAAGAGTTGCTGAATATGTCCTCCATCAAGTATCAGGTTCTTGCTAGGCATAGTAATAAGTTCATTTTCCCTCTCTACAATAGTCCATTATCTTTAAAGCCATTGTAGTGGGTACATCTTTCGAGTTACTGCAATTTATCCATAACCTTCCCAGTGCATGTCTGTGGTGCTTTTCCCAAAAACTACCAACATTTTTGGGCATCACAGTCAGTGCTTCTGATTTTACTTTTGATTTTTTACATACTCCCTTATCTCATTTATCACTGTAAGAAAATGGGATGAAAATTAATTTTGAGTGGAAATTTTGGAAGTCTCTGGGAAATCTAATAAGAGAAATTCCCTTTTATTTAGGAAAAAATTCTTGTTATTAAAATGCAATGGAGAAACTGGTTCAATGTCCTTTTTCTACTTAGAAAGTTAATGTTTTATTATTTTGAAATAAAAAAAGATTTTATTTTTCTTTCCCCTCATCTTTCATTCTAAATTTTTCACTGACCCTGTGTGTCTAGTCCTACTTGTTTCACTGTACAGACAGTCTTTCCAGGACAAGCGAATGATTTCAGAAACCTGGCAGCTTTTAAACTTCAGGAAACTGTTTTTAAGTTAAGGGGACTTCAGTGGATTTTGTATTAATTGGTATCAAGCCAGGCTGTGTGACAAAGACCAGTTATCTTCAAACTTCCAAACCTGGAGCTGTAACCAGCTCCTGCAGAGAGCAGAGGTTTTCATGCATGCTGAGTATCAGGAGAATATTACCTGTCTTAAACCATAGTATGGATGGATTTCTTATATAATTTGAACTTTTAAACTTACACTTTTCTAGTAAGACAGCAATAATTAATTAAAATTACACCAGCCACAAGAGTAAGTAAATGGCCACTTTGTTCACAAGTTAAGCAATTAACACTTTTTGCTACAAACTTTTAGGTATTTATTGCTAGTTAAGTCATTATTCCATTACTCAATATTTAGACAGGATTTTAATAACGTTGTTTCAGATAGAGACAAAGTGAGTTTCTGTCGTAAGTAATTTAAGTATTAATTTAAAGTTATGATAGTTTTTCCTGTTCTGAAGTACAGAAGAGTTCAGGTTACAAGATGAGGCAACAAGTTCAGAAAACTCCACAGCTTTATCAGCATAACCAATCCTTCAAAAAATTTTTAGAATAAAGTACTGTCTTAGTTTCAGCCAGGACAAGTACACAATACTAAAAATCTAAGAGGAATACTCCATTTAGAATGATTTCTACTATTTTTGAGGAAGAAGATGAGGATTGCTGCCTGAGACAATAAAAGCACAAGAACTTGCTATGTTATCATAGTCATCTCCTACAGGATTCACAATGACTGACTTTGTAAAGCCTTTTATCACTCCAGATTTGCATTGCACAAAATAGCAATCTGTCAATGCAGCATTTCAGCAATTTTTGGCAAACCAGCCTACAACCACCTCAATTCCCCTAGCAAAGGATGCCATGAAGTATGGCAGGGATGGCAGAATTCACCTAATCTCAGGTTTTCCATCATCACTGGGAGTCCACAGAGTGGACACAGTTTCCCATGTGAGAATCCACTAAAGAGGCAGGCTTAGCTCTACCACCATGCTAGCTCCTCTCCTAAGCAATCATATAGTAAAACTTGGTTTTTTAGAACTCCCAAAGACACACTTAGAATTTCTCATGACACACCAGGAGAGACAAGAGCTTGTCTCCAGCTAACCACTGCTACTGCAATTCCAAGAAAGGAAAAGCTCCACTGTTATATTTGAAATCCACAAATGCAGGTTGCCAAGGACCCTCCTCCCCCTAACACCCACAGCTCTTGCTGGGTCTCAGACTGATGAATCACAGACTGCTCAGAGATGTGCAGGTGAGCGTCAGAGCTCACACATTTGGTCTGGAGTCCAGGAGCTGCTTTGCCCTGCATCATCTCATCTCACTGCTCCGTCATTCAGAGACTCTCAAATCTTCACCTGCCTTTTACCTGCCAGCCACTGCTCCATGGCCAGATCTCACTGTGAATCGCCATTTGTACCATCTCCAGCCTCCATCAGACAAGCCCAGTTCCTTCTACAGGGTCTCTCTTCTTTTCATTCACCATGTCTGTTCTTGATAACCTGCTTTGGACAGGCTGTCTTAAAATAGACACCCACTGTGACTGAGAACATTGTGGCCTACTGTGCACAGCTGAATGGCACCAAATATGCCTTCTCTTT
>NW_008236767.1:633575-641087 GCF_000691975.1 Corvus brachyrhynchos
TTAAGGCTACAATGCTGAGAATCTTTTAGATTATTCTTTTGAGTTATACAACCTCAGAAAAGAACTCAAGCCCTGAAGCAACACATTCATTTTAGAGAATATTTCAGTAGTCTACTGATTTATCAACATGATCCACAGTCCTATTAAGTTTGACTGTGAAAGGTCATGTGCTGTGAATGGGTTCCAAGACTTTCAGGAAGTCTAAAGTCCTGGAGACAGTCATACACAGTAGTACCAAATACAAGTAAAATTGGAAATCTTACCTAGAAAGAATAAAATGCATCAGAAGGTAGATGCACTGTTTCATACACCAGTGGTGTCCTATGATAGCAGCAGCACCTGTGGATTGCTACAGCTGTAGACAAAAGGAAGCAAAAAGGCCACCAGTCCATACAGTGAATATGGTGTATGCTTTATTCTATTTACAGTACATTTGTTATAAATATAATACATTTCTTGAAAATCTTGAGTAGATTTTTTTTAAACAGATCAGTTGTTATAGTTACATAATAAAGTAAGTGACAATTTAAATGACAATCTCATGGTTGTGAAATAGTGCATTCTGTTTTGAGATGAATGAGAAAATACTCAAACTGGTTCAAGAAATTATTTT
This sequence comes from Corvus brachyrhynchos, assembly GCF_000691975.1. Classification (NCBI taxonomy): domain Eukaryota; kingdom Metazoa; phylum Chordata; class Aves; order Passeriformes; family Corvidae; genus Corvus; species Corvus brachyrhynchos. The sequence goes on from NW_008236767.1 coordinate 634,189, forward strand.
TTTAAACACCCTAGGTGGACTTCTATGTAAACCTTGAAAAGTCACCAGTTTCCATAAATATGAGAAAAAAATTTTAAACCAAAGAACTGAGAATCAGAAATGGATTTGAGAGACCTTATTGAACTTCACAGTAAGGTTGGGATTTACCATGACTAATGGCTTCAGACAGGAAAAAGCCAATGAGGTTTTCTTCCTGAACCATATCCTAATACAGCCACAAATATTAACACACCATGCTGGAAGTTGTAACAGCAGTCAAGCTGCACTTTTGACAGGGCATTGGACATACAAGTATGTTCAGATCTGGAGTTAGAGTGTTTAATGTTATGAGTATCTTAATTACCAGAGAAGAAATACATTATAAAAGGATGAACGTATTTTCAGTCCAGCGTGCATTGCATCGAGAAACAAACTGACAAGTCATCTGAATATTTTGCTATTTTCTTTTCTACACGATCTTTAGTAACAAGTTAGATGTCTGAGGTGCTATTTCAAAAAAACTGCAGCAAAATGTCAACCAGCAATGTAAGAAAAGAATCCCATTTATTTTGTCTTTTAGTGCCTTTTTTTTTTTTTTTCAGGAAGTGGTCAGATATTATTGATAATAATCAGTGCAGGCATGGAGTTCTGCTGACTTGTTTCAAACAAAGTAACTTGGTCCACGAGCTTGGCAAATACTCTGGGGGTTCCAAGGTTATAGACACCTGTATGAACGAAGCAAGCCTTGAGCTGCAAGCTATAGACCTCCTGGCCTTTAAGCTGAAGCTTGTACTGTGTTTGCCCAAGCCACGTAAAAGATCCATGTATTTCTAGTGCTTCAGAGCTGAAAAAAAAAAAAAAGATAAAAATGTTAATTCTCTGCACTTGAAGCATGTATTACCGATTTACAAGACTCCCTCCAACTTCAAGTTCTCTCGAGATTTCAGAATGCACTGTGTATCCCTCACCAGACGCTCACAAAGATTTGTACTTTCTAAAAACTTCTTTTCAGAAGTCAGGAGCTGGGAACTTAGGTTACTTTTCTTGCTCTCTTTGGATGAGTGCCCACTGCAATTTGTCTTTGATGTCTTGGAAGCTGCTGAGTCTTTTTGACTGCTTGCCTACAATCACTGCCCTTAAATCACTGCCTTCCTCAGATGCATACTGCTGTCTTTGTTCTGCACACCCTCCTTATCTTTAAGAGTTTTAGGTTTATCTAGCAAGACAAAGCTAGACTTTGCAAGGATTAACAGCTGCCAACATAGCTACAGACAGAACTCCACTTAACATTTTATCAAGATACTAAATGCAACTTCAAAAAAAAAAAAAGGGGGAGGGAAATCACATGTGTCTGTCTTCTTTCCTACTACATCCATATCCACACACACCTGTTCCCACAAATATTTGCAGATTCAGGATACATAGGATACCCTTGGGTAAGTTTAGGGATGCTTATGTCCATCTATCAGCTCAATTTAACTCTGGGTCTTACCAAATATTTTTTAATGTTCTCTGACTCACTTAAAGTGGCTCTCCCTTAGCTCAGATGAATCATTACAAATCTTTAAAGCATTTCTTTGGTTCCTAATGTACTGTACACTACACACAGGACATTAATTACACATATATGCATAATGAAGAATTCAGTGTTTTCTCAGCTTTCTACATAACTGGCATGTAACACTAACGCTAGATGTAGTAACAAGATCTGAACTGTCAGAGTTTAAGGAATTCCTATTTAAGGCATTCTTAAGCTTATCCCATGAACTAAATTAGACTGCATGTCACACAGGAATAGACAACATGGACATACACTGCTTTAGAGACATTGCACTAATACATTAGGAGAGGGTGTGTAGGGGTTTTCTTTATTTTTAACTAGTTTCAAGGTCCATGAGTACACCATCCCGCCAAAGACACATCTCACAATGTAACAAAACATGACCATCTTGTGAAAAAAAAAACCGATCAGTGAATGGCTTCCTAATTGTACCTGAAAAGTAAACCACACTTAAATTTTCTGTCTTCCATTTCTGAGCCTGTTTATTAGGCTCTGGGCTTTTAATATCTTACTTGCCCTCCATGGACTGTTGACAAGAAGCCCATGTTCCCCCATGACTAAGCCCTCCTCAATGTATTCACAATCTCTCTCCCCTCCCTGGTGGCAAACAGACCAGGTAGTATTATATCTAAGAGGGCAGAAGGGACGAAGGGGAGCTGTCACCTGCTTTACCCATGAGTTAAAGTTGCCTTGTTTTAACTGAAGTGGCAGAGTTACAGTGGTATAGATATCATGGTACTGAATTCTCTATCCCATAAAAAATCTTCAGTAAAATTTTTAGAAGCAATTCATAAACACTTCCTCAATGCTACATTTTCACACATACTACCACAGTTCTAAGCAAAAAGGCAGTCATAAGAATCAGCTGCTAAACTTAGAGGAAGTCTTAAAAATATCCAAGGTTCTACGAAATTTTACAATTAGCCAAACTGCAGGAGGAAGTTGCTGTCTACAAATTACTCTGTTTTAAAAATGAAAACCCAACAACTTATGTTTAATAAAGGTTGATGAAGCTCCTATTTCAGTAGTTGAAAAGCACTTCCCTTTTTCTAGAAAAGATCTGCAGAGTTTTAACTATTCAAGAGTCACAATTAAAGGCCTGTCTTAGCAAAGTTGAGACTGAAGACTCGCAGTTAACTATATGAACCCCTTTATCAACTTCCATTCTTTCAAAGAAGCCACTGTTGAAAAAAATCCTATTCTAGATATTCAATATAGTTAAAACATTACAAGACTCCCCAAGCTAGGAAGGGTTCTTAAATATTGCTTGATTAACATTTGCACACTACCTTGTTGGTTTATGCCGCAAATCGATCATCACATCTACAACAGCCTGGGAACAATTGGAAAGTAGGAGAGTGACAGGTACCAGACAGAGGCTGCAAAGAGAAACAGTTCCGTATTAAAGGAAAAATAATCTTATTTTGGATAGTCTTAATTATACCCTTAAATAGTTAAAATGAATTCCAGTAACATGGAATTTTTATGTAGTTGTCAATTATGCCAGAGTCAAGACAGCGTAGGCAGCAATATAATCACTTACGCTGGCTAGAGCTATTTGTAATAAAAGTTGGCAATTAAGGCAAACAGCATCGGCTCATTTGGGCCAAGTGAAGTTACCATCTCCTTTCATAGAGCTGAGAAAGGACAGTGAAAGCGTAAATACTACCTCAGTTTACATGAACTCTGCTTGTGTGACAAGAGACATTTCAGAATGGGAAAACATGGTCCAGTATGCTATTTTCTGAATTTCTGGTTGGCACATTTTGACGGGATACTTTTCTTCTGCACTGCCTCCTGTAGAGGAGTTGCTGGCATTGGGCCTTAACTTACAGCCTGAGCAGTGCCCAAACAGAATAGACAGCATATGCACATCTGGATTTAATGTAGGCCTTTATCCTCAATAAAACTAATACAGTTAATTGATACTTTTTGTTCACAATTACTATTATTGTTTCTATAAATAATGCTGCAGCAAGAAAGACCCCAAGATATTGACAGGCAGGAACACAAACTACTGCAGCTGAAACAGCTGTGTGTATTCAGTAAGTGATTTGTGTCACTGGAATTCCTTGCCATTGCTTAACAGTTTAAATATCCTAAACTTGAATTGTAAAAGAAGAACAATTAGCAACTATACCCAATAAGAGGTGAATGTCTTACAGGGATAATGCATGCTTTATCACTGTCATTAATATATAGCACCTTATAAAACATTTAGATGTTAGATTTTAGCAACAAATCCCTTTCTTTGACAACTTACATTAACCTGCTATAAAAAAATCTAACACAGTAGAGTTTTCAGATAAAACAACTCAAGCCTAAATAGGTATCTTCATGTTTCAAGTACAACTCATTTAATGTTCAGAACTTAAGCCAGGGGGCTTTGTTCATATCATTCCAATTTTGAAAAACTGGTGGATTTTACAGGCTCCAACTAATTCACTCTAGCAGTGGGCTTTTTAACAGAGGTTAATTCTGATATTCTTCCAGGAGACAAGCCCCAGTGATCTGAACTGTTACCATCTTTCCTTCTGACGTAAGTCAGAACCACATGCAGCTAATCTTGGCAAGTGAGATGCTGTAGACATAACAGTTCCTTTGGCCTAAAAGTACATCTATCTTTCTGTCTGGCTTCTCAAAGAAATCACAGTGTATATTCTGACAACAAAAATAAACACAAAGGGTGCAGACTATTTTTCTTTCAGTAAGTTTGATAAAGTTACTTGTTAATGTTACAACTGTGAGCTATGTTATTACAGCCTGGTTTTTCTTTTACATGAAACTTTCATTTCACCTGTAAAATTCTGAAGCAGTGAGTTTAAAAATTGAACAAGATTTCACACTTGCATACCAGACTTTTATATCATAAGCCACATAGCATCTCTCAAAAGGATTTATGCCCAATTAACAATATTTCTAAAGTTTCTAAAGGTAATGTTCCACTAACCTTTTTTGATGAAAAGAATGATTGAAAGACTCTGGATAATGAAGACTTGTCTTAATAAGATTAGAAAGCTGCTCTGGTGTTGGTCTTGCAGGTACTGGTGTGTTTTCTGGTCGAAAAAACTTTAAGAGAACCGTTTCTGGTAGCTCCTGAAAGAAATTCAGAATAACATTCAAAACATAACATAAGGTACAAGAAATCCAGTTACAATTTTCCATTATGAACTATAGCTCATAAGGGAAACAAGTCTGCAGCATCATGAAGCTCACATTTTTTTCCAACGTGGTTTGTATTTAAGCATGCTGGATGAGGAACTGACACAATTTATCTACCACCTTCTTTTGAGACAGATCTCACAGTTGCTTGTGAAAACATTATCTGTGCAAGCTTCAGAAAAGCACACTATTGTTGCAGTGGTTTGCTAGTGCTTGGGCTTGGCTTCTAGGGAAAAGGGACAGCATTTACACTGTTCCCTGTTCAGCAGCTGTACCTAACAACAAAAAAATTCATCACCTGCCCCAGGAAGTTCAAAACAGGAAAGTCAATGCACAAGTTTCCCAGAACAGATCCAAAATAAAGCAAACAGAAATTTATAGGAACATGTTAACACTGACAGAAGGATTTAATAACAGAGTATCTTTGAAATTGCTTAACGAGCACTTGCAGATATGAAAGTTACCTTTGCCCCCAGCTGAAAGCCCAAGACAAGCACTGACACACTACTTGGGATTCCCCCTAACCCTTTGGATAGAATGAGTTTCTGAAGCAGAAGAAATTAAGTGATACAGAAAGCTGCAACCAGCCTGCATTTGGTGCAACATTTCTGTCCAACATCATCTAATCTGGTTTGTGAACAGGATTTTTTTAGGCAGGGGCTGTTCTTTAGTATTTACTTATGAACCTATTCTGCAGAAAATCCATCTTTAAAAGAAAAAAAGAAATTGCAGCAGTAAATGCGACTGCCTACTAAAAACATGAAAAAATATTTTTAAAAAGCCACCAGTAAGTTGGTACAGTGTAATAAAGTTAATACGTTTCATTAAAAGAAGATAGATTGTACCTTCTAAGTTGAAAAGAAACACTACAGGCAATGAAACCTGACTTAAAAACCAAACACACTGGGCATTCAGAAACATGTATGAACACCTTAGTCACTGTGCTGATAATACCAGGAAGACACCAAATGTTTTAACAGGCTTGCAAGTCTTTCCTTCAAAAGGAAATATAGTTTCCTCAAAAAGTAATTTGAGAGGAAAAAGAGATATTCCACAGTAACAATAAAATATATTTTAAGTGTTGAATGAATTTGGTGTTTCTATCCTACCCTATCTAACAATGCAAACTGACAGCATGAAACACAGCAGAGATTATTACAGGTTTTCATTTAAATTACTCTCTCCCCTCAAATAATAGTCCAACCAATTTTCAAGGCTGCCTTCAACCACACAGCAATATCCTACACACTGTAGTTTGCCCTAGAGTCAATTACCTGTTCCAAGTCCTCCCAATCAGAATTCACGAGTATTTTTTTAAAACCCTACAAAAGACAAATACGAATATTTACCTCTACAAGTAGACAAGAACATCATGAAATGCAGCAGGAACATTTACTGGTGAAAGTGCAGACTGCTGTTAATATTTCAAACCTTTAGTTCTAATATTACACCTCTGTTGAAGGACTGGAAAGCAGAAAAATTAATCATTTACCAGCAGAGCTAAATCTTAATTCCAGCCAGCCTCTGGGTGTCAGAGTCAGAAAAGATGTCTGTCTCTCCAAGTTCAGCTGCTCAAACTCTAGGCTTTATGTGACTGTGTACCTAGAACAAAGGCTAAGATATGACATTTAGCCCATGATTCTCTTACCTAATGAATGGTTCAGGAAAGAATTAAACACTTCAAAATGGTAGCCAAGATGTGCACACAGAACAGAAAGCTACCTAGAGACAGCTAATAAATGCTTAGTTTAAGGATGCATTAAACTTCTGCCCTACTCTGGAGCTTGTGAAATTGGATCAAGGCTTAAAAAAACCCAAACCAAAAGCCCATATCTACTTGGCACCTGTAGCCTCCCTTCAAGAATATACACCAAGCAGTAACAGCCTTATACTTAGAAACAAAGCAAAAGACAAATCAAGAACGAAACAGGTGATATTTTGTTGCTGAACTCCTAGATTATCAGCCCAAGTGGAGTATTGCCTTTTAAAAGGAAAACAGAAATTCTGACGCCTAAAATCTGCTTGCTGACCCAGAGTGGTTCTTTGCAAAGCCGCCAGAAGCATCACAAGCTCCAGTATCCAGCAAAAACTGTATACAAGAAAGCCACATCAATGGTTAGGATTGTTCCTTTAAAAAACAGTTATGGTGTAATTTGAGTGTCTCATCCATACAAACTGGTAGAGGTAGAGAGGCTTT
>NW_008236767.1:641141-686515 GCF_000691975.1 Corvus brachyrhynchos
GGATGGGGGGGGGGGGGTGTTTTTGTTACTGTTTTACATTTTATACCTGCATTTTAAAGCTTTTTGGGTTTTGACTAAAAATACACAACAGGCAGTAGCATCAGAATGACAATGCTCCCTCAGTTAGGTTCCAAGAGCTACAAACTGCACAACTGGTGCTTGGAAAGTTGTTTTCCATTTTTAGAAAGCTTCTTGTTGCCCAAAGCCATTTACAAAGGCCAGCTTCAAACAAATACACTCAAACACAAGATTGCTGTTTCCTGTAGAATAATCTCAACATCTTCACTTATTTGTGTTACAAAAAAGTCCCAACCTTTAGAGTCTGATATTTTGCTATTTTGAAATAGCTAGAGATCATCCCTACATACACTTCTGAAATGGTTACACAGGTTTCAAATCTCTCCTGCAATTATACTTAGTTATAAGTTGAAAAGGCAACATTTAAACCATTCAAAGCATCTTTTAATAGACGTAATAGACAGATCTACCCATAATACATTCTTTAATATCTCTGAATGCATTTCCAAGTTGAAAAGTTCTTCCTTTCCATCAGATGGACAGAAGTGATAGTATCTTCACATACAGTCACTTTAAAAGATTTTTATACCTAATATTACACAACTTAAAGTTTTCAGTTTCATAAACAATAATCTTAAAGGCTGGGTCAATGTGCTCTTAAGCACACCAGAAGGTGGTAAGCACCACAATTTGATTTCCAAGTGGTATGGAAAATCAGGATATTTGCACCATAAACCACAAGTCACACATAGCCAAAAGAATTACTGACATGCTCAGGCAAATAGGGGGGACCAATATGCACAGCATGGAAGAAAACCTAAAGAGCAAACTCCTGAATGAAGCTAAGCAGAAGTAAAAGCAGAATATATGAAAGCAGTAGAATAAGAGTGAGACATCTAAGTGATGTGCTTTTCTCCCTTTCCCATTTTAGACCTGAGAACTTCCATTTTAAAACCTCAGTTTTAAGTTGCTTCCTTCAACATGCGACTCATCGATACTCATTCTAGCTCTCAACTACAGAAATGACAACTCCAGGAATAGCACTTTACTGACACCAAGAATAATACATTTGAAAACAGATACCATCAGCTCTGAAGTCCATAATGAGTAAAGCAGCAGATCAAAAGTTGCAACTATTTGGAATATTTAATTCATGACAACAATATAAGCCAGTCCTCCCAAACTGGTACTGTATCTGCTACCTTAATTGATACAACAGAGTGAAAAATGTTTATTTCAGCTCTTTATGTTGATTTACCCTTAAGAACTTTGCTTTTTCCCTCCTGAGGTGGTTTAAGGAAAGTCTTAAATCCATTCCAACAACCTCTGTTTTATTCAAGCATCTCCCCCATGTATTCTGTAAAAAAAATCCTGAACTAGCAAAAGATGTCACTTCCAGTAATAGTTAGGAAAAGCAGTTACTTAAACCCTACCCTCTTCTACATTTCAAGAATTCCTGCTTCCAACCAAACTGTTGCTGACTCACTAGCTCCATGTATTTTAAGAAGCAGAGTTACCAAAAATTATCCTCTCTGAAGTGAAATACTGCCAGAAAGCCTGCATCCATCCTTTTCACATTTTATGGATTTTACTTTATGCTAGTGCTGGTCTAATTCACAGGACAAAGTGTGCAGCCCAGAAGAACACCAAGTGCAGTCCTGAAGCACACCTGAAAAGGATGGAAGCTACTCCCAACACGCCAACATTCAAATGACAAACCTCTAGGCTGCTTCTCACCTTCCATTGGCGTGAAATCTTGGCAAACCAGAAGTGTGGCAAATGCCCTAGGTACCACACAATTACTTCCATCCCACCATATTACACTGCACTTTTCCTTTGGAATCTTCTGGATTGAATTCACCAGATTAGAAAAACAGGGGAGAGAGCAATAAGAAATAATATTAATCAACAGCCCTGACTGTGACTGGATGTTTAATGCATTTCAAGTTTTTGCCACTAATTTAAGGTAGAGAGGTCAAGAAGAAGAGACAGAATAGCTGTATTTCAGATGCAATCTTAAATTGACCTTCAGTTAAAACTACCTGGTTCCAGAAAGCACATTTCAGAACAGAAACAGAACCTACAGCACTATCATTGTCCAAAAAACCAGCCATGATTTACAAATACTCAGCTGATTTTTTAAGTGAGGTTTTTATTACTTGGCCTGAAATAGATCTATTCAAAGCGATTCACTTTACTAACACCTTATGTGATTTTTCTCTTCATATGGTATTGCCTGTGACTATTAACACAACTATTAACTTGTGGCACCTTCTGATTCAAGGCAACAAACTACATTTAGCATTTTTCCCCTACATTTAGCCAAAGGACTTTTTTTTCAAAAATACAAATGAAAGGAAGGATAAGATGACAAATGTTTTCCGTAATATCCAGAGAGATTTCTATATGAAACAAATAAATGCTTTGACGAAGTCAATATTTTGTAAGTGTTCCTTCAGCATACTACATGTTACGACTCCAAACCTCTAGAACATAAAGGTGTAAGTAGTTCATCACCTCTCCTGGTAGGCCTACTGTGTTTAGTAGCCTATGCTCAAAAGTAGTGCTATTTTGTTATACAGAAAAACCTCTAGTGTAAACAACAATAAGAAACATTTGTATTCAGTGACAGAAAACCAGCTTTAAAGCCACAGTTAGTGTAGTGGTTGGAATGAAAAAAGGTTAGTAATCCTACTTCTGTCCTGAACAAACGTGGGAAGAAAAGGGAGCACATGCATTTGAGCATCAAAGATCTTGTATAGAATTTTCCTATTACTCACACTTTTAATATGTGGGTTCACATAGAAATTTTACCCAGAGAAACATTTTAGCCTTTCCCCAAGCCCCACTGTAACCAGAGGTTTTATCTTGATTTTATCAAATACTACAGCAAGTTATGCTACTGCTATACAGGAATAATTGCACCCTGTTGCCTGTTGCACCTCCCTGCTGTGCATTAGATGTCCCACAAGGAACCAAGCAGAAGTAACCACCCATCACAGTGGCTCAGTCAGCAGTCTAATACCTTACACACATAATTAGGATGACTTTTTATCAGTTCACCCAACTACCAATCTACCAGCAACTGCTGGAACCATTTAAACATAAGAGTGCCAAAGAATATCAACCCCCTGGTCTTCACTACAATGCTTTACTGAAGCTTTGTTTCCCTGAACAGTAATAGAAGCTTCTGTAAATCCAAAGTACACCTCTAGAAGCTGGCAAAGAGTTAATCTGACTGTAACTGTAACTGACAATGCAGCAGAAGCCGACCAGTACCGAGAATTTAACTAAAATATAAATTAAACGATCTCAATTTGTTCAACAGGGTTATTTGATTAATTTGGCTAAGATTTGAGTCATTTCTCACAGGACTAAAAGAAATAAAGGGGAGGGCAGAGAGAAATTTTGTTCATGTTTCCTCCATGCCTATTGTGAGGCTCTTTGGGTTGGGGATAGCTGTCTGTCTGCCAGACAAAAATTCGTTTGCTGGATACAACGGCACTAAGCAAAAGAAGTCAAGAAGAAAGTCACTGTACAGGAGTAACAAATAAAACTCAGCATTAAATGCAGAGTGAACTCTTGCATCCTAGGTGACACCCTGTTCAGAATCTGCAATTCATTTTTTTTTCCCCAGATCAGAGCAGCCCTGTATCATTTATGAACTGGTAACCCACACATGTTGGTAAGAAGCATGCACCTCCATCTCCCTCTGCTGTCGAGTCCTCAGAAAACAACCAACTGCAATACTGTCAGCACAAGGCAAATCAGGAACAGTCTAGAGTAGAGTTCCCAACCCTGTTCATGACTTAAGAGAATAAATACAGACTTAAAAGATAACACTATATACCGAAAACATTAAATCAGAAGTTTGAGTTTGGGATTTTCTACCACCACTCCTCCCCAGCTTTTAACTGCTTGTGTTGCTTGAATGCAAAAGCAAGATAATTCAAAGACAATATGCAATTCTTAAGAGATTAAATATAGTATTTTCTCTATCTAATCTAATTCTATGTTAGCAATTATTTTAATTCTGAAATGTGGACTGAATAAAGTAAACTGCTGCAAAGTCTCAAATCAATTAATTTATCATACCTCACTTCCTACCTCAGAGCAGTTTATCTGCTCTCCTCACAGTGTTAAGACCCAATTAAAAAAAAAAGTAGTACATGAGCTTCTCAACTCTTAGAAGTCCTGAGATTACAGGTTCTTGAAATCTATGCTAACTCTGGGCTTTGGTTATCATGAGGATACATAATTTACATGTTTGTTGAAAAAATACCCAACCACCAATTACTCTTACACCAGATTTCAACTGCATGACAATGCAGATACTTTTTTGCTTCCAACTAAGGTACAGAATGCTTCAAAGGAAGTGTGTTCCTCATGCTGAAGAAAGTGAATACAATAATCAATGTAGAATCTATATGAAGACAGTTGCAACAAAACCTGATGAGAAACAGATTTTAGACAGAGAATGCTAATATAGTAGCATATATTCCTCAAAAAAAATTGAGGGTACCTATGGATCCTCCTTGTTGCTGGTGGCAGGATTACTTTCTTTGGTTTGAAATTGCACATGGTGTAAATAAATAGAATTCCAGTCAACAAGAAATGCAAATTTCTATCCGTACCATATTCAGTGATTTATTTTAGGATGCAGATGCAATTAATTTCTATTTTGTCTTCCTACCCATTTGTGAGATACAGAACTTAGTAAGATCAGAAGTTCACAGTATTTTCTCTCCTAACCTTAGATGTCTACAGTGTGATCTACTCTTCTACATACACATTAAGACAGGAAAATCAGGGGGCAGTTGTTGTTAGACTAATACAGCCTCTTGTACTGCTCAGCATAGCTAGAGCCCATGTGTGCAAATTCCCATTTATTTCATAGCACAAAGAACTAAATGGAAAAAATTATCTTAGCAATGTACAAACACTTAAAGGCTTACGAACCAAAGCCAAAGTGCACAGGTTCAGAGTAATTCACTACTTGCATTATATCATAGTATTTATAGGAAGACATTTGTCCTGTATTGTTTTCTTGACAAAATTAATACATAGTACTTTTTCCTGCAACTTTAAGAGCTCACTAAAAGCTATATATTATGTTTGCAATATTGGTAAAAACATAAGAATGGCACCAGAACAAGAAGGAACAGCAATGTGCTGCTCAGGAGAAGACTAAACAAGCACAAGATTCCTCTTATTCTGCACACTAAACTGAATTTAGTATAGATGTTTTCACAGAATCTTAGCTGTAACTTCCATAGTTGTTACCAATTCATGTACCAGAAGACAGCCACCAGTTTCTTACAGATGGTGTTTTCTTTCATCAAGCAACACAACTATAAACTTCACCATCTTACTTTGTTATGAAATAATCATTACCTTTAATACCATTAACAAGTTTCTAGTTCTAACTGAAATACCACAGAACAGTTCACTGCAAACAACTGCTCATCAATATACTTACTTGCATATTGCTTTTCTCATGTTTCAACTGAGCATGGCTAGTTCAATACAGAAGACTAAGCAAAGCTGGAGTCAGTCAGCCTGAATTATTTAGTAATAACACGTATCTGATGTTAAGATTATACAAAAGCTTCCACTTATATACTAGAGAATTTATTAAGTCCATTTAGAGAAAGAAGCAATTGTAAAAGAAAACTTCACAGCAGATTACCTGCTTCTGAGGAAATGAAAAGGCCTCCTTCCCAATTGTGTTAAGGGCAACATGATGCTGGCCCTCCAAAATAAGCTGCTTGTTGTCTTCCACAACATATGCCTACGGAATATAATACAAAGACATCTGCAGACCAGAAACTATCATAAGATTCATAATATAGAATTGCTGACTGCCCCCTAACTGAAGTGGAACATGCTGTACTTATCGAAGCTTAGAGGCTAGCATGACATATTTATGCCAATTTCCACTTCATAATATCTGCACCCTAGTAAATGAGACCCTTTTCTTCAAAGCAGACTGGGTCACTCTTAAAGTTCTATAAGAGCAAGCATTAACAAACCCCTTAGTTTAAGATTTCCTAATTTTCTTTTTTAAAAGAGAACTTACAAGAACTGGGTGCATCCAGAGTAACGTAAAACCATTTAAGGACACTTATTACAGTAATAGATACTAAAACTATCTTTTCTTCTTACATCATTATAGTTCATTTGATTGTTCCCAGAAAAAAAAATTCGGATTTCATATGCATATGCCTGAATGTTCAGGATGCCACATTAAACTGTTTTCTAGCTGTAATGTTTCATGTCCAAATTACCACAAAGGCCACAACCATACATACCTTCCACAGTACCACAATGTTCAAATCCACTTCACTGCATCTTTGTATCAACCTGACTGTTTCATCAAACGATTGTTTCACTGCCCTTTGAGATGCATGAGTATGAGATTGCACATGTGTTCTTTTAAATTCAGAGGATAAGCTTTGGAAAAAGAAGTCTCCACAAGGACTGGCTGAACTTACTATCTACAAGAGAAAAAAAGGAACAAAGTGTTCAGAACAGGATGCGAGCTGACACAAGTTGCTCTAATAGAGCTCATCACTGTAGCATTTCAGTTCCATTATCCTGCTTTGCTTCCCTTTGTAAAGCTACAGGACGCCAGACACCTTGGTTTCCATGCCTGGCCTGTTAGAGATCACCCCTATCTAAAGGGCTGTCAAAGGTAATATAGGGAAAACAAGAGCTGTAACTTGCCAGTTTAAAACTACAAATACAGACTTGGAAACAGGAGCTCTGATTATTATCACAAAGCAGCCTACTGTGATGTATCAAGTCTATTAGAGAGAGCTGAAGCATCCAACTAAGTAATATGAAAATCATTTTTGCTTATTAATATTTTCCTCAGCTTAGCTAGAATTATTTATCTAAATTAGGAACATACACTTTGCTAGCAATAGCACAGATAGTAGACTGCACAGCACATCCCCATAGATACGTGGCACAAACAGAAGTACTGTGCTGTTTGCCATCATGTGTGCCAAGCTCCTCCAACACCAAAAGCCTGGTAAGGAAACTGGTTTTTAAGAGCGACAGCAATGATACTGTGTCCTGAAGCAACTTTAGCTTCCCAATCCCTCATTTTCAAAAACGCTAGCTTTTCCAGAATATGCTGTTGCAGGGCTGCTAATTATTGCACTAGCAGAACACTGGTAGGGAAACAATCTGCTTTTGGAGCAACTTCTCAGAAGGGAGCACCCCTCCCCATCTCCCCACTGTAATAAATTGTTCTCAAGGAAAGGTAAAGTTCCTGCAGCTCAAATTTCAACTCTAAAAATGCAAAGGACCATCTTATGCTTATGAAATAAAATGGTAGTGAATAGGTTTTCTTTGGCTTTTAAAAGCTGAATACATACAGGAAAGATGTACGTTCACCATAAAATAAGTGATCTGACATTCAGCTGACTAAATCCACTACACAGATTGCTGATCTAATGCAAGTAGCCTACTTTCCTCAGGTTTTGGAAAAGCATTTGCTGTACCAAGATCATTTGCTGAAAGGATTATTCAATACCTGTATGTTTAAAAGTATTAGAGGAGTGTGGTAGTCTAAAATCCTAAACTTCTAGCAAAATCAAACAGACTTCTTGAACTGACTGCAACCTCCTATAGTAGTTTTGAAATTCTGGGACCAACATCCATTAGTTTTCCAGTTTTTCAAGTAAGCTGTAATTAGAATTTTTAACCTGTCTTAGTACAAGTGTAATTAAGAACAAGAATCTGATATCTTCAGACCTCTACTAGAAAACTAGAGGGCTGGGATATATTTAAAAATAACTACTCCAAAGAGCTGAAAAGGAGGAAAAGCATTAGGAAAAAAAGCTAGCACTGCAATGTGATCCCAAAGTAGTTCAACTGTGGAGCTGGGACCCTAATATTCCTGACTATATGCTAGCCTAGGTTACCTTACCACCTCTTTGTCCTTTCACAAGAGAGGGACACCTTGCACAAGACAAAATATGCCGCTGTACCCATTCACCTACCTGTTCATTTCCAAAGACAATATCTGCAAATGTGTAATTTTCTAAGGGATAAAAAGAGAAAGCACCATTTTAGCATCATGAGAAGTCACAACTTCAGCATACAGTATCCAAAAGAGTATTTTTCTCAAAAAGTTACCACATTCAGGAAAGAACCTACCTTCTGAGTTTTTGCATCTCACTGCTTTAAAACATAACTTTGCTCTCTCTCTGCTAGCGAGTTTAGTATCTGAAAAAAAAAAAAGGTGGCAAGATTTGTTTTTCACCCTCAGCATCATCAGGATCCCTTAGACAAAAGTCAGTCTTGAACATTTACAAATAGGAAACACACTGATGACACACAAGCACAGCTAATCAGTCATAGCAACTGCACACAACACAACACAACTGTATTTCTTGTGAGGAAAGCTATCAGCCACCCCAGACATGGATTTCAGTACATCACAGAAATAATGCAGCTGTTAATTAAGCTTGTTTTTAAAATTAATTAAGTCTGAATAAGTTAACTGTAAATATACGTTTCCTGAAACACGGACAAAAGAAGGGCTTTAGTATGTTTGAAATGGACCAAGTTCTTGGGTATTAATTATTCTGAAAGCCAAATTCAGCTCCTTGTAAGATTCTTTAAACTGTTTTTATCAGGCAGAAGCTAGACTTGCCATCATTTTGGTCATAAAAATACACACCTTTGTCTCCAGAGATGTTAACAGATTTTTGAAGCTTCCAGTGCTTGCTATTGCTTGAAACTTGCACTATATGAAATTCCTTAACACCCGTCTCACTCTAAGGAAGAGACAAAAGTTATGTCAAAGAAAACCAATCACAATTGTGATGTGATGTGCTACATTCCACAGCAAGTGTTCACTGCAAGGTGGCACTGTTAGAATCTTAATTTAACTCATTATTCACACCATTCATAACACACAATACTTAGAGACAAGGAGAGATTGAAGACCCACTGTAAAGTAAAGCAACAGTCCCAGATCACAGCAACTTCCAATTCCAGTAAACAAAGCCACACAAAGAGGAAATAAGGATCCCCCAGAAAAAGATCCACAAGCTAGTATTTTAGATTAAGAATGACTTTAACAAAAACAAGGCTTTTTAACTCCAATGCAGAACACTGTCCACAAAGCTACTTAGTTTCTAGGATTACCTCAGGAGCATTGATTGTTATGTCATAAATCCTAGAAACTCAAGATCTATTTATTTTGGGTTTACATATAGACACAATAAAAAGTTGCTTTCGGAGTTGGCTTCCTTTCTTGTAAAGAGTGAGGTAGTAGTGGAAAACTAAGCCTCATATTGTTAACTTGGTAAGTCCTTTATAAAAACATTCCTCCCTCCCTAAAGGAGTGGACAATATTCAGTAAATGAAGAAAAAAACCAGAATGTACACACCTTTAAAAGAAAATGACAAATCAACTCAGCAGTTCCATTACCAACTAAGTGTCTATGAATTCTATGAACAGACAATTCAGTTACCTTGCTTTGTGACTGAAAAAATGGGAGCAGCTTTACCAAAAAAATAAGTAAATTTAAATTAGCATGGTATGAAAAACTGAGTATTTTCATCTGCTTTAGTAAGTCAACAGATCACAACAGACATATCTGTATTTGGCTTATATTAGCAAAAATGTCTTTATAGCTTGGTGATAAATGTAAACACAGAAACTTCCTTCAAATTGGAGCTTAAATTTTGACTTTGACATTACCACTAATTCTACTAGTGTTTTCACTGAAAGGTTGCAGAGGACACAGGTAGTTCTGAATGAGACAATCTTGGAAGTTGCGATCAAGAACATTCATCGATTTGGAATAAATCTTCCTAAAAACACTCTGAACTGTAGTCTTGCAATATGATTAGTATAGGAGACTTCCAGAGAGTTGAGGTATAACTTAATACTCTTTCCAACAGCAATTGAAATGAACAAATATGCAAGGTTTATTTAGTGTTTGCAAAGTTACTGTAGAAAAACCTTTTACTTGAGTGTTGGTTCCAGTGGTGACTCACATCTGCTGAGCTTCAGGACAGTATTATTATTAATAAAAATAAGAACTTACAGTATTGATATTTTCTACATCCACAAACAGCAACATGTTGTCCCCTCTGCCTTCTTCATCCCCAAGTGCATTACTTCGGCAGACAGTAGCCCTAATGTGCAGAGACCGGCTGGTACAAATAACTGCAGTGTGCCTTAATACTCTATGACTAGGAAAGGGAGGAAGGGGGAGGAGAGAAAAGAAAAGAAAAAAAGAAAGAAAAAGACAACATTTTGAACAACCAGGACTGTCCAGACCATGACATCAAGAAATTTAGCTTTTATGTTTGTCAGTATTAGGACCATTAGACAATTTATTTGTTTCAACCACCAAAGATACACTTTTCACTGAAGATACCCTATCAAACCTACTTTATTTTTAACCATCTTGCTGCATGGGTAGGTGCTCTTCAAACACACAGTCTCTTAGCCAGTGTGAAACATTAGAGAAAAAGAGTCACGTGTTACTGTGAGGAAAAATACATCAGAACTATTTCAGATGGAAGACAACTGGCAGAGTGAAAGCAAACAGACACATACTGGCACACAGATATCATTAAGCTATTTAATGCCACGAAATGCCTTGGAAAATAGTTTTTGAGTAAATAAGCCATAGCAAGACCACTACTTAATCTCATCTCTTGCCATAAGTATTTACTAAAAAGCACTAGGATACCACCGCATTCAATAAATTCTCCTGAAAAGGTAATAAAAGAGAACCAAACCACTGCTACCCTGCCTTTTTCCAGGGGACAGCAGACCCTTTGTGAAAGTTATCTTCCTGTTTTTCTAAAGATGAGTACAATTCCATTCTTAGACACCATCAAAAGACATGAGGTTTTCCCATGTAGAAGCTTTTAGTTACTGTAACTTCCATGTGGAAACATTTTAGAAGCATGTTAAAGTTTGATATGCATTACCCACTAAATATGCTGAAACATCATGTGACGCTTGTTTTTGGGAGGGAAAAATCAGTGGCTTCCTAAACTCTACTTCACAATGTCACAACTGGAGAAGAAACTTTAAAGTTTTGCAGTTAATATTCAGATATACGGATGCCCATATAGCTTTCAAGTGGCACAAATTATACCATTTTTTAAACATTTAAAAGTTATACTCAGTCAACAAAGAGCACTGCTAAACCAGAGCAGCTCCCTTAAGTTCCCCTCAAAAGTTACATACCATAGGGAGTAAGTACATTTCTCAAACAACCCTCTTCCATCTCTCAAACACCTCCGTTTCTGAATGCTATGAGTTGTAGGGGGACAAGTTCTCTATTCCTTCAGACTAGCTTAGAGCCAAATGAAATGCTAACTTCGGTATTTCAGAAGCTACGGAAAAATCTAAATCAAGAGTGCATTTGCATGACTTCAGTTTTGAGAATATGCTACTGATCCACTCTCAACCATCTTCAACTTACTCTGCTTTGGTTTACACTGCAAACCAGTCTCACGGTACATGAACTTTGTTTTTCTCTCAGAACTAGCCTGGAAAACAAGCTTCACCCACAAGAAGATATTCAGTCCATCTTACTAGAGCTTATCTGAAGTAACCCTGGTACAGACATCAAGCGTGAGGGTTTAGGCTGGGACAGTCAATTTTCTTCACAGTAGCTGGTAAGTGGCCACATTCTGGATTTGTGCTAGAAACAGTATTTACACAGGAATGTTTTTGTTATTGCTGAGCAGGGCTAGCACAGGATCAAGGCCTTTTCTGCTCCAAACCGCACCCCCACCAGCAAGCAGGCTGGGGTTGCACAAAAGGGTGGGAGGGGACACACTGGGACAGCTGTGTCCCCAGCTGATCAAAGGGATATTCCATATGATGTCATGCTCAGCAATAAAACTAGGGAGAAGGAAAAAGCAGGGCCTGATGACACATCTTCCCAAGCAACCATTACACATGGTGGAGCCCTCCTTTCCTGAAAACCTGCCTGCCCACAGGAAGCGGTGAATGAATTTCTTGGGGCTTTTTTAGCTTGTGGTGTCAAACTTGCCTGTGCACTCTCTCAAGAAACTATAGCCCAAAAAGAAACTATACAACAGCCTGAAAGTCAAACTTGGTATTTAACCCCTCCAAAGAGAACAAATTTCATCACAATACAATTACTAACCAAATTTTAACTAAGAACAAAATCTTTTATTCAAGGTAGACAAGATTTTGTTTTATAAAATGTAGAAAGAAATTAGGTTACGATTTTTCACCCTATGCCTCAGAAAGATGTGGCTCCAGATGAACTAAATATGAACTAAGTTTGTATTACACAGATATCATTAAGCTATCTGAATTCCATTAGCCCATTACTACTTCAATGAAAGCACTGAAGGCTACAAAATTTCATATGGAAATTAGATCATATAGTAGAAAAAATATTGCTTAGAATAGCAGATAACAGGCCATTTTCACATCATCACAGTGATTGAGAGAAATTCAGTAATATTTACTTCTAACATTACAATGTTTATAATGTGTCTAATAAGTATGACAGAAAAGGTAGACTAGAAAAACTTACCACATTTTTGAGTGTTTTTTAATACTTTCATAGTAAAACAAGAAGTTAATTTCATGAACACCTTCTTCGTCTGGTCCCCGTAACCACATTGGCAGCTGCACTGAAGCCCCAGGAAGAAGAACAGCATCAGGAAGCGGAACCTGTATTACTTCAGGTGAACCTCCCGTGCCAATCCCAAAGTCTGCAGAAGAAGCTGAAGACAGCAGTGCTGTTCGCACAGAGGTAGGATCTGTCACAACAGTCTTGTAAGCACTACAGTTCTCAGAAGCTGAAGGACTTAGTGGTGTTAGAACAGCAGTATTCCCACCAAAAGTGAAAAATTCTGGATGCTTGGACACGACCTTCAGTGCAGTAAGAGGACACTTGCTTACATTCACAAATTCTACGTATGCTTTTCTGATTTCTCCACAGAGAAGCCCAGTAGGAAAATTTATAAAGAACACCTATATGGGAGAGAAAAGGGAAAAATAAAAACCTCAACACTGAGCTAAGTTGGGAATGCTCAAGAAAACAACCATTAACACTAACCATACTGCTGCCTAGAGCTTCCTGAGGGGAAGTGAAGGAGGTGCAGATCTCTTTGTCCTGAAATCTAGTGACCAAACACACGGGAATGGCTCAAAGCTGCACGAGGGGAGGTTTAGACTGGACATTAAGATGTGTTTCTATATGGAGAGGGTGGTCAAACAGTGGAATAGGCTTCCTAGAGAGAAGGTTGATGCCCTGAGCCTGTCACTGTTCAAGAGGCATCTGGACAAAGCCATTAACATATTGTAACTGGGTGAGGCAGCTGGACTGGATGATCACTGCAGTCCCTTCTAGCTGATCTATCCCACTCTATAGGGGCCTGTCGTTAACCACTTAGCAAGACCATTTTAATAACCCTAGAAGAGAAAAGCACTATGTTTTAATTAACCAGAAAAAAGCAATAACTACTCTATATGAATGGCAAGCAAACTGAAAAAAGCTTCTTTGCGTGTTCCCTGCTCACCTTAAAATCTGGCTACCAAAGCTATTGGCAACTAAAATTCTAAAGGGAATACAGCAGTTTCAGAAGGATACTAATTTTGAGGCTTCGAGTTTCAATTGGAAAAAACCCACACAAGTTTGTCACTGATCACAAATTACCTGGAAAGATTTAGGCATTAACAAAATCCAAGCCTTCATTGTTAGAATTACATTTACAAACTGCATTTAGCTATTTTCTCAAAACTGCCAACAGGAAGTAGCTACACACCTCCAACAAAGGCATTTCTTCTGTAATAATGGGATCTAAACGTCGATCAGGTCCATATTTAATCGATGTTTTTTCCTCTTTTGTGTTATTAAGTCGAGGTCCTTGGATTTCTAAATCTTGTCGTCCTCGTACAGATAACCCATTGGAAACAAACTTTCCTGAAAAAAAATTTTTAAAACTTTTGTTTAGTTGTGTTTTTTAATTCCTAACTTTGCCTCCAAGGAATGATCCAAAGCTCCCAATCCAATCTCAAACGTCATTTTGATTTTTGTTACTGGGCACATGCAGTGTTCATTGGTTAAGCAGCCTCACTAACAAAGAACTATTCAAAGCTTACAGTCACATAACACACGGCCAGTTCAAGTTCCAACAGCCAGTTATCCATTGCTGTGGACTTACTCTGCCCTTCAATAGTTTGGCTACAACTGGAAGGGAACTGGCAGACATAGTGCATGAAGTTGATGCATTCGTTTCCTTTCCCAGTTTCTGCCAGGCTGGAAAAGTCACTTAAAGGATTATTTCCTTTAAAGACAGCAACCACTCTCCAAATCGTTTTTATTCAAAACGTTTCCAGGCTCTAGATAAACAAGCTTCTATTTCTTTCAGACACTTTCACACGTTTTAATCTCCATTTCATCCAACAACTAAAGTCTCCATGTGGGAGACAGTTTCAGATGAATGACTCAACAAAACAGATCAAGTAGCATGCAATTAATTGTCCATTTATAGATTAATGTAAAGGAAATTCAAGATGCTAAAAAAAAACTGTATCAGCCAAATTTAAATTTGGGAATCTATAAAAAGAACTTCAGTGCAACATTTAAACAAAAGTTGAAAGTTAACAAAGCAAAAGGATGCAGAAGAAAAATGAATGGCAAGAGAGTCAATGAGAGTCCTTATAGATTCATCATGGCATAGATGGAATATTTACATTTTGATTTTTTACTGGTTTCAAAATTTCAACAGATTTAAAAGGAGCAATAAAGTATGGATCAGGCATGCTTCCATGGATCCCATGCTTCATGGGTTTCCTAAAAGAGACAATTTGTTCCTTTCCCGTTTCAGTTCTCTTATTTCTACATCCCTACCTGATGGAAAGCCTTGCATCATGGTAGTCAAACACCAGAATTTAGTTCTATCCTGCAGAAGCCATGTCTCCTCCTTCCAAAAACACACAATTTAAGATAATAATACACTTACCTGTCTGTAATCCAATAGAAGGATCTATCCCATCTAATGACACAGCACCTTGAACCGTGCCAAGATTATAAACGACTCCCAGAATATGTAGCTCCCCTGTTTGATGGGGAAAGAGCTTTAGTCTTGCCTGTGGAGATATGTTAAATTTTTGTTGTTGTTGCTACTAGAAAGAAGTACTATTACATTTAAATGTCCAATTGCTAAACACACTCACAGCTACATTTACTTTATAGGTGTGTCAGATGTAACTGCAACAGTAAATACAGATCATTTACTAGAATCAGCATTTCATATACACAGAATTTACCAAACCAGTTCACAGCTGAGAAATGTTCATTATGTTAGGAAAAAATCCTTAAAGCTAACTTCTACTGTGATTAACAGGGGCAGGATCACAGAATGATTGAAGCTGGAATGAACTTCATGGACTTCTGGAGGTCATCATGCCCAACTTGCCTGCTCAAGCAGGGCCATTTAGAGCCAGCTGCCCAGGACCACATCCAAAGGGCTCTTAGCATCTCCAAAGATGGATACTCCACAAACTCTCTGGACAGCCTGTGCCAAGTGCTCAAACGCCATCACATTTACAAAATAAGTAAGTGTTATAAATAAAGTTATAAATAAGTGTTTCCTGATGTTCAGGTGGAGCCTCTTGTGCCCACTGCCTCTGGTCCTGTCACATTTAAGCACAGCGATAAGATATATGAGGTACTGGAACCTCTGATTCAGTCATGTATTCTGTTAGTTTAGCATTAAGTTCAAATCATAACAGGTTTGAAACGCACACTAAAGTTCAACACTGAAAAAACTATTTTTAAAACAAAGCATAGTACTTACCACTTTTGTCTCCTCACTATTAATTAAGAATTCTGCTATTGCTTCAGTTCCTACCATATCTTCATCACATGTACCCTGAAAAGAACAAACAGCTCTTTAGATACTATTACTCCTAAGCAGAAAAAGTGCCATAAATAATATTTCCAATACCCTTCCTAAAGTGTTCAAGGGAAAAAAAATCATACAAATTTCCGAACAGTTATAACAAGCAAGTGCTGCATGCCCAGCTTCTAAGCATTTATGAATTAAAAAAGCAGCTTGAGAGCTCAGTAAACATTTACTTTAGAGAAATTTAAGATTTAGGACTATAAATTGGAACCATTCCCAGTCAGTTTCACTGATATTCACAGAAGTATTTATCACACCATTAAAGTAGCAGTTCAGATCAGGACAGAATGGAAAGTGTAGGGTAAGCCTTGAGACTTAAACTATGTGGAACCATGTTTATAACTCTGGTAAATACTTGCAGCACCTTTAGAGATCACTGTGTTCCAAATGTTTTGGCCAGGGAAACAAATTATTTATGAATTTCCTGTAATATTCAGTATTAGAACATACTAAAACCTTTAAAACATACATGTGAGAACAGTCCATTAGAGCTTTCAGCAGCATTAATTGAAGCATTAAGTTAAACAGTAGTACAATAGCTCATCTAAAGTATTCAAAACATTAATTTTTAATACAATAAATTTTAATTTCTCTTCTAATCAAGATACCAGGATGTTCCTATGTTATACGAGCACCATTTCTCAGAACACACATTTCACTATGTACTCAAATGTACAGTAGCTCAAATAGAATAGAGTATTTGATAATCTACCTATTGACACTCATATTTGCAGGTCAAGTCTAGTGTGACTCAAAATAGATGTAGTACACGTACAATGAAATCTTGGAAGTATTTTGTTTTGCATTCAGCTTTACGATACACGTTACAATTTGTTTGTTAACTTGGCTGCTTTGTACCCTACAGATCCAGGGAAATCTAGCTAAAATGAAAAGAATTTCCATAGCTACTTTTTTTCTTGTCTTTTTTTCTTAGTTTACACTTAAACCTTCATGTTTAATGTTTATACTTAAATGTTTTCATACTGTGGAATTTTGAAAATGAAAAGAATTTCAGTAGCTACATCTTTTCTTGTCTTTTTCTTTCCATACCTGCAGCTGTTTGGGGTGGAAAAGGATGAAGCTTTCCTTACCCGCTCTTTTGTTTCACCGTCATGCTTTGCACCGAACTCTTTAGGTTGAAACTTCCACAGCAATGAAAGGTCAGTCAAAAGGAGTGGAACTTTCAGAGGGTTTCGGAAGGACACTTCTACAGTTATTGGTTCTATTAAAAAAGTGCAAGAAAAATAATGACAACAGGCTTTCCCCATTACAGTCTGAAGGCTCACCTATCTCAGAGTATTTATGTACAAACAACTTGACAAGAATGTCAGTTCAAATCTATAATAAGGGGAAATATTATACAAATTTATCTAACTCAGTTTATTTCTGAAGTGTAAAAATTTTAACTTTACCTTCTATCACAGCAAGTGGAAATTTGGAGTTATCTGAGTAGCGATTTAAACAGAACTGTGTTGGTTGAAAGTTTGAAGGTATTGTTCCTTTATTTATCACAGACACAACCTGCTCCTCGAGTTCCTTCCACTGTTGTGATGATTCCGAGTCATACTCCTGATCCAGGCTTACATGCGTGGCTGCCTGCTTTTCACCTGGAGAGAGAAAGGCAGTCTTAGAAAGCGAGAACAGCAACGTGCAACAGCTGCACCAGAGGGCCGCACTGGCAGTTTGGTAACTATTCTTAAGATACTTTAAGTTCTAGGTCACTAGCATTCTTATGCTACAATTGATTTAGAAGAGTGAATTGCAAGACATTTTGAAATACACACATGGAAGACAACACTGAGAATAATTTGAGTATAGTTCAATTTGGATAGCATGGCATTCCAAGATTTTAGCATGCTACATGGTATACTCAGGCTACAGATCATTTTTATTTTATAACAGACTACAACCTCACAGTATAGCCCTGGTTTATATAAGAATTTCCACTCAGCCTTCTTTACATTTAGGAATCAGAGTGTTTCAAATATTTCATCCAAGAGGAAGTTAACTGTAAAGCTAATTTCTAGCATTGCCACTAGTGTCCAGTATTTGCTCCAGCAATAATAACCCCTTTCATGAAGTTCATTACAAACTTGCATTGACACTTTCCAGGTATGAAAAACAGTGGCAGTCAGCACAACCACATACACAGATTTCATATTTACACAGGAAGTCTGAAAACATCCAGCAAGTAGATACTAAGCTCAAGCTTTTCTTTTAAAATATTTTTAAGTTACCTAGTCATTTCAGTTTTACATAACGACAGAGTTTTTTTAAATGACACCAACTCTTGCATGTATTTTGGTTCCTTAAAAAAGGGACTTGAAACTGTTTACATATCATTTTCTAACCTTCTGCTGGTCGTCGATCATGCCCAAAGAAAACACGAGTTGCTGAGCTGTTAATATATGGTAAAGGAAGCTGTGGTAAGGGACCATCAGGTGACAGCTGAGTTGCATTCTGGAGCAAAGAAAACAAGAGTGTCATGTACACTACCTACCAATGGCTGAATGATAAGGAGGCCAAGTTAAAAACACTCAATGTCTGAACAGGGAGTACTTTTAAGATGGAATAAATAATTTCAATTAACTCTTTGACATAGATTTTTTTTTTCTTCAACAGGAGTTTAAAGATAGTGAAATCTTTATGGGCAAAGGAGAATAATTATTTTAGCCCTGAAATCTAATCATTACTGTCGCTGCGTTGCTATTACAAGCCTTATTTGATGCAAAGCTTGACTCTCTAACTCAGAATTTGATAAACTATATTCACTATCCCACCACCATTAAATGAGACTCTCACCAAGCTGAGCCGTGGACTCAAACACCAGCCTTTGGGTAAGGTCTGCCATAACTTAAACAGCACAGAAATTCTGTTCATAAGCTTTAAAAGACAGTATCTACATGGCTGCATATCGTGTGGCAATATCAGCACTAAACACCCCATAATGCATATGGTATACTTCAATCCAGAATCACTCATGAACTTAAACACAACTCAGTGAGTCACTTGATTCATCAAATTTTATCCTTATTAAAGAATGAAATTCACTACATGGATGGTGACAGAGCTACCTTGTCTTTATTAAAGATGTATTATCAAAAGCCCCCCAAATCATTATAAATTCATCAAAACAGAACAGATCCATTTCCTCTAAAAAATGATAAAACTTATCACAACTACAATTCAGCCATGACCCCCAAAAAGAAGACTTCACTTTATTGTAATAAAAACACATCTATTACATTACTGTACTAATAACCCATCATAATATCCATCTGTGAAAGTACTGCACATATGAGATGCAGCATATGTGGGCTTTTGAAGTCTGAAGTAAAAAATTGAACACATCAACTAGATTAAAAAAAAAACCAACCCTGGAACAAGGCAGATAAAACAGGAAATCATTTAATGATTTAACAGAAAATTAGTGGTAATAAAATCACTTATTACTCAAGAAACAGAGACAAGCAAGTAATTTACCTTATAGACATAGAGATATTCTCTTAAAAAAGCTCCTTGCTGAGCTGGAGGCTGTTTACTGTCATTGATCAAAATATGCCTGAAGGCAGACACAGCATTGTCCAGCTGACGAAGCGTAAAGGACTGACGACCAATGGTGAAGTTAATGTGGTCTTCTGCGAGAGACCAGCCTTTCCCTTTGTAAACCTGCATGGCTTGACAGTAGCAACGTAAGGCATGTTTCTTCTGCAAGAGAAAGGTTCATTTCTCAAATAATCCCATTATCCACGGACTGTAATTATAAATATAGGAAGACTGAACAGTAAGTCAGAAAAGTAGTTTTTACCATCTCCCACCACTATGCAAAGTGTAATGTTTCAGAACTGTGCCTCACAGAATCTGGTCAATACTAACCTAAGCACAGAAGTGTTTGTTCCTACAGTACAGAGCCCAGCCTCTAGATGAAGTTCACATTTTCTAAAGACTAGAGTAACAGGCAGTAAGTTAAAAATGCAAATAAAAAGAAAAGACTACTTTTAGAACAGTGAGGTTCCTTTAGGACTGACTGCTAAAGTCTACAGAGCTCTGCTGCCAAGATATGTCTGGACATAAACTGGATTTAACACATTTCATTCCACTCAAACTGAACTTTCAGCGTGACAGTTTCAGCCAACTGTTGATCAGTAGACATAGCTGGGACAAAAATCCATGCCAAGCAAACCAACAAAACAGAGTCCTGCAGTGTATACAAGAAAAACTACCAATCAGATCAGCCACTGGGAGATGGATGGTCCGATGCCAATCAGCTCCACAGTTCCTTTCCTGTACATACATCAGGACCCAGGCATTCAATCCCAAGTCTAGGTATTGAACACCTGTACAGACATTCACTGTACAGCTAAGTCTCAGCTTCTAAAAAATGGCAACAGCATTCCCTTACTTACAGCAGTAATGGGGGGGAAGGAAAAACCTAATATATGTTCACACTGGTACGGTGATGACAGCAGAGTACAAGCAGTAAATCCTTAACACTGGCACATACTAGTGACACTTTAAAATATGGTATTATGGTCTGCAGCTAAACAGCCTGGCTGATTTCTCTTCAGTAGCATTTTATATTTTGGTACCTCTAAGGATATGAAAAAAAAATAAGCTACATTGCCTATAACACTGTAAAAGTATTTATTGGAAACCAAAATCCCTACAAATATCAGACACAAACAACAAAGAGAACTGTTACACAAAGTCAAAACTTTTCAAAATGCATTCACTTTCCCAGAGAAAGGAACAAGATATAAAAGAATAAATAAATAAAAATTGATCAATAGCTCCCTATCAGTACTATCCTGTCATAACAACAGACAAGAAAACTACTGAATGAAGAAAACCAAGGAGGGGGAGAAGTACTCCTACTATTCTTCACATCACAGAAGCCAACAATGCAAAAATACTTTTTTTAGTCCTTACCAGGACAGTGAGACTGAGATTGGGTAGGGTGGGAAAAAATCCCCAGCCAAGACCACGGGGCTTTGTTCTAAACAGAATTTTGATGCCTTGGTTCTCCTGTATTATTGTCTTGCAATAACAAGCTCAGCAGGAGTCAAGCACAAGCTATCTTTACAGAATGCATCCTGCAACTAATGCAAAAAAAAAGCACAGAAGTTCTGTCCAACGAAGTTTATCTACCACACTTAGAGCTGCCTGGAAAGGCATGTGAATGGGAGTAAAAACAATCTGATCTGTATTGGTTTAACTGTTGCTTAAGTCTAACAGCCACAGAGATGCTTTGGTTTGTTGCGCAGTAACTGTTCATGCACCTGCACCTCCAATAAAGAGCAAGTATTTAAGGTGCCAGGAAAAACAAGTATCTAAATTTTGCTATTATTCTAATAAACTGAGTTTAACAAATAATTCTCTCCCACAAGTCACTCTTATCTCATGAGTGAAAATATTCCTTTGCCCAAAAAAGCCTTGTATGTTACTGTGCATAAAATGAGACTCAGAAATGAAAACACATATCACTTTAGCTGCAAGTCAGCAATCTTCAGCATTACTTCAAAAACAGAAGTAAAAGGCTAAGGCTATCAACGCAGAAGTCATTTTCAGAAGATTACAGAACAGAATACTGCTGACTAACACAGAAGTGTTAGAAGCCAAGAATCTTCTTCCGGACTAATGACACACTTAACATGTTTTTCAAAGTATCAAATACCAGGCATATTTTCCATGTGGAAAGATAATACTTACCTGGCCTGCTTTACTAAACCTGTGGCCAGCCAATATCATATGAAACGCAAACTTTCTAACCATGGGACTTCTCATGTTTATAAAACAATGGGCTGCCTGCTCCAACAGGAGTGCACTGCGAAGATCTGAATCCTGTTTAAAAGGAAAAAAGAAGAATTAGCCTGAGTTGAATAAAAACATAAAAGGCAACAGTGGCCTTGTTTTAATGGTAAGAGGGACAGTAAGTTGTAAGAGTTCTGTGAAGCCAAAGATTCTTTTATATGCAAACATTATATACGTATGTGAGCATATAAAAATAAGACTAAAAGTATTTTTCAATAGTGTTCAATACCATCATGTTCTTATTTCTTCTAGTGAAGAATATATGAACATGTTTCAGTATGAATAACAAAAGAAATATTTTCTGCTTTTTCAGTTACTCAAGCTACGGTTTCAAACACCAGCACCTCTGAAGCACTCTCCTACCTTTCCCCTCCCTCCCCCTGCAGATATTAAGGCTAGAACCAAAAAACAAGACCTCTAACAGGATGACAGAAAAATAGAGGGAGCAATGAAACTTGGTGAACTTTTATCACATGAGCCTTTTGAACCTATTGATTTCTTAATAATGTACAATTTCTTTCTATCACGCCCTTTTCTTCTCCTGCCAAGACTCAGCTATATTACTTTAACCAATAAGAACAGAATCTACTTGATTTTACCACAACTGGACTCCATGCTATCAGTGATGTTCAAGTATATATCCTGACTGCAAATACACTCAGACACCAATGCAGTATCCTATGAAGATTCTCCTTGCAACTACCAAAATGCACCACAGGCATACTACATGCAATTTCAAGTTATAAAACAATTGTGCAGAGCTAATAGTATTTAAATCCCTTGCTTAAATATCTTAGGCTGCTCTCATAAGCACTGGTAGCAAGCTTAAGTTGAAAGGGCAAGAATGAAGCTAGAGAAACACTTGAGAAAGAAAATTACACAACTAAACAGATTTATTCCACGCTTAATCTGTCCCAGGAAAGTCTCAGAAGCACCACATTTGGTGCAGCTGGCAACTAAGTCAGAACTACCAGTTACACTTCTCTCCAAGCTACAAAGGAGATGCTATACTATTACTGGTATTACACTTTTCTTCACTCCTTTTCAAGCAAGACAATTTCTGGGTTAGAAGCTGATTCCACGTTTAATTTCCACCAATTAATATCACAGAAGTGTAGGGTTTCACTTACACAGTAAGGCTCTAACGATTCATATGAGCTGAGCTACAGTAATGCCTTAGTTGCTTAAACTATAGAGAACTTCTGATTATATATGGGATAGCATCCATTATGGTTCTGGCAAGCCATGCTAATACTTTTAACACATGAGTTCTTAAGCTACACCATCCAAGAGCTAATCAGATGTCAAAGAAAATTAGTTAAGCCAAAGATAACATATTTAGCATGGTTAAGGAAGTCAAGAAAACCATTTGACTAGAAAAATAATAACCATACTAGTTCCTTCACTTACAGTGTAAACAGTTTTCTTCATTTCCTGCTCTATACCTGCTCATTTGCTACCTTTGGCTAGAAAATATTGTAGGAGAAGAATCAGAAGGTAACCTAGAAGTGTTTGGGTAAGAAAACAAATACGGAGAGGGCAGAAATGGAGAAAGCTACTGAGTTTTACCTCACTGGTTAAACGAATCAGAAGAGCAGCTGCCTCTGAATATTTGCTTTGACTTTTTAAGATTTCAGCACTAAGCAGCACACAGCGTTCAGCCAGCACCATGTTCCTAAAGTAAAAACATACATGTATTAATAAATATTTATCAAAATAAACCTCAGAAAACTTTTCAACTCAAATCTTACTTATTTTCTACACACAGCATCAGACTGAGGTTCTGCTGCTTATCCTTCTTAAAGCAAAATACATGAAAGTTCACTCCCCACAAAACAACCACATACAGATTGACACATTAAGTGCCCTATCCCACCATAATATGAGCTTCATAAAAGCCGAAGCTGGACAGCATTTTTGAGAACAGTACTGTATTTATAAAAATACCAACTAAAATAATCTGATGAACAAGAAGTCCAAGAGTTAGAAGCAGGTTGTACTGGCAAGTTGTACCCGGGTACCAGGTGCCCACCAAGCGGCTGTATCACACCCCCTGCTCAGCAACACAGGGGAAGAAGATCAGACTAAAAACCTCACGTGCTGAGAAAGGGACAGGGAGATCACTCACCAGTTAGTTATGGGCAAAACAGACTTGTTTGAGGGAAGATTAAATTAATTTATTGGCAGTCAATAACTGAATAGCACAGTGATAAAAAAAAACAGAAATAAAACACCTTCTCCTGACAAATCCTCCTTCCCAGGCTCAAGTTCACTCCCAACTCTTCTACCTTCTCCTCCCTGCAAGCAGGGCAGGGAAATGGGGAAAAGGAGTTGCGATCACTTCATAACATTTCTCCTACGCTGCTTCTTCCTCCACATCCTCCTCCCCTGTTTCAGTGTGGGGTCCCTCTCACAGATACAGTTCTTCAAGAACTACTCCAACATGTATCCTTTTTGTAGAGTAGAGTCCTTCAGGAACCAGTGTGGTTTCTTCACAGGTCACAGTTCCTGACAGCAACTTGCTGTGGCATAGGCTCTATACAGCCACCTTCAGGGTATGTCCACCTGCTCTGCCATTGGGACAGGCTGCAGGGTAGATCCCTGCTTTCCCATGTATCTCTGTGGGCTGCAAGGGGAAAATCTGCTTCAGCATGGTCTTCACCACAGGCTGCAGCAAAGCACTGCCTTCTCCTGACCTTGGTATCAGCAGAGCTGTTTCTCTCATTTTCTCACTCCTTTCTCACAGCTGCTGCTGTAAATGGTATTTTTACCATTTCTTAAGTGTATTGTCTCAGAGGTAACACCAGCACCAACACACCCAGCTTGGGCAGCAGCCATGTCCATTTTGGAACTGAGTGAAAACTGATTCTGCCACAGGCAGCTCCTGCTGTCTTCTCACAGAAACCTTCCTTGCAGCCACCCCACTATCTAAAAATCCACCATGTGAATTCAGTACACAAGTCCAATAGGCATTCTGTTAAGAACAGCCCAGATCTCCTCTCATGCTATCCTAGATATGTTAGCTTATCTTACTCTTTAAAGAGTTACCATTACTCTGTGATCATCTGGCACTATCACTGTGCAGGGCAAGAAAGTTAAGCCACCAGATCTTTCATTGGATCAGTACAAAAGTAAATAACATACTTGCAGATATCTCGATAGGTCTGAATTGCTGTCTCCATATAATGAGCAGGATATGGCCTAGGAGCTCCAGGCTGAAGAAAAGCTGATACTGCTGCCATTTCCTACAAGAGAAATTCAGTACTGTCACTGTAGTTTTTTCAACAAATCATAAGCCTCAAAAGGCTGAGGAACATGTTTCAACAGCTACTAAAGATCTTCATCTAATCAGTTACTGGCGTATAAAAGTATCCAACACACTATAACTGATAAAAGGTTTAATACAACAGCCGATTTATGGCTCTGCTTATAATTAGCCACACAGCAGCCAGAGAGTTACACACAGAAGTCTTTGCAGTCGACAGTACCCCCAACATCGTGCAGAAACATTGATTCAGTACTGTTTTACAAATCCAGAAGAATTTCCTACTGCAGGAGCAATCTTCCTGATAAAGTAGCACTACCATGTATTTTAAGATGAGGACTGTTTTTGAGTTTTGACTATATGAAATTACACTATCAGCTTCCAAGGAAGCTCTAGTAAACATGCAGTCTGAAATTTTACTTCTTTTTCCATGGATTGAAAACATGGTAGCAAAGTTCTTCTGCAGAAAGTAAAGACTAAGACTAGCATATTGCAACAAATTCATAATTAAGACTGCTTCTATTCATTTGGAAATTAAGATTTCTTAATATTTTTCTGATTATTCAGATTATCCAAGTGCAGAGCAACTGTCTGAACTGTAAAAACACACATTTATGTAAAAGTTTTAATCAAGATGCAAAGGTGTACAATAATGCCTCCACAGCTCTGTGAAGCAGAGTTTCAAATTTTAGCAAGTTAACCAGACTAAAGTTTACAAAATGTATCTTCTAAAAATTGATCAAATTACTCATTTTCCTCCAGTACTCCCATTTATCTTGTTGAAAATTACTTTAGTCATAAATAAATTCTTAGGAGGAAATAATGAATGAGTATGTGTTTAGAGTGGAATTCAGTTGTAATATACTCAAAGTATAGCCTTCAAGTCTTAAGTCCCCCCAAAATAGGCACAATACAATATTTATAGTGACAGTGTCTTGACTTTCTAGCAAATAAGTATTCTGCCAAAGCCTAGAAGAGATACTATAAAGCTATTTTATATCTGGCTTTGAGTTATCAGTTTAAAGATCCATTTTTCTGGAAGTTGCATTCCAGGTTTTCTCCTTTCCATACTTTAAGAATTAACTCTCCAGTTTTTAGTCACACCTTTATTGCCTTCATATAACAGCAGAAAACAGATTTTACAACACTCTAGAGTTTCTTAAAGATATGCAGCAAATTTGGGGAGATCCTTACAAACTTGGAGGTGGAGGAGGGAGATTGCATTTTGTTACCTTCAGACAAATATTAGAGATTATTAGAAAAAGTTCACAGAATGTTCATGTTATGTGAAGTACCAACCAGTGCTCCAGCTGCATAAAGCATTGCCTGATCATTTAAGAAGTCTTTCTTTGCTGTGTGGTAACAGCTATATGCAAGTTCATAGTGCTGCACCAAAAAGCACAAGTCTGCCATTTTCCGGATTTGAAGCTCCGGCGCTTCTGGTGGATACCTATAAATACAAATATTTAAATTCAAAGTCATCCTCTCTCACCTTAATATCTATTCACAAAGTAGTAATAAAACCTGCATTGCTTCAGCCTTGCCCAAAAACAGCTAAGGAAAGTGAAGCTGCTTCCTTTCTGCCACTGGTAGCTTGGTTTCACATCCTACTTTCTGATTAACAAGATTCACTGTTCCAGTAACACTCAAAGCAAGCATTCCTCTTAGCCAAGAAATACTGAATAGAGTTTATAACTACCACTGAAACTGCTCAGTCAGATTAACCATTAGAGCTAAGCACAGCTGTATGAGAAGGGAAAAAAAAAAGACTTTGACTGTTCACTTGGCTGTAAGTTATTTCTCCCCATTTTTTTGAAAGAAGTAAGTCCACTAAAAAACTATGCTTTATGCCAAAACACTGTGCAAGTTCCTGTCCTCTGCAAGAATCAATCCAACTTTTAGTTAATCCAATATATATATGAATCACTTCAGTAATAATCAAATACATTTTCACAAACACTTGTATTTCAAATGTTGTAGGAAGTAAATTACACTTACGAGTTCAAAACAAAAAGCTGGAATTAGCAACATTCTGATCATGAATCCAAAGACACACAACATAGACATTTGAAGCTGCAGGTGCATGTCAAGGGCATTACCCTTGACTAGATAATGACCAAAAATTATTTAGACTTCTGTGGTAAAGACAGTTGGAGAGTGATTTTCATGATTATACATCCTAATTCACAGAGGGAAACTACCAAAAGCATACAGAATTAGTATTTTGGTAACACTTAGAACCTGGTTTTAGTGTATACTAAGAAGCAGGTGCACTAAGTATGAAATTCCCCTTACTTTAGCTCTTGAACATATTGCAAAAGCAATACACTCAACACTCTACTGGAGTAAATTGCATAGTTACATAAGCAAAAACACCTAAAGATGGGGTTTGGCTGCAATGACAAGTGAAAAAACTTGTACAAACTTGTACTTGTATAAATCTCAAAAGAATCCCTCGTGGCAAACCATAGCTTCTTTTTATTACTATTACTGTTAAAAACATGTGCTCTTATTAACTTAGAAAGCTTCACTGAAAATAGAGCAGGCAGATGACTCCGCAAACAGTTTATTTTATCCCCTTTTTCTTTAAGGTCTGCTTCTCCTTTATTGTGCATATTTAGGCAAAGTACTTTTCATGCCTTTTTCTAATTAAAGTCATTCACAACACTCTGGTTTAGTTCACACTACAGAACACCACCATCAAATAAACACAGGCTTTCCCTCCCCACCTAAAAAAGGTACATTTACAGTTTAGATCTAAAAATAAGGACTGAGATTACTTACAGCAAACCAGAAGTGTTCTTGAGTTCATTTATACTTTTCTCTGGAACCTTGCTGCCACTAAACCATTTTTTAGTAGCAGAAAACAGTGATCGGCTCAAGCCTTTCCTGGATATTAACTGGAGAAAGACATTGAATTAGAGCACTACATTGCAAAAGATCTAAGTTAAACTAATATAAAAAGCCAAGCTTCATTATGGCTTTGTAAATTGTTTTTTCCTCCATAAAACAGAAATAAATAAAAGGAGTAAGATAACTAAGATCACACTTCTTTAGAATTAATCTCTGACACTGAGATAGAAGTTGCAATTCACGTATCTATTTCATCTCAGACAGTTGAGGTTCATATTCTTTCTGTAAACTGGAGAAATATCCATCTTAAGAACTTGAACATTTGATACATCTGTTTGAAAACTAAATTCTAAATAATTAGAATATCTAATTTGCGGTAGCAGTCCAACTTAAAATCTAGACTAAGTGCATACTACAAGAAAGAACCTTCTGTGACCATCCACATAAAGCATTATCACACCATGAACATCAATTTCAAGTGTCAAAGGTATGAGCCACACCTCCAAGCAAAGTTACACAACTTTATTCTTTCAGATAACTTCCACTTAGAAGGAAACTTCTGCAGGGAACTACCACTCCCATTCTATAAGGCAAACTATATCACTCTTAAAAGGCAATTTTAAAAAGCGGAACATCTCCATTTTCCTACCAGAACTAGGACCTTATCCTACATTCCTGTTTGCTACACTTTATGTAACCACTTCTTTTTAATGTTTCTTCATAAAACTTACTAAATGTAAATATGGTCAGCACATACAAACTCCCAGAAGTAAATTCAAGGAGTGAGCATACCTTACAGGACATGATCCTTAGTATGAAAAGCCCTCATACTTAAAACTACAACTTGAATAGACAATCCAATCAAAATAAAATCAGAAGTCAGATAATAGACTGATATTTGAGTCCAAGACTTAATGCTAAATACAGTAATTTGATTGCACTAATGTAAGTCAATCCATCTCTGCAGTTGTTTAAGGGCATATAAGAGTGAAACACTTGTAAAAGAACTGTGATGCAAATAACTTTAATGTATGCACTTGACTTAACATGGACGTGATATTAATCACACTTCCAAAAAATCCTAGTTTGAGAGAAGCATATTCCCTGCAAAAACTGCTAAGATCAGAGTTACATGATTCAGGGTGTCCCTGCATTTTTTTCCCTGTCAAGTAGCAACTGAAGGATGCAGCTTTTTTTGCAGATGATTATCGATTAAATGCATTTCTTAAATTTAGCTGTGTATTCTGATGTTGAAACACAAAGTCCATTTTGTTCCCCATGCCAGAATCGTCCAAGAGAACAGAATATTAAGATTTTAGGGTCAAGAACAGATTTTCCTGGAAACAGTTCAGACAGGCTTTCACCAAGAAGCCACCTTGCACTGGAGCTGTTGATACAAATTAGTACTCATTTTTTTAGATGACAAATTGAGCAATAATGAGAACTTCAGTTATTTCTCTTAAATCTACTTACAGTTTTCAGCAAGAGCGTTGAATCATTAGAAACAGAAGGAAGTAATACTGTCAAAACAGATGTTTGGATAACTGGATTTATACCCCAACCGTTTTTCCTTATAGCACAAAGTATTTTTAAGAGTAAACCGACCTGATCATTGAGCTGTCGAATTGTTTTCTCTATGTGTGGCAAAAGTCCCCGAAATGTGAATTCCTGTATGAACTGCCTAATTCGATCATGATCTGTGAGAGTTAAACAAGCACCATGAGGTGTCCCAGAATTTGACTTCTTCGAGTCTTGCAGCGATGTAGAAGCCTTCATGTAATCAGTGCTATCCAAACTGCCACTGGGATGATCCAGTTGAAGGGGGTGAGTCTTAAAGTTATTTGACAAGCCATCTGTTGAAAGATTGAAACAAAAACTCCAGTAAGTATAAAGTCACTTAAACATTTTGGGTTTTAAAGATCATTTTTACTAACCTACTTCAAAGCTTTCCTTACTCAGAACTCTGTAAAGCAAAGCAATTCACCAACTGTTCTACATTATAGATCAATGCTGAGCAGGCAGCAGCACAGCACTGAGTATTGCATCATTCCTGAAATTCGCAGAAAGTTCAAGGAATCTCAAGAATTACAACATGGCTAAATATGTACGGTTTTGGTTCTCAACTACAGTGCAAAAAAAATCTTCCAGTATGCTGACTAATATCAACACTGAAGGAAAACTATAGAAACATTAAAATCAAAATAAAGCATTCATGAAAGTTGGAAATGCAGCAATTACTACAATGGATCCACTGGGTCCATTATCTTTTTTCCTGCTTATGTTTTAAGGTTAAAAAAAAACTTAAACAAAACAAACATAATTTTCCATGTCCTTCCAAGCAATCAACATGTAAAACAATTTCCTCCGAACTCCTCTTCATTCAGTGAGAAGGGCTGCTGACTACTATTGCATTTAGCTCTCTGAAATAGACTGAGACACTGCTTCATTCTAAGACTTAAGCAGTTCTCTTATTTATAAGAAAATCAGCTTGCCCTATCTGGCACCAAGCAAAGCTGAATTGTGAAAGCAAATCCTTAACGGATTTTACTCATGAAAAGTAAAGCTGAGTTTGTAAAGCTCAATTAGCAGCTCCCAGACTACATCTGGTCTGCAAGGCCTTAGAAAGATGGCAACTGTAGGCTGTCCTACACATGCTAGGTCTCCAAATGCATTTCAGGTGAGATATGAAGGATCCGGGCTGAGGCAGGCCAGACAATGCAGGGTACCTCACTTTTTCCCTATTTGATAATGCCTCTCATCTGAATCCTACACTGTTATCTGAATTATTTTTTAAGGGTGCATTAATTTCCACTCAATTTCATTTACTATTCTCTCCCATCCACAAGCTGAGTTCCAAGGCAAGCGCTTCCAAACAGCCTACAAACTAAGCACTTCCCTGACGTTTACAGATTTAATACTAAAACCAAGGACCAAAAAAGCTCCAAAACCTCAGCTTCCAAGTTATAGCAGAGGATACAAACCAAAACTTTCATTATTATGAAAATTGACCATTTAATCATATGTAATTTTTACTAATTACCAGAGTTTGCAGACAGTACATTCAATCTTACAAAATATGAGCCCAGTACATCATTAGCCATCTCATTAAGGAGATGCCACCAATCCAGTAGGGTCAGTACCACAGCATTTTACTTTGAGGACACCTAGAACATTCAGAAAACTATTACTCTGAGTTCCCTAACAAATCATCTAATTAATTACTGTCCAAGACGCAAGACAACCGGTTGTGTAAATGCTATAACATCAAGGTTTTCATAAAGTTACAAAGATACCTTTAATTTCACTGTCTATGCCGTCTGATATCAAGTGATCAGTATTCTTGTTTGAAACAACAGTATAATCTTCATAGCAATCCTGCCAGAAAAAGGGGGAAAAGAAGTCAGAACTTTAAGACTACTCAACCACATACAAAAGTCAGTAAACAGTAGCTGTCAACTTCAGTAAGTTAACTGAATTACTACAGCAGCATGTTTGTTCATATATATTAACTTCTCAAAGTAGTTTCTGAGGCTTTAAGAAACTGTCTTATTTAAAAGACGAAAGTTATATTCACCAAATGAAGCAAATACTTTCTGACTTGCTCAACTAGCTCCCCTGTCAACCAAAGCAACTCCAACTCTTACACAGCAATGCCTACAGCAGCAAAAATATATTCCCTAAAGCAGATCCTGAGTAAGCTCACACACACACAAAAATCTATATTGCACAGTTGACGTGGGCCAGAGAAAGAGAAAAATGTATTTTTAGTTTATGGTGGGCTATAACTCACTGGTCCTCTTAGCTTATAGAATATGAAATGTTTTGATTTTCCAGTACCAGCTACATTTGGTAAAGAAATACGATTCCACAAACCTTTTAATCATAGGAGCTATAACTGCAGGTCAGTCAAAAGCAAACTCAAAAAAAAGTATTTTTGGTTCTAAAGCCAAAAATACAGACATTTATGGTAAACTCAAAACACACTATCACTTGCAATCTTAGCAGATGACAGACCAGACTAGACACAAAAAGTTATCATAAAAACCACACATACTCCCAACAAAGCAACATACCCACACTATCTAGTGAAGTACAGAAGACCCAGGGAAAAAAAAAATTAAGAGTGAAGAAGACAAAAATGAAGGTTGAAAGTTACTATGAACAGGACACTTTTGAGGTTACCTCTTACAGCTCTTAAGGCATAAGTATTATTTCTGTGCTACAGTCAGTCTATTTCAGACAGTCCAGTATTTCAGTGCTCCTTACTGTCAACTTAAGTACCATAGAGGACAGTTCCTACTGAGGACTCATCTTATGCCCTCACAAAAAGTCATAGCTGTGTCAGAAGTATCCTGACTGCCTATTAGCTCATTCTGTAGAAACACATACATAACACTA
This sequence comes from Corvus brachyrhynchos, assembly GCF_000691975.1. Classification (NCBI taxonomy): domain Eukaryota; kingdom Metazoa; phylum Chordata; class Aves; order Passeriformes; family Corvidae; genus Corvus; species Corvus brachyrhynchos. Next base: position 673,432 of record NW_008236767.1, read on the forward strand.
AGGCAAAACTTAATGCAACCAAAAAATACGGACCTTAAAAACTGTTTTTAGAATACTGTAATACCTGGTTCTGGATCGTGTTTTTCTGAAGGTACTGACTCCAAGGATCTGGTATCTGTTCATCTGCTCCTCTATTAGACACTCGAGAATTTATTTTCAGCAAATAGCAACCCTGAGTTCCATACCTCTGTTTCATCTCTTCATAAATGGAGTCAGCTCTGAAACAGTACAACAACATTTATCCTGTCTTGATATCAAACTAACTTTAAAGTGTGTAGCGCAACAAGCTATTTTAGACTATTATTCATAGTGCTTAAAAGGAAAATTCTCCTATTTTTAAAGCAATCTGTTATGCAAGAGTAAAACTGAGAATCTTTGACAATTAGTTTAGCAAGCTAGCAAAGAAAGCATCTACCCCAAAAGCCAGGACTGATTCATTTCATTTTACATGAACACAAGAAGATGATCTAAAAATAATACTTTCAAATATCTGCCTTGATAATAGCATACTGGCTAATGGATCCTGTTGCATGTCTAATCTCAACAGAATTTATCAATGCAAACATTTTGGTCAAAGAGCTCGCTCATCTGTAAGCTCACTGAAGACAAATGACCCACCTCTGTTCTTCTCCTGTGCTTACATCATGCAGTAACACATAATATTTGAGCGTGTTTGGTATAAACCATTTAGGATACGAGTATTCACTACTGTGCTGAATCCGATGTTGTTCTTGCGACAGCTTCAGAAACTGCTCCACAGGGTCAGGTTCACCAGAAGAAACTACCAGCATACCTGAATTCATTACTAAGGACATATACCCAAAGAACACAGGGACAACCACTGTTCACAGAATAAAATAGGAAGTCTATAAAATAGAATGGATGAGTACAATACTTAAGCACATAAAACATGCTATCACAAAAGTATGTGCAATCAGAATTCGGCCTTAGTCTCAATAAAAAGCAATCAGTTAACTAACATCTGTAAAATGAGATGCAACAGGAGTTTGCTCCAATTCTGACAGTGAATCCAAGTTTAAGCTGCTATGTGATAGCTCATTTAAGATTTCAGATAGAGACGAGACGTTCACATAGCAAACACGTAGCTGAAATTCATCCCCACTGTATTTTAGCTTTCAACTTCCAAGGAGACTTGGGGCTTTATCACCTGAACAACAGTGATAACCAGCGTTCATAAACACAGAAACATCACAGCACCTGAGTAAAAAGCGGAAGTGTTCAGATTTTTACCTCAATGCAGCTACACAGTCATTAATAAGGAACATTCTGCTCTGCTACATCTACTCACCAAATCAAAAGACATTAACTCAGAGAAGCCAGAAAGCAAAGTTATACTTTAAACATTAGTAAATTCAGAAGTCAGAATCAGTATTTTGCAAAGTTAATTCTGCACAAGTACGGCCATTAACATACTTTTCCATCATACTGAAATTATAAGGTTCAGTAAAGAACTAGGAACAGTGTCATGAAACCTGCAGCATCATAATTACTGTAAAGCTAAACACCAGCTACATCATGAAACAGTGATTATTTTCAATTTCCCTGTAGACAAGCAAATTGGGCCTAAGCTTTGGTTAAAAAAAAAAAAAAGTGAAAGCATTCAGGCATTGTTCCAGTCTTTCCAGACTTCTTTTTGTCCAGCACAGCTCGAAGTTTACCAAATTTCCAAAACATCCTCTCCCCAACCTCCACCACTCCATCTGCTTACAAAAAGCAATTAAAAAGCAGCAGATGCATCCCAAACATACATTCCTCCGTTGCAGATAAGGGACAGTCAAGAGATACATAAAGAGCTACAGCAGAAAGTGTCTTAGGATGATGGAGTTTTGTTTACAGGTATTGGCTTTGAGCTCACTTTGACACCAAAGGAGTGTGTGGAGAAGGGGGAAAAACCCCAATACCAACAGCACAAAAAAACTCAGGCCAAACAACCACAAAGAAAACCCTGATGCCCTTATGAAATCAGTCTGTGTAGTCAGACAGTGAAAAAATATACAGGCTTCCAATCATAATTGAGAAAGAGTTACTGCAAAATTTTCAGTGTCTCCTACATTACATTTTGTAACAGCCTTCCCTGGAGCTGTCTGTAACACTCAAAGGATACATGCAACATAGTGGTTTAAGAATTCATGATCTGATGCAGGCATGGACTGAAGAAAGCACTCTCTGTAAGACTCAAACCACGGAGTAGTAGCTGAAATACACAATAAAATAGGAAAAATTAGACTATTAAGTGAAACTTGTTTACCCATTAATGAAAAGGAAGTATGAATGACTACACCTAAAAGTGAAGCCTGCAAACTCTGACAAGGTTTGCATGGCAAGGGAAAGAAGGGGAAACAGTCCAAGGTGAAAGTGTTTTAGTATTTACTACACAAGTAAGAGAAACAGTAACACTTGAATCAAATCCTGTGAAACTGAATAGCATCTTAAGCATCACATTCGTAGGCTCACATGTATTCAGTCCTTGTTAAACCAACTACTCTTTACCACTCCTTTAAACACCCACACACTTGGCAAAGAAAGAAAGAAATTCTTCTAACAGTCATTGAATTTCCAGGCTAGGGATGTAGGAATTAACCAAGAAACAAAATTCATTTTTGAGTATGTAGAGGAGCTAAGGATTACCAAAACTCTATCCTGCCTGTTTTCTCTAAGTGTTGACTTGGCTTGACAGCAGTTGCTTTCCCATGGCTGGCTAAAATAAACAGCTCAGCCGGCAAAGATCCAAGAAGGTAAAACCTCAGATCCAAGCTGTGCCATTAATGCCTTAAAATTTTAACCTGCCATGTTCAACACCCTTTTACAATAGGGATTTCATTTTCCTAACCATAACAAATCAAGGGAAACAAAGGATGTCTGGGACATCAAAAAAAAAATGTGAACCTAATATTGCCCATTTCTTTCCACTCCAACTATGGGTCAAACAGTGAATTACTATTTCTTCTTTTAAGCCTGTTTTATGCCATCTTAATTCTCCAACTCCTTTCCCTTGAGTGGGAAACGGACTCCAGAGCAAAATCAATCCACTTTCAATAACCTGATTTCACACTGAAGTAACTGGAATCCAGAGTCAACTCACCTGCAAACTAGCGAACAGTAACTAGTAGAGAAAAAAAAATAGTAAGAAAACCTGAAGGTAATTTCCTTATATGACCCTAAAAAATCCACATTGGGACTTTAGTCCCATAAAAATTTCTAATACTTTGTAAAGCTCTCATGCACCCCCTCAAAAAAACCAAGCCAAACCACCACCTTGGTTTCTTAAGCTAACTTTAGGAAACAGGCTCAATTTTATGAATTTTATGTTAGAACTATCTTCTAGGGCATTCATTTAATGCATTTTGCTTAATCATACATTGTCAAGACATCTTAAATAGGCTTCAGACACACAGAAGTCAGATACAGTCACACAAACTCAGTCTAGCAGTCTGCACATCTCACATAAAAAAAAAAAGCCTAATAGGAGACAAAACTTTGAGCTTTTGATTACAGCCTTTCTAGAAACTGCTCTCTGAGTACTCATCTAGGATATAAAAAGCTCTTGGCTTTACTGAGTCCTGCATGTAAACATGCCAACTATTTAAATTAAGGAAAACACAGCTTGTTATTATTAAAAACAAGCCATAAGAAAGTGACTCACATTTTTCACAAATATAACAAGCCATGCAGTAACTCAAGTTCAAAGTAAACACTGTTTAACAACCTAAGGCAGAATTTTCATCCACATTGTAGTTTCAAGCACTGTCTTCAAATTTTCACTTCTGTTTTACAGCTGAATCACAGCAAAAGGAAAAAAATCATGTGTTTTTTAAAATCTGACAATTACAAACAGGGAAGTACTACTTTGTTTTGTGGATTGGTTCCCCCACCCTTTTTTTTCATTAGGCCTATTAAGAACCCTGGAAGTGGCCTCACAGGCAACTAGATTCCCTCTACACAACCACAACGTTAACAGGATTCACTTGAGCATTTACAGGGCTGTAATCACTTATCATAGATACTTGATAAACACACACCATATTCAAAATAAAAGCAGTATTTGAAAACCATTTCACAACTGTAACATCTCATAACATGTTACAGCAGTGCATACCAACACTGTCATTTAGGTACCCAGATCTGTGTTTTGCATTTTTCCAGTAAAACATTTCCAGTATGATGGAACAGAACTGAAGTTTTGGCAAACTTGTTAACGTGTTCAGAACTTGTTAAGGAAAAAAAAAAATTTAAGTAATATTTGTACGTAACAGCTTAAAAATGGAAAGTCTACTTCATGAAGTTTTGTGCTCTTTAGACATTTAGTAGGATCTGAACAGATCCTACTGAAAGGACAGCTATTATTAACCAAAGGCATAAACTATTTAAAATACATAAAACTGAAAAACATCAAAACCTGGCTCTTACAGACGACGACACAGAACCTTGAGAGGTCAATAACCAACATGGTTTGGTAGCAGTCTCATAAACTACATAAAAACGCATGAGAAATCTTTTTCTTTTTTTTAAGGGTCATACTCCAGAAAGAATGTCAATATAGCAGAGACACTGTGCTCTAAGTACAGTCAGCACTTGAGTTCCAACTTAAAAAGTGTTACTATCCCCTGAGAAGGAAGTTCTCTAGAGAAACAGAAAGGACATTTGAAATACAGCACAGTGACAGTATACAGTTCCATGGGATCAAACAATCCAGGGTTTTTACAGCATCAAGTAATTTACCACCACCACCCTTATTGATTGTATGGAAAGATCAAATGATTTTGATTAACAAGAGTAGAAATGTGATTAAAAGAAAAATTAAAATCACCACCACCACCGATTTTTCAGTTAGGGGGAAAAAATGAAGGAACACACATCTACGTCCAGAAAAGTGCTAAACAGTTGTAGCAGATGGTAAGGAAAGGTGGATGGGGCACATGGAAAAGGAGTAAAGGGCAATTTGGCAAATCAGCACCAATCACAAAAAAATACCTGAATAAAACGTGGATGTGTTCAGTTCCATCAGTGTCTCTTTCCAATTACTGTACCAAGGAACACTAGCTTTAACTGAGCGATCTGATAGAAAAAACATGATATAATTATACTAAAAAGGGTCAGATACAAACACACTCTTGGCTTTTACACTCTGGTAGTGTGAAGTAGAAAAAATCTACACCATGCAGGCCCATGAGGAGCATTGAAGAGATTTGACTCCAGCCAACCTTAATCAGGAATATTTCAGGCTCCTTAACATTTGACAGTGTACTTTAATGGAAATCAATATTAATTTCTAGTTCAGCCCCAATGCTAGGCTCAAACAAAAATGGAAATTCTACCAAGTAGCAACGATTTAACTTGTATCTAGATGTTATCTCTATTTTACTAGTTGAAAGATACTCGAAACCTAAGGCAGTAACTTGTGAGATTTCCCAGCCTACAGTACTAGTTAAAAGTAGCTGAATACATTAGCTGCTGAAAGTGTTGCCCCAACATTCTCCTTCATCTCAATCATATTCCTCCAATGCCACATGCCAGCACTTATATCACGTAGCCCCGAATAAACACAGCCAGGGAACTGATCTGGCTGAAAAATTTTTTTCTTCTCTCAAATAATTTAATTCTTTAGTGGGATCATTTTTTTTCACTTTCTACATACACCAGTACATGGGAGAAGCAGGCATGGCTGAACATAAGCAGCTATTCAGCAACCAAACAAATCTCTCAGCACTAGACCACAGAACTATAAGAATATTAAACAACACTTGTAACAAAGAAGGATTACAAACAATTAAATCAATACAACACAGCAGTTCCAAAACTTCTCAAAAAAAGAGCAGGATCATGACCCCAGAGCCAGAAACAGTCACACTTCAGCTTCTTAAACAATGTTGGTGTCTTTCTTCAAAACAGATTGCACTTGATCATCATTAAAGATTAAGGAAACATAATTTAATATCATTATCCTATAAAACTAATTCAGTCCCAAAAAAGAACAAATAAAAGAACTGATGAGAGTATTTCACATTTACATAACAAATGATTATGTTCTGCTGTCAGGAATGAATGCATCCATTGGTTTGAATAAAATGCTCTACGAAAGTTGGAAAAAAACCCCTAAATGTCTCAGTAAATACTCATAGTTGTCTAAGCATAACGGAACCCCACTTGGTACTTCCTCATATCCTCTTACACTGTAAGGGGACACAAGTTCCTTCATCAAGAACACCGTCACTGTTTTGTGCTAAACCCCTGAAACGGGGTTCCGTTGAACAACAAAGTTACGACATGAATTTGTCTTTCTGTGTGATCTTAAACAGCTTATACATCTCTCCTCCTGTCAAATAAGCATATAGCCAGTCTGAATGGAAATGAGAACCTAATCACTGAGAGACAGAAGATAGTTACATATGGTAATTTGTACATCCGAGGCTCCAGCAGCAAATGGAAAACAAAAGGAGAGATATTTGCTTCTGTAACTACAAAGCAAGGCCTAGTATAGCCACTGTTTTTCTTCCCTTCTTTCAATACCTCACTTCTAAACTGAGGTCATTAGAAACCTTACGGAAAAGTCTCTTCACTGAAACCATTCTGCTTGCTTTTTTTTATTTTCTAGAACTGAAGTAAACTTTCCATCAGAAAAAAATTTCATAACAAAATGGCAATTCACCGATGTGATGTATAAACAAGGGCAAAGAAATTGAAAAAGATGTGGAGTTTTCAACAGATCTTAAAAACAAGAGGTTCCCAGGCTCAGGTCTTTTCCTTTATTACCAACACTTGACACCAAGTTGAAGATGTACCTCGTAAATTAGGTATCAAAGATGTAAGAATTATGCCATTTTTCCATCATCAACATAAAAAAAAAATCCACTACAGCAACATCAGTTAGTAATCCTCATGAAGTTTTATCAGTCTCTTGCTATAGCAGAGCCAAACTCTTCACTGCAGGCTGAACTTTAAATACAATAAATTACGCATGTTTAAATAGGGCAGTGCATACATGCTTTGAACTAAGTATGTGCTCAAAGGCTTTAATGGATTAGGGTCTTAATTGGGAGGAGTTTCATCTTCTCAGCTCCTAAGATGAGGTCTCATTTAGCAGTATTCACAATGCCTCATCCCTTGGAGATCTGAGAAAAAAACATTTTTAGAATACTCTAGTCATTTTGACAGTGAAATATGAAGGACAAGTTTCATACAAGAAAGAAAAAAAAAAAAGACAACAAATCAAAGGAGTCACACACCTTTCCTCATTATTTTTTATGATAAAGTCATAAAACGTTTAAGGAAAAGATTAAGGAAGCCAGAATAACTAACTTGATAAAGCTGTACCTTAGTACCAACACTATAAATAAGCTCTGATATTTATTCAGCCAAGTGCAACAAGTCGCTATATCAGTTTTGTAACACAAAAATAACACAACCAAAGCATTGGTAATTGCTACATTAAAATAATGATTTAACACAAGTTCAGAAGAATTTCAACATTAGGAAAACTGAAATTATTAATGAAGCTCAACTCTCTTTCAGTATTATGTAAAACCAAAATTATTCAATAAATCCAAAGTTTCAGTAAAAGCAATGATTCAAAACTGATCAACTCTGAATAATTTTAGTACATGCCATGAAGCTGAAATGAAGATTAGAAACCTTACAGCCAATTCCAGTTTACATTATGAAAAATACAGTATCATTACATACCACTGATGTTGAGATCATAATCTCCAGCTGTGATCACATTAGCTACCAGTCCTTCAGCAGGCTGACTGACAGACACAACATCATGCAAAAGTTTCCGAATGGCACCGGGCTGAGGTGGGTGAGTGATGATGTTGTTGACAGCAATCTTCAAATTTTTAATGATGTGAAGCTGATTATTAGGATCTCTCATGTGAACTAAAAAGGAAAAAAAAAGAGGATTTGTTGAGGAGTGTAACAGACAGTTAAAACAGTTGTCATAAATTAGTCTTTTTCCAACACGTTTTTTCTTTAAAGATTGCTCCACTAAACTTCTCCATCATCAATTTTAGATCACAGACCGTAATGCCTGACTACCAAAAACGGAGGGGGGGAGGGTGATAACTAAAAATTACTTGATGCTCAACATTAGGCTCATCTAGGCATTAAACAACAGCGTAAGAGCTTGCAAGAATATCCACTCCATCTAACACAGTACGTGCACGTCCTACACTGATGCACTCCCTTCCTTGTGGAACATATCAACTTTTGTGGAAAAGCTATAGGAACCATGTATGGATTTCACACAACACATCATGTTTCAAGGAATCACCCATTTCCAAGAAACCCCCAGCACACAAATAAACAGCATTTAAGAAACTTGACAGGGATAACCTAGTACTCATTCATCCAAAATGAACGTATCCTAAAAGACAGGCTGAGAGAGTTGTGGTTACTCATCCTGGAGAAGAGAAGGCTTGGGGAGACCTTAGAGCAGCCTTCCAGTACCTAAAGGGTGCTTGCAAGAGAGCTGAAGAGGTACAAGGGCATGAAGTGACAGGACAAAGGGGAAGGGTTTAAAACTGAAAGAGGGCAGATTTAGATCAAGAAGAAGTTCTTTACTGTGAGGATGGTGAGGCATTGGAACAGGTTGCCCAAAAAAGCTGAGGATGTCCCAACACTGGAACAGTTCAAGGCCTGGCTGGATGGGGATGTGAGCAACCTGGTCTAGTGGAAGGTGACCCCGACCATGGCAGGGTGAAGTTAGAACCAGATGTTCTTCAAGGTCCCTTTAAACTTAAACCATTCTATGATTTTTAGTACTATAGCTTCCTTTGTAGAATCTTTGTGAAAATTGCTCCCTCAAGCCATCTGTTTTTAAAAAACTACTCACGACATTTTCAACACTCATTACAATTCTGGTCCTGCTGTGATTTTTTCAAGTAATTTTACCCTATTTCAAACCACAACCACCACCAAGCAAGCCAGGTTGTGAATGCAGGCAGGACACACTGACTTACGGCTGCCTAAGCCACCTGATGCTACCACGTGCCCCACAGTACAGCCCTTGACTCCTCTGCATTTTATTTTCACAAACTCCTGTACAGCACATAAAAGGCAGCACAAAGGAATAATCTTGTTTTCCTCATCTTTCAACCAACCACAGAATTCACACCGTAAAGGTCTGAAACTGAGTATTCAATTTGCTCCAGCCTGGAAAGCACTCCACACCTTTTCTACAAGGCTCTTCAGAAGTAACAAGTACACAGCTAAAGTCAGATCACACTAGATGTGCTTACAATCCATCTTAAATGTTAAAACAGATTTCTAATGTGGTTCAAATCTTGACTGGCATAGTTCTACCTTCCTCAATCACATATTCACCCAGCGCTCAAGCTTATGGGAAAACAGTAAAGCAAGTTAGAAAACTCGTCCTGCCAAAAACAACCTAAAAATGTGCAGGTTTTTTCAGCTCTAAGTTTCAGACTGAACTTGTACATCATAAGGCTATATCAACACAGGGAAGGGCAATTGTGCTGCCTAAACTTATTTCAGTTCAGCATTTCTATCAGAAACCTGAAAAGTTGTTTTGGGTGGGGTTTTTTTTCATCTTATCACATGATGGTAAAATAGGTAAATTTTACATAGGTAAATTATTGACCCTACTGCCATATAATTACTGAAATTACCAAATGTAAAGGAAGTGGCAGGAACAAACAACTACGAAACGAGTTTGCCTTCACCAGTGCAGCTGCAAAACTACAGCTCATCCTTGCTGTCTGTCCTAAAATATAACAGCCTTAATAATGAAGAGCAACCACATTTCCATACAGAACGCAGATGACATCTCTGGTATATGTTTATTGTGAAGGACTGAAAAAACAGACATACTTGGAACCCCAAAAAGTGCTTAATACCCAATAAAAAATACCTACTGTTACACATTTCCTACAAGTGTTTGTAAGATCATTTCAGAAAGCACTTTGCCGAAAATGGCAGCAGTAGCATATATTAGAACAAAAGCTTTCTCATCAGAAATTGAAAATGACCAGATGCTAAGATACACATGAACAAGGAATTCCTAACATCACACTAAGCTCGAATAAGCACAGTGTTCCCGTTATATTTCCTTACATCTTGCACATATTTAAGGCTTAGAATCAGATAAAGTTATCAGAAGGTCTCCCTCCTTATTTTTTTTTCTGTTTTTTAAGGTCAAACACTTTGGTTTAAGAGTAACCAATGCTTAAAGTGACAGTTGCTAATTGACGTGTATGCTGTAATTCTCCCTCCCACAAAGACAGTATTAGTTCACAGAATGTTTTTAAAGTTTCTTAAAAACAGGATCCTATTTTAAAGAAAACCAACCTATACATATGTATATTTGTTATATTAGGCATCAATTGCTACTAACAAACAGCCACAAGACAGCCACTTTGAGAATAAATATGAAGGTATAAAATCCTCCGTATACTTTTGATTTCCTTTATTAAAGGAAGTTCAAAGTTTGAAGAGGGTTTTGGTTTTGCTTTCCTCTAAAGTCAAGATTTATGGGGATAGTAAAGCTGTCCTTTCATTTTTTTAAATATTTCCCCTTCACAAACAGGAGGTGATTTACTTACAGAAGTCAAGAGGCTAAAAATTACAGAACAGAGCACTCTGCATCTGTGCTCAGGAGGTTCTACCATCGTAGTGTGCTATACTGCAAGGGTATTTTTGGCTACAGCAACATTAGCAAGCCACTGATAGGCCAAAGTGATGAGTAGATTAAATACTGATTTGTGCAGAGGGTGGTCCCCCCAACATCTACATTACATATCTTTGTGGGGTTCTACTTGAAATTAGATAGAATCTGGCCTCCTTGGATTGAGCAACCTCAGCAGTGTGTGGTTTTACACTGCCTGAAGAATCAAACAGTGTTCTGGTCCTTCACATCTCTTAACACATGTAGGACAACTGATATGTGCACAGTAGAGAGCTCAGTTCCTGTTTATCAGAACTGTTTTGAACATTTATCAGAAGACTAACTTCAGAACTGCACTGCTTCTCTAAGCAAGAAGGCTGATGAACACGCAGCCTTCAGCTGGTTCATAAGCCGTGTAATTCCTAATTGCCAACAAAAATATGTATTGTAACAGGACTCTAAAAATACAGTAGCAGATCCATGACTGAGCTTTTCAGGTTATAGAAGAATTTAGGAAGCAATGCATGTACTTAAAAGTTTTGCATAAGTAAGGCTTCTAAAGAGATGAAATACCAATCAATCCAATTTTATGTTACAAATCCAATGAAATAGCCACTAAGTAAAGAGAGATGGATTAATTTAAAATGAACAGCATTTCACATTCCCGTAAGAAAAACTGTGCTTAGAAATGAAGACACCAAAACAGAACTAGAAAATCACAGAATTGTTATGATTGGAAGGGACCACTGGAGATCATCTACTCCAACCCTCCCTGCCAAGGCAGGGTCACTCCAAGCAGGTAACACAGGAACCATCCAGGTGGGTTTGGAATGTCTCCAGAGAGGGAAACTCCACAACCTTCCTGGGCAGCCTGTTCCAGAGCTCTGCCACCCACAACAGAAAGAAGTTCTTCATCATGTTGAAGCAGAACTTCTTGTATTTCAGCTTACGGCCGCTGCTCCTCACAGAATCCCAGAACAGTTATCACCATAATATCACAATCATACATAATATGAGAATAATAATCATAATACAACCATAAGCAGTACAACACACAGTCGTGGAGGTATGTCATGCACACACATTCTGCTGGACCACGATTGGATCATTTAATCATGCCTTTCTTGCTCTCTGTCCTTACCCTCACACATGCTGCTTCCAACACAAGAACTTACAGACAGCATGCAGTAACATTTCTTCCACGGAGCAGGAAGAGGAAGTCACACTTGAAGTGAGGAACTGGAGTCAGGCCCGTGGCCTGCTGGATCAGAATACACACAGAGCAGTGCAGTAAGAAAAACCCACTGTAGAAGTTTCACTTAGGGAACACTGAGGATAATTCAGGTTTGCAAGTTCCTTAAGTGTCACAATAATTGGACCAAAACAGTTGCAACTAAGTAACACAAGCATTAAGTATCCTTCAAAGTGAATGCTTCACTTTGAATAGTCGGCCTGGTTTTGTTTGCTAGATGCATTTTGAGAGCCTTTCACTAAAAGAAAGAGATAATTAACTTCAGAACTCTAAGGATGTGAGCATCTGCATTATTTTGATCTCTGCTGCATTCTCACTCATGAGTGTTGCTATACAAAATGAAAAACACTTATAAACAAGTTACAGTTGATAAGTTACTAAGATTCACCACAGAATTATGGCAGATTTTTAACACAAAGTAGCTTTTAAGCTGTTGCCATTTTTCAAAAGAGAAATGCAAAAATCTGCCGAGAATGACAGTACGAGCTTCTTTTTCTTTTCTCAGCACATGACATGCAGAGGCTGAAGTCTGAGCTACATGTCTGTCAGAAACTGAATCTGACAAATATCATTGCATCACTGTTCTGACAAGCAGTTCTCTGCAAACTGCTGTCCTGTACACTAGTGTAATGAGCAGCAGCTTGAAACGCATAGCTTACTTAAATTAAAAACAAAAAAACCCTCAATTTCGGATAGTAAGTTAAAGCACCATAGCTAAAAAATCCTATTGTTTCTCTTAAGTGGTCAATCTCCAGTTTTCCTGATGCTTCACGTGGTCATTTTACCGATGCCACATAAGCAGCTCGATTCCTATTCACAGAAACATCAGCAAAAAAAGTATACCGGATAAAGCTACATGCGAGTGAAAGGAAAGCCCTGCAACTGAAATTACAATTAATGTTTCTGAAAGACTGGCCGTACTTTCAATGCCTGGGTACCGCAAGTGTGAAATCCAGTAGAGTCTGCAGCAAGAGTCAGGCACGAGTACTAGGGAGGTAACAGCAAAGTGGTTTTAAAGTAAGACAAAAATCCGTCTGGAAGAGCTGAATTTACAGACCCCTTCCTCTTCAGCCACGGGATGTCTCCAGGAGAAGCCAAACTTCCCAGGTTCCGCAGACCGAGTGAAACTAAGCTGACTTAACAGCTGTCACCTGCGACAACCCCGGCAAACGCGTGTCTACGCCAAGCCT
>NW_008236767.1:687386-699825 GCF_000691975.1 Corvus brachyrhynchos
GAACAAAACAACAACAACAAAAGGGTGGAGAGAGATAAAAAAAAAAAGGGGGGGGGAGAATAAAGCATGCCAAAATAACCCCAAAACAAAGCAAAACAAAACCCCACACATGTGAATAAAACTACACACATAGACCCCCAGAATGGTTAGCCATAAAGTAAAACACAGGTTCCACTTTGATACAAGGAGAAGCTTCTTTACTCTGAGGGTGGCAGAGCCCTGGAACAGGTGCCCAGGGAGGCCATGGAGTCTCCCTCTCTGGAGATACTCACACACCTGGACGCATTCCAGTGTTACCTGCTCTAGGGGACACTGCCTTGGCAAGGCGCTTGGACTGGATCATCTCCAAAGGTCCCTTCCAACCCTAACAATTCTGAGATTCTGTTAGAAAGAGTTGCTGGGGTGTTCTCTGGCAGATCTGTCAGTGCTCAGTTGTATGCAAGACATTCAAGCTGGGCAAAATAACTTCGCTTTTTGAGAGTTGCCCATTAAAAGCATGATATTAAACAAAATCCTTTTGCACAGTGTGGTGGTGGCTGCCCTGGAAGACTCCCCGGCACCAGGAAGCTGGTTTGTGGCGGGACAAGGGCCGGCATTTGGCCCCAAAACCTCCCCCAAAATAAAGCAGTTCTGTCAGTTTTATTTAAAAAAAAAAAAAAGGAAAGAAAGAAATAAAACACCACAAGAACAACAACACAACAACAATAAACAATAAAAGCAGAAAAAAATACCCCAAAAAACCAAATAAAACCGCAAAAAACCCACACAAAACCCCCCAGAATGGTTAAGTGATGCATGGGAGACTGCACTTGAACATGAGGAAGAACTTCATTACTTTGTGGGTGAATCTGGTGTGCTTTTCCAGAGAGGCTTGGAGTCTCCCTCACTGGAGATATTCAAGAACTGTCTGGATGCAATCCTGTGCCATGTGTTCTGGGATGACCCTGCTTGAGCAGGGAGGTTGGACCACATGAACCACTGTGGTCCCTTCCAATCCCTTCTGTGATTCTGTAATTCTGTTAAAAAATAAGGAGTTGTTTGGGTGTTCTCTGGCAGACCTGTCACTACTCAGTTGTATGCATGAAATTCAAATGGGGTGAAATAGCTCCATGTATTTTTTTAGATTTGCGTGTTAAAGCATGATTATCATCCAGAATCCTTTTGCACTTGTCACCTGAGTAAGGAAGTGATGTGGAAGCAAGACAACTGTGATTATCCATGATGAAATAAGTAATTTTGAACATGTTCTTTACCAAAAAGGAGTGTGGTAGTAGGGCTGATTTTTAACACCCTGCCAGGGACAATCCTTGGGACAGGACTTGTAAACATCACAAAAAAAAGCCCATCCTCTGAGAATGAAAAAATAGTTTTTAATGTAGACAGTAAGAAAACAAAATCTAGTAGGCCATACAAGTTGCCATTGTTCAGAACTGGGTCCTGGGAATGTTATCGAAAAGTTATTAAATATTGCAGAAAAAAGTTTTTTGGTTTTGATAGATTATTAGAGGAAAGGGAAGGCCAACTTCCACAAATATTTATCGCTTATCCACATTTGGAAATTCCCCAGAGCTATTGCAAAGTCATATTTTCACAGATACTTTAAGCTAGGACCTCCACATGGACGCTTTGGGAGAATGGTGCTTCTCTCCCATTCCTTTTAATCCATTACTTCTAAACACTACACAAGTAGACTATATACAGATACAGTAGTCTACTATATCTAGTAGACTGAAGTGGATCAGAAGTCCCAATCCTGTGCACACATGACTTGAGATTGAAAATTCTGACCATCAACAGAGATGATTCTGGCCTTCTGGCAGAGATTCAATTTTTGATTCAGGTTTCTGGCAAAGATTCAAATTTCATGTGGCTATCATCAATTTTCAGTAGCCACTACAAAATGACAAGTCATTTTTTTTAATTGTCATTGTGTTGGAGGGTTTTTTTTATCGTAGCAATTCTAAACTTATATTTGTGTGCTCAGAATTCATTCTCTGTGAATGAAAACATGTTGTATGCCTTTACTTTCTACCCAGTAATAAAAATTTTGTGCTTAGAATTTCTCTATTCTGATTATCTCTCCCATTATGACACTGTCTCAAGGACTGGTTTTGTCATGCTAGTTTAATGTTGCTCTGTCATCTCATGGACTGCTCTCCCAAGACAAGGCCAGAGAATCACAGAACCATTTAGGTTGGGAAAGACCTCTGAGATCATCAAGTCCAGCCTTTGACAGAAAACCATCTTGTCAACTAAACCATAGCACCAAGTGCCATGTCCAGTCATTTCTTGAACACCTCCAGGGGTGGTGACTGAGAACCTTTTGATGCAACCTTGGACTTGCCTGGAGTACTGAGGAGGGATGAATAACCCCATCTTCAATGAACACAGCAGCTCAGGGTGTTGTATACCAGATCTTTTACTAACAAATGGGGAAGTCAATTAGGATTTAAATATCTTTATTTACAAGGCAGAAGATTCACTGGAAGGAATATAACATATCATTGCTAATAACTTGTAGCATCCTAAGTCTGCCAATGTGTGCCAATTTTGCTTTCAAATTCTGACCGTGTACAAATAGATAGGACAGACAGTGGACAGAAGTACAAAGGGATAATACAACGCTATTAATCCATGTTTTAACCATCTGAATTATTTAACTGAAAATACTGGTAATTACAGAGAAAGCAGTGGATCAAAGGAAACAGTATCTAAACAGAAGTCAGAGCATGTAGGATGGAAAGGGACAGGGGAGGCCTAATCAGGGAATAGAAAAAGGGAACAAATAGTAAGAAAGAGTCATGAATAGATCAGAGCATAAACATCACTGAGACAGAAAAATATGTTCACTGCTTCAATTTTAAGAATAACCAGAACATGACTGTAAAATTTGGAGTTGAAACTGCTTAGCCTCCACCCTTTGCTGTTTCTGTGCTGCTGCCAGTCCTGCTTTTTTACTCCTTCGGGCTGGAAGCTTCCTGAACTTGTAAGTTTTGTGATTCCTTTATGCAGATAACCAAACTAGATCTTTCTGCTGAAGTCAGCTACTGCTGAGGAAGTTTATTTGAAAGTTTTTTTTTCCATCTGTTAATAAAATAATATTTGTACTACTGTGTAGGTTTAAAACAGAGGAAAAAGAATATAGAATTACAAGAGCTGCAATCTCAGGTTGAATCCAATGCTTTCATTTGCAATCATTTAAATATGCGATGTAGTTGTTTCCCTATGGTGGTTACAGGCTAAACTATATCTTTGAAAGCTTACAACATGGACTCCCAGCTCCTTGCAAACTTCAACTGTACATTTCAGTTTATGGTCAGTTCAGATTTCTGAGTTACAGAATTAATGTCTTTCACAGTAATCCTCTGCAGCATAACTTGAAATGAAATTTTTAAGATTTAGCTGAAATCACACAAGAAGCTATCTATTGGAGGGGTGGAGTTGGTTGGTTGAGGGTTTTTTTAACAAACCATAGCAATAAACAAATTATTTCAAGTTAGGTACCAATGTAGATTTACAACCAGTTAGCTGTTGTGTGGTAACTCCTCAAGGTTAATCTGGGACCCTGATTTCTCAGCTTTTTGATTTGCTTATGATCTTCACAAGCCTCCTGAACGATGTGGTCATCTGTGTCAGCAGTCACTGGTACAGAAGATGAATTGCTGCCAGAGTGAGGCTATGGTGTCTGAGGCTGTGGTTCCTGCAGTCTGCCATGCATCAGTAGCCCTCTGAGTTTCACTGCCTTCCACAGATCAGGAAAAGATCTTGAAATGCCCTTCTGCAGCTTGCAAAACAAAGGAAAAACAACAGTGGCACAGAATAAAGAGGAACTCATCCTGTGCTGAATCAACACGTGTTTTCCCAAAAGACAATGAAAAAAAACAATTCTGAAAGAAGATTTTAGACAGCAAGGCAGTAGGAACTGTTCCGGGGCCTCAAGTGTGTACCAAGGCCAGAGTGCCTGGAACATGGTCCAGTCGATCCTCAGGACAGAGTCTGCTGGCTGAAGCAGAAGGTCAGATCTGAAGCTGCAAGGATTAATGGGAAAGGTTTGCCCAGCCATGCTTCAAGGTGGTAGCAGAGGTCAACCTCCAGCTCTTCTGAAGCAATGGTACAGTCTCCCTGACAACTCAGGATCCCAATGCCCTTGATGGCATGGGATGGGAATGGGTTGTCATGCAGTTCTACTTCCAGAAATGGTAAGACAGCTCTTCCAGTGAACAGCTCCTGGTATTTAGAGCGAGCTAGGAAGAGCTGGTAGCTCCTGATGATCCTGCTCTGGCTGGGAACTCCAAGGTAATAAGTCTCTATAACCTCTAGTTTGTTCCCCATAGCTGTCTACCACTCCCGTGACTTAGCCCAGCATTAGCAGCAATCTTCTATTCTTTGCCGGTATTGCCCCAAGGCTTTGAAATTACCAGCCTCTTTTTATGAAGAGATGTAAATCTAAGAAAACTCAGTGTAAGTTTTTCATATGAATATAGGGCCTGGCTGTAACAAAAGAGAGAGACAAGTAGAAAAAAGAAGAAATTAAGTAAAACAAGTGGATCAAAACTCAGCAACAAAGCCCTTGGTTCCATTCACCACAAAACTTTGGACACATACAGATATTCTCACTCTCCTTGTAAGAAAAAGTGAAGCTCTCATGCTCACTCTCTCACACACTTTCATACTTCCTTTTTCCTAATTATCTCAGAGGTTTCTACCTTAAATCAGTCATCCTTGCTGCTAATTTTTTTTAAAACTGTAGTCAGATAATCTTCCTGATTCTGGGAGTCCCTTTGTCAGGGAAATTGCTGGGGTTGTTGCCCCCCACTTGCTGAAACTGAGTCACTACACTAACAAAGGACTAACAGACTGGTTCTTCATTTGTCGACAACATTTGTACTGATTTCCCCAAACCAGTTTCATCTTTGCACGTGCCAAAGCCCTACACGTAATGTCTCCCTATAACAAGGTGTATACTGCAGTATTTACGACTTAGTATGTGTGTATAGTGTGCAGCTTTGATTTGGTTGGGATCCAAAGCAAGCAGGTACATTTCAGTGGATGGAAGGCAAGCACTGGTTACAGTATACATACACAAAAATGTAGACAAATAATTGAAAGTATTAATTAAAACTGATTAATTAAATCTGGTTCCTCATATTCCACTCTGCTTTCACTGAACTTAGCTATCAGAGTGATGTTAAATTTAAGCAATATAAAGATAAAGGGAAAAAACCATCACTGGAGCAATAATAGAGAAATGACAGCCAGGGATGTGAAAATGCATTGTCAAATGGATATGTGATTTAAGAACTTTTCATGAGGTAGTCATGAATGTACTACATCTGTTCACCTGAGGTGAATCAACACAAAAAGTCCCTAAATTAAATTACTATTCAATTATGTATATTTTAAGTCAAATGGCAATGTGCTTTATGCAGAAGAATTTGCCAAAACATCTTAATACTACATTTTTTTCATCTTCTTCCTTAAACAGAGTTGTGGCACATTATTTCTGTATTCAACCAAATTGTCTCTTCTGCTTTTCAACATCTTTAAGTAATTACTCTTGGAGACAGAAGAAGATGAAAATGAACCAAACAGTAGATTCTCACTCGGAAATCAGTATTTTCCTGGTTTACAAAGAGTATTTTTGCTGAGGTTTTAGTTATGTAAATAAAGTACTACATAGTGCAAAGTAATACAATAATAATAATAACAAAATGCTGTGAGTTGATCATATCAGTTTTCCGTTGTTCACCAGATATTACTCCAGGGGATAAAATCAATTTGAGATTTCCTGTCTTTCCTATATTTAGAATCACCTCTCTGTCTTTCCACAAACATACTCCTTTTACCACATTTAAGAGACCAAACAAATAAAAAAGTCTAAATAAACTTTTCCTTGTCATTTAAAGAAATTTCATCTTTGAATCAGCAGTTCAGATTTTCACTGCAAAATGTATTTCAATGCATTAGAAACAATAGGTAGGCATAGAAAGGCCATTTTGAGCTTGCCAGAGTTTACTAGTTGCAATAGTGAAGTAGATGCAATTAATCTATCACACCACAGAAGAGACAGAAATTTTTAAAACTGTCTTTACTGTGTGCTTTAAGGTGTGAGAAGTAGTGTTTCCAAACAAATATTTTGTTATTTGGGTTCTAATTAATAGAATTCACTGTATTCCTAGAAAGTGCCTGGTTTAGACTCTCTGTCACTGTAAATTACTACTTTTGGCAAAAAAAAATAAAAGTCATTGAAGAGGAGCAGAAAAGCAAATGAGAAATGCTACTCAAGAGATTTATTCTTTTTTTACTAATGGCATTATCAAAAATTCTCTTGGGAAAGGTTAAAGTTACATATTCCTTTTACTCTCTGTGCCTGGAAAGTTTAGGGAAATATGAAACTGGCCAAACAGCATGTAAAATCTATAAGTTTTACTCATTTTAACATATCTTTCAATCATAGTGCTCACTGAATAAAATCAGCATTAAAAATAACTACTGGGCATTTCTGTTTATCTTAGGAGCCATCATTTGTATTTTAGTTTATGATATTATTCAACATCTCAATTGCTGCATTATAATTTGAAGCACAAAGGAATTAAATCTGATCTGAATTATACCAGGAGTCACTGGATTTAGTGTGCAGGACATGATTGCTCCTGTATTTTTTGTAGAGATATAGACCTCAGCTTGGGAGGAGATGGGGGTGAAAGAGAATAAAGAATCAGAGCACTCCACTCCAGCAGCTTCCAGATACCACAGTGCAAACACATGAGAGAACCATCCTGCCTGCTAAGAACTAGCACTGAATGGATAATTATATTTTTGCTGTTTGGGGAAGAAAGGAAATGGAGGAAGGAAAGGAGTGTGATAGATTCAGCATGACAATACTGACTTCCAAATTAGAAAGCCCTGATCAGAGGACATAATCTCTTTTTCTTCTATGTCTTGTGTCCTGTACCAGACATGGCAAGGTAAAGTCCAAACCACTTCTAAAAAGCCTGCTTAAATTCTTGCATTTAGTAATTCCATTTAATTCAGAAAGGTATTTCACATTCCAGCTGACTTTTTCTACCCCCAAAATGCCAGCTGGTAGGAGATTTCAAAATTTCAATTCCTGTTCCAGTTTAAGGGGAAAAAAATTAATTAGGTCATTTCTTGAGAAACAGAAATTAACTGTTAGATCTATACCTACTGTACTTCATCAAAGTCATCATATGCTCCTGAGCTGAGACTGGCAAAGAGGTGTAATGCCACCAATCTGAGTGTGATCCCTGTGGCTATGCCCTTGTAAGGCAATTTAAAGTTTTTGTGATAGCTTGCTTCCCCTTCCCCTCCTATTCATGATTCCCCAGGGCCTCTTTTCACTCTGGTTCACTTTCCAAAAGCCCAGCCTGGTGGATCAATCAAACTGTCTGGATCCCTCAGCTAGGCAACAACTCAGGTCTGCTGGTTCCTTCCCAGGAGAAGTTTCTTTAGAGAAAATTGCAGAGTAGATACAGAAAAAAAATTGAACATTCACACAAACATGCATTCTCACATGGAGAAAAATAATTTATTAATTGCAAATAACTTCTACTTCAGATTGATCAGGAAAGCAGTGAGTGCTACTGGTCAGGCAATATTACATGACCAAACAATAGACAAATCTAGAAAGCTAAGCCAGCAGACATGGGTTGCTGACTTGCAAAGAAACATGGGTGGGGGAAGAATACACACGGATGAACAGAGCTGGACTTGGAAGGACAATACTGCAAGGAAAAAGCATTGGACTCAAATCTCAGTTAGAGGAGGATGACAGAGCAATACTCTGGGGGTAGGTGAAGGACAGGCAGGAGGGAAGGTTCTTGGGACTGCAGTGGGATGGTCAATGAATCTTTATGGAAACCACAGCTACAGATAGGATCAGAGCTGCAGGCAAATTTGAGGAATGGGGAAATCAAAATACCAAAGGAAGATTCAAAAAGTTTTCCTATATGTTGATACCAAAAAGTAAATTTTGGGCACTGTACTGCCACTTGGACATGAAAGAAGTAATTTTATAAATTAACAAAAGGATTTTAAACCTTCTCTTAAAATCCTAGTCTTTGAAGATACCAGTATTTACGTGGCTTATCTTTTCAGTCATATTTTCTTTCAAGGGTTTTCCCTAGGGGAACTATAGTTTCTTGTCTCAAGGTACAAGCAGAAGTTAGAAATTACACCATGATTTTGTAAAACCAGCTTCATGTCAATGCATGCTTTCACCAGGCACCATGTGTCTACTTCAATTGACCTTACCCAATTACTTAATTTTATGACTCGCTCTAACAAAGGTTAAGACATTAAGGTTTTAGAAAGTTACACCAAACAATATAATTGTCAGAGATTACTTTCTCATATAATAGTGTCATTAAAATCAGTTAAATAGATGAAGGGTCATGATGCAAATAAGCTCACTGAAATTAAAATTCATGTTTCAAGGCAACAGCACTGCTGCCTGACATACGTGCATGCTGTAATGTCTCTTTTTTGGGAGTAGGAAATCCTTGCCTCTTTCTGACTTGCATAAATGACAGGAAACTCATACAAGGAAATCCTCTACAAGCTTAGCATTTTCAACTAGGACAAGGGAACAAAGAGGAAAGGCAACTTGGTGTGCTCTTTTTAGGTCGATCAACAAACAGCCCTTGTTGTGCTTCAACATGTATCCTCAACTGTAAAACCACAGCTTCTGCGTGGGTGGGAAAATGCCCTGTGGTTCAACAGCAGTGTTCATTATATGCACGCTCAGGTTACACCAGAAGAATGTATCCCAGATCCTCTGCTTGGGAACCATTGCCCTGTTTCTCATCCCCTTCAAGTAACCCCTTGTCCTTGTGCAGATTATCTGTGGGCACAGGTTATCTGATATATGTTATGCCTTGAATAAAAAAAAAAAATCACTCAAGTTGCAGTAGCAGAATTTCTTTCACTTGCTCTGCATTTAAGAGCAGTGAATCTAATGCAACAAATTTCCTATTTTTCAGCTTTTCCTGTTGTTATTCCCATCAGAAGTCATTTGCTTTCGTTGATAGCAGTGCTACCCGGGAAGTGCATGCTGCTTCTCCGCCCTGCTGCCAGGTTGCGTTCAGCCACTAGTTAATCTTCCAGAAGTACAGCACACATTTTTTTCCCCTGCATATATGAGATTGCACTTGACATTTTAGGATCCGCTTTCTCTGAATGGGTCCAATTTATCCTGGAATCCAGATTGTGCTGTGCAATGTCCGTTGCCATTGTGATTTATCCCTTCATCTCTGCTTTCAGCATCTGCAAATGCAGTCGCTTGGTGGTTGTATATTTGTTTCCAGAATGTTCATTAAACTATTACCTACAGTAAGGTCAGGTATGTATGTTTCTGATGCTACTTTGTAAGATCTGTCATACAGCATTCATTATTTCCCGAGTATCTTATTTATATTATATAATGTTAATTTATCTTAGTTTGAAGGCCATGAAAGACTAAGTTAAATACCCTACAGAAGTGTATTACATCAGCAGTTACAAAACCCAATTATAATTGCAGCTTATCAGAGTACAACCTGAATTCAGCTTGCCAAGTCCTGTTTCTAAAACCAAATTAGTGAGCATCAATATACTTCTATTGATGGTACTTCATCTTTTACATTTTATAACTGATGGGGTCAACCATGTTGTTTGAGTCCAGCATTGGAGGACTTTCCATTGCATGCTCAGAATTATTAACAATGATTAACAGCAAGACAGAAAACTCTTCAGCCAGTTCATCTGGGGTTATTGCATGAAAGTCCTCTCTTCCTTCCATTTAGAATATGTATTTATTTTTAGAGTTTTTATTAATGCAGTTTAAAACTTACATTTCCATTTTGGCCTGGCAAATTATTCAGTACCCTGATCAGATGTAAATACATCCTTTTGCTCCTTACCAAATACTGTAGCTAACATTAGCACTCTCCTATCAATCTAGCACCAAATCTTACCTGCAGTTTTACCTTCCTTTGTTTTTATTTTAGATTTCCTTCTGTTGTCCCTCATTTTACTAGGCTTGAATTTTCTTTGGATTTGTGTGATAATTTTTATTGACATATTTATGTTTGCTATCTATTTCTAACTATTGTCTTTCCTTCCTTTTCTAGAAAAAGTTTTAAATAAAATAGTTCATTTTAATATGTAAAATATTGCTTAACACCATGTAATGAAGTCTTCTGATATACACCCTAATTTTCATTAATATTGTTAATTTTCTCCTTCTAATATAGTCTCAATTTTTCTTACTTCTTAGCTATTTTTTTCTAGGAAACTTAAAATCAGGCATATGTAGACAATTTATTTTGTATGTGTGTATCTCAGTAAATGCAAACATTTCTGTAAATGCCTACTCAGCCATAAACACGTGCACATGTAACAGAGCTTGGCTGAGCCTGTTCTCTGTGTGACCTCATTTGGTGTAATTGGTTGTGAGCATTGTGTCTTCAGGCCGCCACAGTCTTCCAGCTGTGTGATCATTCCAGCCATTCCCAGCACAATCAGGTTTCCATGTGTGCCATCTATTGAGTACTGGAAAAACATCATCAGTAAACCCTGAAATCCCTAACGCAGTTTTACCACTGTCTTCATGAGACTTCTTTTCTCCACATCAACAATAACAATGCCACTTCTACTTTCACGTATTACTGACAGGCACCCAAAGACTTATTTGCTGGGCATTTTAATGGGGTTTTTTGTATTTTTTTTTAGCTCTTTACTTTTAACCTTCCTGATTTAATGTTTTCCATATATTATTCATTCTTACATTAAGTCAGATTTTAAATGCGTGAGTGATTTACCAGAAGAAAAACTCTACAGATTTAGTCCCTGATTGACTTTTTTAATAATCTTTGCACTTAATTATTTTAGAGTGGCTAATGACCTTTTATCACATTTTATTATTAATGCAATCATATGCAAAGAAATTGAATTTGGGTATAATTCAGATCTAAATCTTAACCAAGTGACACCAAATGTAATGCACTAATAGACAAAATTAGAATTCAACCAGTGGCATGGTATTAGTATTTTCCTCATGATTTATTGGATACTAAAGAAAACCAGTAGCTGTCAGAGGAAATTCATTGATTTGATTCTGACTGACAAGACTTCACATGTGCTGGAACATACTTTGTTGCAGTTTCTATAACAATGCATGCTGCTATCCTGATTTTTTCGGGTTTTACCTAAGATGACATACAATTCTTCTTAGATCTGCTTTTATTATTCATCAGTGGGGTAGCATAGGAGTAAATAGCAAGCACAGGGAATATTGCTGTCCTTCTGCTGTCATTACATGTTTGATTTAGCAAGTTAATAACATGACTGTAAAGGCTGTTTATATGAGATAATAATCATGGCAGCGTTTGGGCCCAGAAAATGCTGATAACTTCTCCAAAACCAAATCTGTGATGGAAATTTCCAAGAAAATCACTTTGACAGGAGATTAGTAGTTTTACTGCAGGCCAGATGCAAACTGAAAGATAACTGAATGTGTTGATGCTTTCATCTTGGAGGTGCCAAGTCTACTGCATTTCCCATTTTATTTCTTACTCAAAAGTGGGTCATACTGACTTTGCTTCTGTAAAAATATCAAGCTGCAGAAAATACATTGGATACTGGAAAATATATTAATAAATAACCAGATATTAGTTTTTTATGATTCTATATTCAAATTTTCTCTATAATAAGGAATAATATTCTGTCATGATAAAAAATACACTGCCCAAAAGATATTGAAACCTACTGCAACTGTATTTAATGGAGCAACTTTTAGCCAAATGAGAAGAACGTAGACAGATCCCAAATCACTTAGGTGCATTACTGAATGTATCATATATTTTCCAGTACTTGCAGAAATAAGTAGGAACACTATCTTTGTTCTTCGAGTGTTCACATGCCTGAGGACGCCTAGAAGAATCTGCTTTTCTTTTTCTTCATCACAGGCAAAACCAACCCAACAGTTGCTTTTGGTAGATTGCTTTGACAGATGCATTAAGATCACCGTGTGATGTTTGTAAATGTTCAACTCCTTCCATGATTTTCGCTTGGCTTCAGCACTCATTTCCACTGTGGGTAGAGAAGCTCCATGCACAGGGATGCATGATGTGAGAGAATATGACAAGAAAAATCACAGCTTTGTTTCCATGGCTCAACACTCCTTGGGCACCTTAACTTCCACTAAAATTAACCTATATTTGTGCCTGTTTGTCAACACAAGGACATGTCTCATGTCTTCTGTTGCCCTGTCTTGTCATTTGCCACAGACATCCCCATCACAGTTATCATCTGGGTAAAGAAAAAACAGGCTGAAAACAGATAAAAATTAGAATCCTTCATAACCTTTACAAATAGAGCAAAATAAATTTCTCTGAAATATCTATTGTCATTGTTCATAATTTTTAGCCATTAAGTCTTT
>NW_008236767.1:700451-710748 GCF_000691975.1 Corvus brachyrhynchos
GGAAGAAAAATGAGAAAAAAGAATGAAAGGTTTCCTTGCATGTTTCTGAGCTCCTTTGTTTCCAGGATCATTCGTTGGCCTCAGAAGCTTAGTCAGCTTTGCAGTGTTCCATCCCAACAGTGACCTGGCTAAGCAGTTGCGTCTTTTCCGCTATTCATCTGGTTGGGCTTGTTTTTGCTATTTATGCCAGGTCACAGACTATGGAAAATTAGGTGCTCCTGAGCTGAGACACACATATATATGCATGCATGTCTAAAAATGCAACTGTTTAGAGCAGCCTCAGTATCTCCTAGATGAACTAATGTATTAGCTTTTGTTGGATTTGGGAAGTGTTAGGCAGCCCCTGGCTAGAGACTCGTGGCAATTGTTTGGAGGCTAGACAGGAAGGGAAAAAATTGTAGGGCTTTAGCAGTGTTCAGAGTCAATATCCTGAGGTACTTAGGTTTTATTTAATCTAGCTGCACTGTGTTAAGTTTTGTTTGTTTATTTGTTTTATGGGTTTAGGTTCGGTCTGAGCAAACAAAGTGATAAATTGGGTAAAGGGTGGAGGAGTTTTTGTGGTTGAAACTGAAATTTTTTGCAAAATGTTTTTATAGTCAAGTGAAGAAATCACTGGGTAACATCAAAAGACAATTTGCATATAATGCATGAGTGCAGTCGTTCTTCACCAATCCTTCTATCCTTTATCCTTTTTCCTGCTACTGACAGTTTTAGAGGGAGAGTGACCAAACTGGCAAAAGGTAATCTGATTTCATATTCTGTTATATTAAAAGGGGAAAGCTCTCAGACAGCATTTGTGAACCTTGTACAGGGTTATTTATAGAAGACTCATCTGTTCCTCAGGGAAACAAAGAAACCTTTTCAACCCTGTCTAAAGTACAGGAATGATCTAAGTTAAAACCTGCCTGAGGGCAAACAGCGTGTAACAATTCAGAGTTTATCCTTGGACCGGGAGCATGTTGGGTCTCTGCTGTACTCTCTTTGCACCTTGTGCAATCATTTATACCTCTGTGAAATAACTGCAAAATACCACCTTTTGTCTGACTAAGGCTTTGATTGTATTTTATAGGGCTCCGTGGAGCAATAGATGATGATGGCTTCCAAAGAAGAGATTGTATCTGAAATCCTCCTATAGATCGATCACAGACTGTTAAGTATGTTAGAAATGCTGTTGCAGAGTGTTCTGGCAAGCTTGGCAGGTTGTTTTACAGTGGTTTGACGTTTTGCCTCAGGATCCAACCCCACTCTCTGCCGGAGCTGCCTTCTACTTAGCAGAGCTGGTGGGGGCAATGTGGACTCCCGCCTTAGCAGTTCTGGTGCAAAGATTAGCATTTTAGCAACGGGCAAAACAGGTGGATTTGTTCTAAAATGGCCAACTGAGTAGAAGTATCTGAGGAAAAGCCTGTGATACACTGCAGGTTGCAGTCTGGTACAACAGCTTCTTCTAGCTCCTCCAAAGCCAGAGGGGCTGTCAGTGAGTCAGTCAGTGTGCATCCTTTCTTTTGTCCTTCCATGCAGCCCCCCAGGCTGTCATTTTGAGTTTCAGATCCCTATCTCGACACGAGGAAAGCAGTAAGCAAATGAGAAGAAAGGCTCTTTCCTCTCCCATTAGCACCAGGAGTTTTCAATGGGCAGCATGGAGTTTTTAAAGGGCAGCAATGTTTTTTCTGTATCTCTGCAAGAAAATTCACCAAATTCATCCGTTGATTCTTACAAATTTGACAAAACCTGACAAAAAGCTTTCAAAAGCAGCTGCAGTGACCACTAATTCAATCTGTGGTTATTCCTAAAACCAGAGAAGTGGCTAAAATACTCCCAGAGGTAGGTATGCCCATACCCAAGCCAGACCCCAGATGGCTAAATCAAGGAACAACTTGCCACACAACAGCCTAACACTTCCCCTGCAACGGCTGCCTAAAACCTCTGAATGTAATTTTCCAGCTCCTGACTTCATCACCTGTTGGGGAAATTGCCTTGTCTCAACAACCTGGATGGTTTATAGAATCACAGAATATCCTGAGTTGGAAGGGACCCACAAGGTTCATGAAGTCCAGCTCCTGGCCCTGCACAGGACAATCCCCAAATGGTTGTCCCTTATAAGAGCAGCATGAAGTATTCTTCTGTTTCTGGGCTCAGGAAGACTTTCAGTAGTCTGTTCGTGTGCATATTTGTGACATTGTCCAGCAGCAACACTACAAAAATGAAATAATCTTTGCTGTGATGTCAGGCTTTGAAATAATTGACTGCAGGCTTTGCCTGGCCCATGGGGGATGAGTTCCTCACTTCTGCTCTCAGTGAATCCTCACACTCACATGCGTTTTGGTGCTACCAGGAGGCTCAGCTTGTCTGTTTTCAGTGCTCTGCTTGATGCAAGCAGGGCTGCAGGACCAATATGTGCAATCTTAACAACATATTCTAAGAAAAAATATCCTGCATATTACGCCAGGGATGTCATGTGGTGCAAAATGTTTATTCTTTTTTATATACCCTGCCTTATTGAAAGCCTATTTTGAAGCATTTGGTTTTGTTTCTTTCCATGGATAGATTCTGTCATTTCTGTATTTCTGCAGGTTTAAAGAGTATGGCATGGATGTGTCCTTACTGCTGCACTTATCTTCCTTCTGAAGGAATTCCAGCCACTGATATTGCCAAGACAGAAAGTACACACTGAAAGTGAACAGAATGCAAAACATGGGTTTGCAGCCTTGAAAACTAACTGCTAAATAATTCCAGAGATGTATCCATGCATGAGAACTAACACTACTAAGATCCCTTTTTAATGACAGGTATAAACAGAAATTCCACCAACATAATGATGGAAGAATAAATTTTTGTAATTCATCAAGCTCATATCTAAAAGAGCTCTACAACACTCTGTCAGTGCCGTTGCAAATATTAAGCTCAGATCTAAACCTATGGGAGCTGAATCTTCTTGACCCCCTACATTGCCTTTGACTGGATAAAGGACACAGAAAATACTGTGATGACTGTGCTTCATCAGAAGTACAGTACTTCACTGTTATAAGGAGGTTCTGAGTTCATGGAAATCAGACAGCCAGTAGCAGCAGCAATATCAAATCCAAATTTTTTCCTTAATGAAACTACAAGAAAGTTTTGCTCAAGACTTCACTGAGGTCAGAATCAGGCCCTCACATTGGAATATTTTTTGGTTTTAGCACAGTTGGTCTAGATTTTCATCATGAAAAACAAGCCAGATGTGATCTGGGAGGGTCTCCCTCCCCAAACAATTTTTTTTTCCCTTTTGCCTTCCAGATTTAATTAAAAAAATATTAAGAGCCAATATAATGGACAAATAAGTTCACCACAATATAATAATTATTTCACCCAAATGGACTTTACTTTTATAAGTTGAATGTTATTATTATATAACAGATTAGTGCAATACTGAGACAGCAGTAAAATGCTTGAGGAACTGAGCCAGTAGTTGAAGGACTAGGTATATGTGGCTTCCCTAGGTATAGCCACAATGTTGTAATAAGGTTTGAACTAGAAAATATTGAGTGATGATTTAGCATTAAGCAGTCATGGTATAAAACATAACAAGCTGCTGCTTCTCACTGCTTAGGTATGTCTGAGTAAAATGAGACCTCATTTAAGAACTTATGAAAAATACTTAGAAAAATATGGACGTATACAGAAGGTTGGAGATGCTGTAACAAGGTAGACCTCAGTGTTGAAGACATTGTAAAAGCACTTTAAAATTTGTTATGCCAACATAGTAAATTCAATTTGGTAGAAGAATTCCTTGTTCATTTTGTTCTGTTTTGTTTTAATTGGACTTGCTTCTGTTTCATGTAATTCAACATGAATCCTTTACTAACATTTTAAAATTATAATACTCAAATAATACTGAAGATGGACGCTATTTTTTGTGTATGACTACAAAAGAATACATTTTACTGGCATTTAGTATTTTGATAGAATTTAGCTCCACATGTTTTCTACAAACAGCCATATTTTGAAAAGTTTTTGCTGTTTATCTTGGGGGAGAATTATGTTTACTTTCAAATAAAACTCCTTGAAAATGTTGAATAAGACTGATCATAATCTAAATGTAATTGACCCCCTCCTAAGAATTTGTTCTTCTGAAATAATTTTGAATTATGAAGATTGGCAGCTCTTCTTATTAATATATTTATAGTATATAGGAAGAATATATATATTTTAAAAATATGTGTGTGTTGATTGTCAAAAGTTGAAATTCTCTGTTCCTTTCATTTTCTTTCAGAGCAGGACCTGTTAGAGAATTCAATTATGTGTGTAGCCATTCTAAAATTACTCAGGTCTTGAAGTTCAGTGGCCTTCAGTTTTGTCCATTAATGATAAGAAGCAATTTTGATATCATTATTGAAATGTTTTTATTTATGAATTTGAAGTCCCTATACTCTTTGCTGTGTAAATTCCTAAGTGAGACATTATTCAGGCTGCTGAAGACAGGCCTATCTCCTTTTCAGTTACTGTTCTGATGCTCAGAAAAACTTGAACATTTGTCCACTCTCATTTGAAAATTGCACTGACCTTAAAAATTTTCTCCACCATGCAACAATACCATTTTCTGCACTGAAAAATGAGTAGGAATCCTCTGCTAAGAGGTGTCGATACTCAGTGAGCACTCCTGAGAATTGGTAGTTTGGTCACACCTGCTTCAAGAATATCACAGCAATTAAATGATGCTTTTAGAAAATGCCTATAGTGGTA
Organism: Corvus brachyrhynchos; assembly: GCF_000691975.1. Taxonomy (NCBI): domain Eukaryota; kingdom Metazoa; phylum Chordata; class Aves; order Passeriformes; family Corvidae; genus Corvus; species Corvus brachyrhynchos. The sequence goes on from NW_008236767.1 coordinate 705,171, forward strand.
GTGTTCAGTATTTTCATCTGTTCTTCTCTAAGGTCATGGATAACCATAACATAAGTTGAGTGCTTTTCTGGATCGATACCCTGACATGCTGGCACAGTTCTGTGCAGTATCCATTAGCAAAGCTGACCTCTTGCCAGAATAGCATAAATCAAGTGCCTGTTACACACCCATGCTGCAGTCTGGCAGGGCAAAAAAAGATCCTTATGATGTCTGGCCAAGGAAATCTCAATACGTCTTTTATGGTTTGTAGTACCAAAAATGTATCAATTACTCAGCATCCACTAAAAACATACTACCTCTTATTCCCAGATCCTCTTTTCCTTACTGCCAGTGCAAAGTCAATGAGGGTGAGCTAATGGGCCATGTCTCATGCACCACAGATCAGAAGGGACAGCACCAGTAATGTACATAAGCATATTATTTTACTGAATTTGCACATTAAACTGATTAATTCTAGCAACCATTGCTGATAGGAATTAATAGACAAAGAGAAAATATATTAATTGTTCAATTGTTTTTGACAGAGGACAAACGTACCTATATTTGTTCCCCCTCCCCATCTCTCACAGACAAGCATGTATGCGCACAATATTTAAAATTTTAGCACTCCTATCATTGTGAGTGCTGGTTGGACCACTGAAAATGTCTAGTAAGTCTTATGATGAATACAACAAACAGTTACTTACAGCCAAGTCAAAGAGCGTTATTAGGTTCAGTGACTTGCCCAATTTTAAATCCAGCATGTGCTATTTCTATTGCCCTAATTCAGATTTGTGTAGCATTTCCACTGTATTCGTGTCTGGGTTTTGAAGTTATAATTTGAAAACTGCTTATGTGGTCTTATAAAGGAATTTGTCATAGCAGAAGTGTTAATTTTTTTTTTCCTAAGTTTTAATAACGCCACATAAACGGCTTCATTCTGAAGGTCCATGGAGACTGCAAGGTCTAACTGTGACTCCGTTTGTAGGTTTGAGGTCAACAGGGTGTAAACTTGGATCTCAACAAATGTAATTTACTTCTCTGATCCTTATTTGCCATGGCTTTTTAGACTGACTCTCACATCTCACAGAAGAGGTGTTTTAGAGAGGTTACAGACTCAAGGACCTGTAGGTAAATCACTCAGCGCTCCCATTCCCTGCAGATGGGGGAAACACTGTTCCCTTTTACACTGCAGGTTAGTTTTCACCACTTTAACCACGATCATGTAAGAGACAGAACCCTGAGTAAATTAAAGGAAACATTCATGCAGAGCATATACAGTTTGCACCTTTATATGTGTTAATGCTTTAATGTATACAGTATACAGATATACTGGCTTTTACAGAAGCCTCTCCTATTTGTTTGCAGCTCCATTCCAGGAGCAGGCCATTCTTGTGTATATTGATGATGACATTGCCATGCTGGAGGTGGATGACAAACAACAGCATTTCCGATGCAACAGGACCAAACAAATTGGAACAAATCCCCCCTCAAAACAGTATTGGGTGTACTACCTACTGCCAAGGGCTGCACATAAGTTTCCATTTACAGTGCAAGATGAGACTTAAAATAAGCAAGGTTGGTTAAATGAAAGCTGTTTTGAAAGGACAGCACGAAGTGAATATTCTATTTACAATAAGAAAAATTGAACCCTGTTCAAGAGAATGGAATCTTTTAACTAACCTCTATTCTTACTGTGTACGTTTAAAAAAGCATGTCCATTTTTTTACACGTACGGTATAACACACTATCTTTCAAAGATGCACTTGATCTGTAAGAAACTAAAATTCATGTTCATGCATTGAAGAATATAAAATGATTAAAGTGGCTGTACTCACATAGTAACATGTTAACCAGGAAACTGCACTCTAGACTTAAGATTTTGGAATCAGAAGGTGTCTCCTTCTTGGGAAGAGAAAGGTTCAATGTGTCACACTCCTGGAAAGTTGTCTTCCTTTTCTTTGAGAACTGGCCTCAGGAAAGAAAACTCCTCAGTCAGAAAGATGGACAGTGTTGCTCCAAAGGGCATGATATGGTGGGAATATTTGAGTAAGTAAAAAACCATCTAGTCTGCCAGAGCAAAGTAGCATAAAAAAGCTATTTGATTTATGGCTTCCTGGACATCTACAAAACTGCTTACATGTATGAAATAAGCTGCAGGACTGTTGTCCTTAGTTTTGTTTGTGGCTGCCAGTGTTTGCAGAGATACACCTGGAAAGAGCAAAAAAGATGTCCTTCCCCTCGCAGACGGCACCTTCTGACCCCTCTGCAGTTACACAGCTTTGCCTCTTTCCCCTTCTGCTCACATCCATCTTTGACTGCTCCCACAGAACAAATCTCTGCATTTTTCATATTGGCAAGTAGGTGTGCTGTTCTTGCACCAGCATTGTCAAGAAAGCAACCAGAATAATAGTAATGCAAAAAGTATTTGTACAAAGTTGCACAATAGTTGTGCAAAGGTGATTTAAAAAGTGCCTTTTGAGTGGCAGTTTACCCCTGTGAACAGTAGAAGTTTATGAGCAGTTCTAAAAGTTTTCACTGTTGAGATTTCATTTCACAAACACATTTTATCACAAGGAATAAAATTTGGAAGGGCCATTGGTTTCATTCCATCTAAAAAGTCTGATTTAAAATGCTCTCCTTCAAACAAATGTGTTTCATAAACTTCAGGTGCCTGATTTCTCTTTACATGTTGTTTATGTGAATGGCAAAAACCACGTAAGATTTACAGGGCTGGTGCCATGCTCTATATTGCTCCGTGGTGCACCAGTTGTCAGCTCCAAGGTCACAGCTTTATTAAAGGATCAAGATTTACAATAACGTTAACAAGAGCATGAATGCCTTCACAGACACCTTCCTGTAGTTTACTTCCCTGAAGTCACCAGCACAATTTCTCCCCCTGCCAAAGCTGCTAATCAATAAATACTGCAGTCTCCTGAACAAAGTTCAAATGGATCTATGTTGCTTTAGTAATAAATCTTTGCTTTTGTTTAACACCTGCCTTCAAAAGACATAACCTTATTTACCTGGAGTAATTAAACTTCCTAACAGCCTTATTTGGTGATTAAAACCTGCTCCCTTTTTAAAGATTGAGAAACTGAGGTGTAAGGGCATGCTTTGCTGAAGTCATACAAGAAGAGTTAAAAGACTTGGAAGCCCATCTCTGCCAGCTTCCCATGTGCTGAGGCTGAAGGCCATGCTGCCTGTACCCCAATGGTAGTTGTGTAGCATCTGAACTGAGGCTTCTGTAATTCTTCCTTTTCATGTACTGTCACGGCCTGGCTAGGGCGCACCTGAAGCTGATCTACAGCTGTGGTATCATCCTCATTGACACAAACACATACAAGAAGCCCTCTGCAGGCTATTTACCACTTAAGGTGTAGTTCTGTGTCTTCTTCTGGCTGTCCCTGCAGTGCTGATGAGGTTACTGCCACCAGCTGCTGCTAATCACCCATCATGCCTACTCAGATTGACTGGTCTGGCTTCCTGCTTCATTTCATGGAAGATAATCAATCACTTTAAATAGCTGGGGGTTTTGCCAGCCTCTGAACAGCTTAGATAACTCCTTAGCACCAGTGATGAGAGCAGGACAACAGTAACCTCCTGAGCTAGTACAGCCACATCTTACCAGAGGACATCTTATCACACCACCTCAAATCCTAGGCCTGTCTTCCCCTGGGAGATCCCTGCCCAGGGAGTTCTGCCTTTTCCACTGGATTTTCTCCCAACCTGAAGCATGGGCAGCAAATATCCCAGCCCAGGCAACTTAATTCACTTTGGGCCCAAGGCTATGCAAGTGCTTCTCTTTAGAGTTTCAGAAAGCTTGGTACTTAGGCATGAAAATTTTGTCTCCATGCGGTCTAAAAAGAAGGTATTTAGGGCAGTCATTGGCTTTTATTCTCCTGTCTCTGCTTTTGCTTAGGAAGATACTAACATTAATAGGTAACAGTAATTGTGACAGATACTGAACAAGAACACAGCCAGCATCCTTCACAGAACCACAGGATGGTTCATCTCTTATCTTCACCTGGAGAGCTTAGCTTCAGCTTCACTCCCTGCGGTTCCCTCTCCCCTCCAAACCATGAGGCCAGATGGTGTTGTGGGCATTGCCTCTTGCTGCTGATCACTAGCAGCAACAAGAAGCAGCTCTGATGGATGTCTCAAGCATTTAGGTTTTCATTTGGTTTTGAAATGCTGGAGTCTGAAAGCATATGTGAACCACAGCTCTTAATGTTTTGCACTCTCTCTTTCCTAAAAGTCTAACCCCAGGCTAGAGAGAGAGGGGGAATCTCCCCTCCTAGTGATCTCCTCTGAACATCTAGCTATGGTACAGACAGCTACAGTCAAGGAGACAGGGGAAACCAAGATGAAGGATCCATTTTCTCTCAGTCCTGGCACTGGAACAGGTTGCCCAGAGAAGTTGCAGATGCTCCATTCCTGGAAGTATTCAAGGCCAGGTTTGGATGGAGTTCTGAGCAACCTCAACTAGTGAAGAGTGTCCCTGCCCAGGGCAGGGTGGATGGAACTAGCTGATCTTTAAGGTCCCTTCCAACCCAAACCATTGTATAATCTCTGAGCAAAAAAGACCAGGCCTAGTCTGAATCTTAGATTTACCACGATTACAACCTTCACAGATTAATATAATTGATAGACTCTCTACAAATCTGTTTCTTTTTAAAGCATTTTCATTATTTTGGTTTTTGTTTATATGCCAAGAGTTATGTTCAGATGAGGTCAGTGCTAGATTTGCTTAACAAGTCCAAAGTCTTCTCTACCTGGAGAAATCTGTTGACATCACTATACCACTAGACTGATATTCTTGAAAGTCCTTATTCTGGAAGAAAAGTGCACACTCATACCACTGAATTAAGATTTTTTTTTTGGTCAGAATCATTCAGGAGGCTGAAAACCTGCTCCAACTCTCAGTAATACCACTAAAACTACTCCATAAAATCACCACTAGTGCCAGTCCCAGAACTCCAGCATCAGTTAGGTTGGAGAAGACCTCTGAGATCATCAAATTCCAACCTATGACGAACCACCATGTCAGCTAGACCATGGAACGAAGTGCCATCTCCCATCTTTCCTTAAATGCCCCCAGGAATGCTGATGCCACTACCTCCCTGGGAAGCCTAGTCCAATGTTTAATCACCCTTAAGAAATTCCTTCTGATGTCCGACCTAAACCTCCTCTGGCACAGTTTGAGGTTTAATTCCTCTTGTCCTGTCACTTGTTACCTGGGAGAAGAGGCCGATCCCCACCTGGCCGCACCCTCCTTTCAGATAAGGTCTCCCCTGAGCCTCCTTTTCTCCAGGATAAACACCCCCAGCTCCCTCAGCCGCTCCTCATAGGACTTGTGCTCCAGACCCTTCCCCAGCTCTGCTGCCCTTCTCTGGCCTCTCTCCAGCACCCCAGTGTCCTTCCTGGACTGAGGGCCCCAGAACTGAACGCAGGATTGGAGGTGCGGCCTGACTGGTGCCGAGTACAGGGGGACCGCACTGTTCGCTCTAGAAATAACCCGGAGCACGAGCGCTGTTGCCACCGTGCAGATTTCTGAGCGCTGTTCCTCCCCCGCAGGGCCGCGGGCGGCGGGGCGGAC
>NW_008236767.1:711175-724595 GCF_000691975.1 Corvus brachyrhynchos
GGACCGCCAACTGCCAGCACGTGTGGGTATCCCGACCCCCCGCCCCTTCCCAAGCCTTTTCCTCGCCTCCTCCGGCTCTCCGCCTTGTGCTCCTCTGTTCCCCCTGCCCCTGGTGCACGGACCCTCGGCCTGGAGCTGCTGAGGATGCGAGCCCATTCCTGCCCCGGCCTCCCCTCGCCTCTCTCTTTTGTAGCCGACGAGGACCGGTCATTTAGCAGAAGCCCTCCCCACCCCCGGGTGTCTGGTCGGCGGTGGGGGAGTTTTGCTGTGTTGTCTGACCTAACTCGCGGTTTTTAACTTCATGGTTTTCCCCGTTCCTTTTCGAACAAGGACGGTAGTGTGAGTTGTTCTCTCTTTTCAGTTCATCTATTCAGCATTTTTTTTTCCAGAGGGACGCTTAATTACAACGTGCTACTTTGTAGAAAAGCAAGATAGCTTTGGCAGCTGGTGCGTAAGGAAAGAGAGCTGCAAAAGCTGGTGAAATGAGGTCTCTGGAAACGCGTGCTGAATGAAGCTTTGCAGTGGTTTTGACTCTATTAAGGACAATAAGGAGTTACTCTGATAAGATTGTCCGGAATCACGTGCTTGCTGCACCATTTAATATCTCATTAGTGATCAATCTGGTGTGCAGCTCGGTAATACTAGTCAATAAATAATAAGAGTTTTACCTAGAGTGCATTGCCAAGCTCCCCTGATTTCCATATACTTCATCGCAAGCACCATTATTTCATATTTCTTTTAAATATGAAACTTTGTATTCGGTAAACTGTTATTCTGATATCTCTTTTTTTTTTTTTTTTTTTTCTTTTTGCCTAAAAATCATCCAGCTCTCTCAAGGACAAAGTATCTAACTCTGTATGTTTTGCTAACCTGTGTTTGTGGTAACTTTTCAATTTAGGTTTTGCAGGAAGTGCTTCTTGACAGCTATAAGAGAAAGTGGAACACACTGTCCTCTCTGCCGGGGGAGCGTGACTAAAAAAGAAAGAACGTATCCCAAAAGGGCTCTAGATGTTGAAAACAGTATGAAGAAAGCTTCTGGGGGCTGTAGATGCTGTGAGAAGCAGGTAGAGTAAAACTTTAAAAAAAAGTTGAATAAATTTCTCGTGTTTTTGTCCAGACACATCTTTACTGTGTGTCATTCTCATCTTGGAGCTGAAGAGCCTATAGCAGTTAGCTTTGTATGGCTTGTGCATATACTGGGCATGCAGTGCCTGCTAGCTGTACCTAACAGGTGTAGACTGAAAGAGCATTTTGAATTGTCAATAAAGGCATTTTAAGTGGAGTGCCAGCTTTTCCCCAAAAAGATGGAAAAAAACTGGATATAACTATAAAACTGGCAAAAGGAAAGTTAAGGAGCTGAACATGAAAATTGCAGATATATGGAAAACCTCAGAAACTTTCAGTATGGAAATGAAACTGCTTCAAGTTGCCATAAAATTTAATTTAAAACCAAAAACTGTGAGTTGATTACTTGCAGTGCCCGCATGATCAATCACATGTAATTTCCTCCTTGCCCATCAATCTTTTTACATTGCCTTCATTTCCTTTCTAAAGGGGTCATTATTTTTGGAACACTGAGTGAAATCTTGAGCCTCACTGAAACGAAGAGTAATGCCTCTTTTGATATAAACAGATGCAGGATTTCAGCCACACTTTTTGTTTATAACAAAGTGCATAAAATCCAGGTAGTCTTTATGATGGTTTCATTCCACTTGGGACTTCTGACAGTGTGAAGATCAGCACTAATAGAATCCTCAGCTGCTTGCTTTGTTCCACATGATTCATTAGGATGAAAAGTGGGGAGAAACAAACTGATAGCAATTGGTAAACTGGAAGGAAGAACCAAACAATAATGGAATTTAGGCACAGGCATGTGAGATGTGATCTTGTTCAGCCTCTAGACCTGCGAACACCTTCTTGACAGTGCTGTCGGGCCTGAATTTCAGATTTAGGGTATGTCCAACACAGCTGTCTTCTGACAAATCTAAGCAACTCGTTCTCTTAATTTGAATTAAAGGTGAATAGGCAGCCTTAAGTTGGTGATCATTCACCTTTTTTTTTTTTTCCCTCCCCTCTCAATGAGAAAAGGAACACACCTAATGCAAAAAGAAAATGTTTCTCTGCATGAGGTAACAGCAGGCCAGAGAAGACTGAAGGAGCAGTGGTGCTTATCCCATCCTCATGGCCACTCTGTTATAGCTCATCAGCTATTGATCCTGGATCTGGGAGGTGTAGTTCCAGTGACTTTGTTTCAGTTAAACGGTGTTTACTTGCATCTTTCATCCCTGAGAGAGCTCTCAGGTGTCCAGCAGTTTGAGTGGCAGTGTTCTTCAGTCTCACAGAGTGACACTGAAGAGAGGAGAGAGGAATCGGGGATGTCCTGTTGGTCAACAAAGTGTTCATGCTCAGAAGGGAGACACAGGTTCTGGTTTCTGCTGCATATGATGCCTGTGTAATTCCTGCGTGCATTGCTTTCTGTTGGCAGAATTCTCTCTTCCTTCTATCCCTGGATTGTTTAGTATGATTTCAGTAATTTGGCATTTTATTTTCAGGTTAGATTTTCATGGATGAGACAGCATTATAAAACGTGTAAGAAGTATCAGGATGAATATGGTGTCTCTTCAATTATTCCAAACTTACAGATTTCCCAAGATGCAACAGGGAACAGGTAATCAGGGTGTTCTGTGTGTAACCGTGCATCCTTCCCCTGCCCCTCACCCCATGGGAAGTATTTTTTTCCAGGGCATTGCTTCTTTGTGAAATAATTATTGTCCATATTTTTGTGCTTCAAAATATGAGTTTTTCCAGGTCTTTTTCTTTACTCTTAGCAGACAGAAGAATACCTTTCTGCATGATGGCTTTGAAATGTCTTCTAGAGACTCTCCTAAAAAGCATTTAATATTTGTAGCTTGCTTTCCTTGCCTTGACAGCATTTGAGCAGCCTTCTTTATAACATATTTCATAATGTTTACCTCTTGAGAAGTTCCTGTGTGTTTGTATTGCCCCTCCCCTTTCCTAAGTTTGTTTTAGTGGGTATCCTGTTTCAAAACATTACTGTTCAAGCTTTTGCTTTCTGATTGAATTTATTTTGAACAGCTCTCTTTCGAAATATATAAGGAACTCCAGTATGTTACACACCGTAAAATCAAATGACACTTGCCATTTGTTTTCAGCTAGTAAAGTTAACCTTTTTTTTCATATATTCTCACTCATGGTAGGGGTTGGGGATTTTTGGTTATTTTTAAAGAACTTTTTATGTGCTCATTTCACAGAGCTTTATTATATGTATCCCGTCTTTTATTTATTTTATTTTGCCATTGATTTTCTATTTTTAGCAGTCTGAACTACTCTGGTTTTCAACCCATCAGTCTATTGAAAGTTGAAGCTGTTACTGGAATTAGCTGCAGCAATGTTTCACCAAAGTGTCTGGATATTCTGATATCACTATTTATGCAGTATGCCACAGTAGAATACCTGTGATTATAATATCACTGAAGTATAAAAAAAACTTACCATTACCATATTTGTGACTGTAAATATTCACGTTCTTAGCACGTCTGTGCAGTTTCTTCTGGCTTAGCTGGAGGTGCATATATGGTCAAATTTACTTTCTAAAATGTTCTTCTGCTTCACCCTTTCTTTAGGAAAAAAGTTTATTTTGTGCTCAGCAAAAGAAAACTTACCTTGCCGTAGTTGAAAGTTGCAAATTATTTGTTTGAATACGTGGCAGTTAAAGGCCTATTTACACCTTCCTAGTCAAAAAACTTAGGAAGTGCTACCTGTGTTACATTCATATAGTTCATAATGCTTTTTTAATTACTTGGCTGTCACCTGCATTGCCATTCTTGTTGACTAAATGTTTGTTGTATTATATGCCATTTTCCTGTAAAGTTGTGTAGTATGCCACCAAGTATCACCATGGTAATTAAATTATCCAGAGAGGTCCCACCTGACTGGAAATTAACAAATGTAATGCCCATCTACAAGAAGGATCAGAACGATGATCCAGGGAACTACAGACCTGTTGGACTGACCTTAGTGTATCGGGGAAGGTCATGGAGCAGATCATCCCAAGTGCCATTCCGTGGCATGTGCAGGACTACTAGGGCACCAGGCCCAGCTAGCATGGGTTTACAAAAGTCAGGTCCTGGTTGACCAAACTGATCTTCTTCTATGACAAAGTGACCTGCTTAGTAGATGAGGGAAAGACTATGGATGTTGTCTATCTAGACTTCAGGAAAGCATTTGACACCATCTCGCACTGTATTCTTCTGGAGAAGCTAAGGCTTGGACAGGTGTGCTCTTCACTGGGTGAAAAAACTGTCTGGATGGCCAGGCCCAGAGAGAGGTGGTGAATGGAATTACATCCAGTTAGCACCTGGTCACCAGTGGTATTCCTCAGGGTTTGGTTTGGGGCCACTCCTGTTTAACACGTATACTGATGATTTGGATGAGGGGATTGAGTGCTCCCTCAGTGAGTTTGCAGATAACACCAAGCTGTGTGGAGGTGTTGATTTGCTGGAGGGCAGGAAGGCTCTGCAGAGGGATCTGGACAGGCTGGATCAGTGGGCTGAGGCCAGTGATATGAGGTTCAACAAGGTGAAGCGCCAGGTCCTGCACTTTGGTCACAACAATCCCAGGCAGTGCCACAGGCTGGGGGAAGAGTGGCTGAAAAGCTGCACAGTGACAAAGGACCTGGGGGTGTTGGTTGACTGTGGTTGAGCCATGATCCCGCAGTGTGCCCAGGTGGCTGAGAAGACCAGTGGCATCCTGGCCTGCATCAGAATTCATGGGGGTAGCAGGACCAGGGCAGGGATTGTCCTGTACTCGGCACTGGTGAGGCCACACCTCGAATCCTGTGTTCAGTTTTGGGCCCCTCAGTCCAAGGAGGACACTGAAGTCCTTGAGCGAGTTCAGAGAAGGGAAGTGGAGCTGGTGAAGGGTCTGGAGCACAAGTCCTGTGAGGAGTGGCTGAGAGAGTTGGGGGTGTTTATCCTGGAGAAAAAGAAGATCTTCTCAGGGAAGACCTCATTGCTAGTTACCTGAGAGGAGGTTGTAGTGAGGTGAGGGTCAGTCTTTTCTGCCATGTCTTCAAGTGAAAGAACAAGGTGGAATGGCCTTAAGTTGCACCAGGGGAAGTTCAGATTGGATAGTAGAAAATTTTTTACTGAGAGAGTGGTTAGGCATTGGAATAAATTGCCCAGGGTGACAGTGGAGTCACTGTTTCTGGAGGTGTTCAGGAGGTGTCTGGATGTGGCACTTGGGGATATGGATTAGGGGTGATTATGATGGTGCTGGGTTGACAGTTGGACAGATGATCTTGAAGGTTTCTTTCAACCTTGGTGATTCTGTGAATACTGAGCCATAACTTGATCCAAAGGAAAAGCTGTGAGGATTAGGATGTTGTGCCAGTGTATGTTGCCTTGAAATTCATGGGACTTAATACATTTGCCCCCCACGTCTGTTACTGTTAAACTTTTAAAAATGTTGATAGTGGAGTGAAATAATCTCAATTTTTGGTGGTTTTGTTTTTTTTTTTTTTTTCTTCATTTAAAGTAGCAGAAGTGATGCAATATCTGATACTGGTGAGATGGCTAATAATCAAATACTTCAAGGAGAAACAAGGTAGGTTGCTTACTTGTCTGTAATTGTTATTAAAATAGATTCTGATAGTCACAGTGCAAACTTCTTAATGCAAAAAACAAAACACAAAAAACCCACACAAAAACACTAGGAGCTGTATTTATAGAATCCTGTAGTTTCTTGTACATTTGTATCGATATGTTAGAATTTGGGCTTTTTAGTACTTTCCTGAAGGATTTGCACTAAAAGGTGTTACAAGACTGCAAAACCACGGTGTAGCTGCAGTGGGAACAAAAGAAGCCCAAGTCTCAGAAGAGTGCATTTAGGCATACCAATTGTAAATGTACTTCAGAATTGCAATTTGGTAGTAGCACTGGGGCTCCTTTAGATCTGCTAGTACGTCAGTGGGAGTGTGGGGTTTTTTTGGGGGGGTTTTTTGTTGTTATCAAAGCAAGGGAAAACATTCATATGCTTTCTTAATAATACTTCTGAAACTCTTTTCTGTTTAATACTGTTGTATTTCTGTTTACAGTGGACACCCAACCTTCAAATGCCCCCTGTGTCAGGAAGCCAATTTTACCAGACAGCGCTTGCTGGATCACTGTAATAATAGACATCTTTATCAGATCGTTCCTGTGGTAAGTACAGTTGCTTATGTATGTTTCTTAAGCTACTTTCATTGTAATTATGTGGACAATTTTAAATGTGCAGTTGCTGCTCTATATCTTTAACAATCACTGTGGTTTGAGAAAGACAATATACTTCATGCAGTGCATTTAAATTGAGGAGTGACTTTGATTTGAAAACATTTCATGTCCAGCCTGCTGGTTCTAAGGCATTTCTGACTTAGCTGTCTCATTTATCTTGATGTGAAGCAGGCTCAGTTTTTGAGCCTGATGCTTTACGCTTCTTTATTTAGTAGTTCAGGTCTGTTCCTAAAGAATCCCATTTGTAATGTAACTATTGTTTCATGTGAAACCTACAGTTACTTGAAAAGTAATCCTAGGTAACCAAAGGGTCTGAAGGAGAAAAATTGGTTTGGTTTTCTGTATTTTCATATGTATTGGGTGTGTTACTTCTTCTTTCGGCTTACTTGATCATCTCAATTGTATGAAAATTCTCCCAAACAATAAGTAGGATACAATAATCACTTTCTTTTCTAAATTGACTCAGACAGATACGATTATCTTCCACTCCTAAGAGAAACACTTTAGAAATCTACGAAGTTAAAATGTAGTTTTTGAATGTTACACAGTTGAGGAAAAGCACACTTAGAAGTATGATTGGATGTTAATGTCTTACTGTATTTTGGTAGTGGATGAGTAATAGACTAGTTATTGCTGTAGAACATGTTTTTAATACATTCTATATTGCCAATAACTTTTTTTTTTTCATTCTGTCTCTTCCCTTTCCCCTCCAAATTCAGATCTGTCCTATTTGTGTATCTCTTCCATGGGCAGATACTAACCAGGTTACTAGAAATCTTGTTAGCCATCTAAATCTAAGGCACCGGTTTGACTACGGAGAATTCGTGGTAAGCTTTTTCTTCTTTGATGTGTGGAGGAATAAATGGTAACTTCTTTCTAAAAATCAAAATGCCAGATAAAAATGTTGTCCCAAACTTGTGCTCTGGACGTGCTGTATTCCTGTTTTGCGTGGAACTCAGAAGCAGACCTGTCTGTTCTTAATCAACATGAAGTGCTACTGGTAATAGGTGTTGTCAATAGTTGCACTGCTCCAAGCTGATGAATTAAGTCTTTGACTTAGTGTTCTAAATCTGAACTATTTATTACTTTTACTCTGTTTAATAGAACAGTTTATTACTACTGTTTCTGGGGGGAATAAAATAGATGCTACTCTGTTTTGTTGACATTGACCTTTTAATGCAGAAATTGCTAAATTATGTTCTTAGGACTCAAACTGCAACATGACTAGCTGGTATTGCTGCTGCAGCTTCTCTTCTTGTGTGTTGTGAGAGAGACTGAAAAAGAGATGTCATTTAATCAATGTTCAGGTTGCCTCTTTTCAGGCTTTTTTTTGAGTAAATGACCTTGAAGTACATGCAGAACTACATACACAGATGTAGACAGTGGCTGATTCATAAGTCAAGCCAACCATTTGGGTTCTGCATGTGGGATCAGAGAGCTGGAGAGTTTATGGTAGTTTCTACAGAATTTGACAGGCTTTGGGGTGTGCTGCATGAGCTTTGTGTGGGACAGGGATAGTATTTGAATCACAGGCAGCCTCCCTGGTTCAGGATGGCAAAGATGATGTATATTGTCCTTTGAGTCGAGTGAGCTGTGATAAGGGCCTGAAGAGCTAGGGTTTGATACAGGGGATTGGCCTCTTCACCATGAGTGCATGTTTGATGACATAAAACTGGTGACAAATTCTGATTTGGGGAAACTGCCAGAATTGCTCTTAAAAGATGCATTACTCTGGCATGTTAACAACCTGGAAGATATTTCTGCAAAAGTAGCAGATTTTTTGTGTTCTGTATTTGCTTTCTCATTTTAAGCAGTATATTCTCAACAATCTATGATTACTGTTGTCTGGGGATCCCATTTTGGTTTTATTAATGGAGGATGTTATGGCTGGTTAGAAGCCCTGTTAAAAGAATTGCATGACACAGTCAGCTTTCCTGAGCTGGCTGTTCCATAATGTAATTGAGCCAGGGAGAGAAGATGGACCCTTCTGCTTAATGAGCCATGTCCCACTCAACTGATTCTTCTCCTGTCTCATGTGTCTCTTGGTACTTGGTTCAATAAAAGATTCTGTGCAATATAAACAATCATGTAGTAGCATAAAGAGTCTTCAGTTAGGTGCCATTTCCTATGTAAAAACATAGCAGATGAATGATTAAACTAATGACTATGCTACATCTTGAGTATTTGTCCATTTTGATGATGTTTTTATTTTGTTTAGAATCTTCAGCTTGATGAAGAAGCCCAATACCAAAATGCAGTTCAAGAATCCTGTCATGTGAACTTTTAAAGTAGAGCCCCCTTCATCTTCATACTGATTATCTGAGAGAAAAATGACTTTATTCTGTTGGCAGTCTGCTGGGTATATTAATAAAAATGTCGTTCAGTAACCACTTTTTGGGCTAAGCTTCTTTTCACACTCATAAGGACTTCTGATAAATGATTTTGCTGAAACTCAAGTTTGACATATTTACTGAGATCTGCCCCTGTGGAATTAGCAACATTTTTGGAACTTCTCACTCCTGTCTTGATTTTCTCTAACTTTTACTACTCTGTTAATTACATGTTCATATGATTAATGTAGGATGTTCTAATTCACCAAGACCAACTTTGAAAGTATCTTTAGAAAGACATGCACTGATGCTCTATTGCACTGTTGGGTTTCTTCAAGTTCAGCCATCTTCTAAGGTATCTTATGAGATGATAAATTATTTTTTTTTTCTCTTCCCACCAAGGACAGGCATTTGTCCTGCCAAGAACTAATTTTATTTTAATGTTGTGATTTGTTTTTTACCGTTGCTATGTGACTGAAAATAACAACAGCTTAAAACATTAAAATACTTCTTTTCTATAGCTCAACAATGCAGAGCAGGGCTTTTTTCACCTTTCATTGAGAAAGAACGATGCCATTGCCTAGGAATAATTGCATCTATTTTTTCCTCTTTGGGAGCATAACTAAAATAGGATGCTTGCTTACTAATATGATGAATGAGGAGTATTCACTGTACTCCCAACTCCTAAGGAAGATTACATATTTTCTGAGCAATTCAAGATGACATGCAAAAGGTGTACTTTTTTGGCTTATGGCTGTGACCAGATTTTGTTGAAGCTTTTTGAGAATTTCTGGTTTTGCATTTGGAATTGAAGTTTTGGTCTGTCCTGTTTCATGGAAGGCTCTGTAGCTAAATAACTAAACTGGCTTCACACCTACCAAAACACTTTTATTTTGGTAAAGCTTTTTAAAACTTGTACATCTCCTGCATCCAAAGGCTTCAAAAAACAGTTGAGAAGAAAAAAACTACTCTAAAATAGTTACCAACATATTTTAAGAGCTCCTTTTCTAGATTTCCACCTTCCCAGCAAGAATATTGTTAAAATTGGAGAAAATGGTAATAATGCAATTTTGAATTTAAATAGAAAATCTGTTTGTAAAAACTTTAAGATCTTTTATATAATACTAAAAGGGAGAAGGGGGAAGATGGCTGCACAGCATAAGTTTTGGAGTTTTAAATAGAGAGTGTTCTGAACATAACACCTGTTAGGACTGACTCTACGTCCTGTGTTTCCATCACCCGTTGTCAAGCTGTTGTTATTAATGAGCATTGCATATGTGGTGGAAAACATCCCCAGTAGTTTTGTTAGTCTAGATGGTATTTTATGTGTAGTAATATCAGTTGTGCAGCCAAAGTACAATCTGCTTCTTGTGCCCTGCCTCCCTGTTCTTCTCCAAACAGAGGTTTTGATTATTCTTTAAATGCTGGGATATTTCATATTCCAAAACTGGTAAGGATGAAATGCCTCATTTTACAACGTAATGTTTCAGAACTGCAAGTTCTAATTTATTGAGTGTTGGAACTAAACCACTGTACATTGTAACTTGATTTTTCTATCTTATTTTTTTTTATGAGTGCAAAACATTACTGAAGGCATTGCTGGCTAAAATACAGAGAAAGTTGTCTATTTCAGAAACAGTTGTCTATTTCAAAAACCTTGCCAGAAGATTATGTCCTTTTTATAACAACATTTCTTGAATTTTGTTGCAGTCTGCCTATGATATTTTGACAGCAGACCATGCTTGGAACTTGTATTCCAACTTCCCTGTTTGCCCCCATACTCTTGTCTGTGTATTCTCACTTGTTTGTCTGCTCTAGTGCTTATGTGACCACATTGTGATTTGGAGTGGTTCACTGAGACAACAGAAAAAAAATCAGATTTCTACTTTTGCTCTGTAAAACCAACTATGAAACAGTGCTGTCATACAAAAAGGAACTTCAAGGTACCTGATGCTGAAGTTTTACCTTTTAAAACAAAGACACATACTATGGTGATTTATTACTGCATCCATCATTTCCTAAGGAGTTTAACAGTTACATGTAAGTTTAGTTAACTTTTCTAGATTCAGTGAAATGTTTATATGATCTGGCAATAAATGCCTACAGCCAATACAGATTCTGAATGCCTCATGGACACTGGAACTAGTTATTTCTATTACTTGAATATATCTTGGGAATTGCAAGTGAAATGACATCTGTTTTAAAACTCTGGGAAACAATTTTTTCTATAGCAATAATTAGTTGTCACTTGATGCATAGTTGCTGAGCATCTTAGTCATGTTTAAATGTTGAGAGACTTTAATACACATTTTTAAAACAACAAGTGTGTATTAATGCAATACAAATAACCCTTTCAAAATGTTTATCCTCTTTATTTAAAATCTGTATTGGCAGGTGCTGCCTTGCTTAAGATTTTGTACTTTTAATATGAAGAGATTGCATCCAATACATTCACTAGGTAAGCGTTTAATGAAGATTAAACTATTTAAATATGTTGCTGCTGGTCATGATCTTTCTCACTGAAACCCAGACATGCACAAAAACCGGTGTATTTGTGATGGGTAATGCTCAAAACATGAAATCTTTACTAGAAGATTGCTTCTTAATGTTTTCATGTTCACATTGCATTATGTATGGTTTCAGTATGTTATGTTCGAATTGTACCTTCTGGTTTTTTTCCTATTAAAGTGTTTTTACTATTTGTCTTTTTGTTGCATAATAAAGATGATCAATTCCCTTGGTGCTACTTCTTCCTTTTCAGATCATTTCTAAAACTTAGATATGTGATCGGTTGTATGTCTACGCACTTTGAATTACTGGAATGGTGTGTATGCTGCTGGAATGATAAGATGTGACTGATGATGCATCTGTGAGCTGACAAGTTACCTTATATCATATTGTGGGTATTTCCAGCAAGCAGAAAAGATGATAGGTTGGCCAAGATCTACTTTGTGCATCTTTTCTTGCTTCCATGTTTGTATTTTGCTGTCCCATGTAGTGTTAATAGAGAAATAACATCCTAAAAGGAGAGGGAAAGATGTATGTAACACTTGGGGTCATTAGCAAACCTTGTTATTTAAAGGTAGATTTTCTGAGAAGATTTAATGCTTTTCTGAGGAAAGAATTGCCAGTAAGTTTGGGCTGGTTGCAAGTTTTAACTTGCACACACCTTTAGCAAGGTGGCAGCTAGATGATTTATCCTTCTGCCCTTTGTTCTTGTGCTGAAAATACCTTTGGTTGTTTCTTGTGCTTTTACATTCTAAGGACACACAGATGATAATACAGTAATAAAATTGATTTAATGTGTTATTTTGAATGACAGAAATTTAACAAAACTATGTACATTTCCTTTTTGGTAATTTATTCTTTCCCCATAGAATCTAATTTTCTGATCTCTAAGTAAACCACTGTATCTTCTGAATCTGCTTATAAGTCCTTTGTTAGAGATTTCATTGGATTTGATTTTATTACAGCAATTCATATTTCACTGCTTAGAGAGAATGCATGTGATGTGTTTAATTTTCATTGGCGGTTTCTTGGTTATAGGATACTTGAGCTCTGTAAAACTTCTCTTTGTTCTCTAGTCTTACGCCAGGGCCTCATTCTCAGGTAGAGAGGGGGATTTTTGTGCACCCAGCTCATCTTCTGACAGGTAGTTGGGGCTAGAAGGCTTTTTGTGTTTGGGAAGCATTCCTGGGTCCCTCTTTTTTAGATTTGACTTTTGAGTCCCATGAGATTTGAATGAGTGTCTGTGAGGACTCTGCTATAAAAGAGTGGATAGTGTGGTTTTTTTATATCCTTTGTTGTATGCAGAAACAGACACACCAATTCATGAACACTGTTAGGGGATGGGACAGTGTTTAACAGAAATGGAAAATGCACATTTGTGAAATGACTGCAGAACCTGGCATCCAAGGCTGCTTTGTCGCAAGACAGAAGAGCTACAAGAATATCTGACAAAGGCATCTTCAGGTTTCTTTTAGAAATGGAGAAACAAGCAATGAAAGGGCACAAAACCTACATAGTCTGTTCTCCATACAGTGTGTACATTTGCTCCAGAAATCAGGTTTCTTTTGTTTCTAGTTGTGGCTGTAGTTGAAAACATGTTGGAGACAAAATTCAGGGCGTCTTCAATGAGAAGACACTTCAATAATGTTAAAACTTCCACTGCCCAGTGCATTGCCAGACTCTTACTAGGGTCAAAGCATGGGTTTGTTTTTTTGTTTTTTTTTGTTTTTTTTTTTTTGTTTTGTTTTGTTTTTTTTTTTTTTTTTTTTTTTTTGGTTTTTTTTTTTTTTTTTGGTCTCAGGAATAGAGTAGGTCTGTACTGTTTCTTACATTTCCAGCTCTAACCAGCCTTATTTTATCTGTAACATTTTCGTGGACATGATCAGGAAAGAGCTAAGAAAGTGAATTTTACATTTATTCCCTCACCACGCCTCACACTGTCAGGAAATTGAGGGAAAGGAGGGAGGAAGGAGTCATCACTGTCGAATGCATTTTGTGGAATAGCATTTAATCCTATTTCAAATCTGTGCCTTAAGTACTCTGTATACATTTAGAGGCATTCCTCAGATCTGTGAAGCTGTTGGTTATTTCCCAGGGCTTAGAGAGAAAATACTGTTTTTATGAACTTGCTTAATCTTGTGAGGATGCATAGTCACTGAGAAAAGTGCTTCTCACTGTTTACATTCTTTCTCTACTGTTGTGTTTTTGTCTCTCATTTTTTTCATAAAATGGCTTGAGTTGGAATGAACCTTAAAGGTAATCTCATTCCACCCCCCTGCTGTGGGCAGGGAC
>NW_008236767.1:724715-740419 GCF_000691975.1 Corvus brachyrhynchos
TTCCCTACAGCAGTTCCCATAAAATTACTCTATGCATTTCCCTGCCCACTCCCTTTTCTGTCTTTTAAAGTAGTCAGTGATTAAATTGCTATGATTATATTGGTTACTAATTATTGTTTCATATTCCATATGTTTTATAAGCTCCTCTGGCTGTGCCCTTAATATGGGCTGGTGTGGGCCACAGGGGTAAATACAGTAACTAAGAAGCTTAGCACCAATAATTTCCAGAGTTCTCCAGACATGTTTACTTTTATGGCCAGGGGAGTTGGTGTTTATCAGAATGTGTTTGTGCTTGGAAAGAATCTGAAAGTCTTACCAGATAGCTTTTATTGCTTTTAAACATATTTTAAAGCTTTTACTTTGTTGTTTCTGTAGGGAGAGGATCTGCTTTTGGATTGGAGAGATTAGAATGAGGTTGAAAATTAAAAACTTTTCATGGAGACCAGGTCTTTGATGGTAAAGATACCCTGAAAACCTTGTGTTAGGGTCTCTGGTTTTGTAGGTACGGACAGAAGAGTGTGGGGTGTTTTTTTTTCCAGGGTAACTGCTGTGGCCCTAGTGCTACAGAAGGTGAGATTCATGTGACCTTAGTTGTGAGACTGATCAAACTTGAGTAGTTTCTTTTACGAATTTTTTTCTTTCATAACTCAAACCACCAGAGGGCACTGAATATATTGGGTACTTTCTGACTAAGTATTTAAGGGTGATAATTCAGTAAGCATTGTAGTCCAAAACACTATTAGATACGGAATTTCTCTCCAAATGTTTCATAAAATGTAATAAATCTTTTAAGGATTTTTGGGGGGTTAAGAGACGGGCTGGGGTCATTCCATTCTACAGAAAGAATATTTGCAACTTACTTTAAAATCTTAAAATTACAGATTTCCTTATGTTGCTTTATCATCTATGGCAAGTAAGCGGTGTTCACCCCTCGACTCTACTCCGGGAAGAATGCTCCCCTGTTCACGAGAGGACATAAAATGTAACACGTTCTCGCAAACGCCATTCCCTTGCAAGACCTTTCCTTGCCCAAGGGCGTTCTCCAGAGGCCGCTGGAGCTCGGGCGCTGTAGTGCAGGCGGGAGGCACACGGGGGCACCTGAGGACTGATGCATTCTGTGACAGTGACAGGGGCTTAGCGCTCGTTCCCGGCTGCTTGCTTTGTGAGACTGCACACAGGTCATCGCCCTCGCCAGTTCCGCCTGCCGCGGTGGTGAGGTCTGCCAGGTGCCCCGTGCAGGTGTGCTGCGTTATCCCTTCCTAGCAGTCACAGCAGTCTGGGGGTGGGACAGCCCTCTGGTATGAAGCGAGGAATTCTACCAGCTGAGGCTTATGTTGCCTCATCTGAGAAAGAACTAAGCCTCCCTGGAGTGTGCTTCTGCAGTGGCATGATAGTGGCCAGCCACAGCCACTTTAGTAGCTGCTAATCAGTGACAGTTCGTTTCACACCGTAATCTGATTCATATTTAGCGTGAAATGTGTTTGTGTAAAAACATGTCAGACATGGTTCAGATCCCTGGGAGAGGGAGGGAGGTGTAATCCCGTATGAGTAGTTATTTAATTTATAAAACACTGGTTTTTTTACACATACAAAAAAAAAAAAAAGGTTAAAGTATGTCTGAAGGGCAGGAAGGTGTGCAAGTTATACCTAAGCTTCTGCCATTTGCTTTTTAACCTTGCTTTTTAATTTACTTGTAGCTAAGCAGTATGAGGAAGCTGAGGGTCTGCTTTATTTTCTTGTTAAACTCTTAATGAAAGCAAATATGTCTCGTTTGCTCCTCTGCAAGCAGTTGGAACACTTGTATTTGATATCTGGTGTAATTTTTACCTTTTTACATTATATCCCACATGACACTTGCTAGGTTTGTAAACACTGGAGCTTCCTAACTTTAAATATTTAGGCACTCAGCTTGTAACATTCAGGATTTGATCGAGGGTCTGTTATCTTGCAGGTTTATCTGGCAATGCTTTATCTTCATTGCAGCGTTTGCCTGATCAGCCAAGGAGATAACACTGCAGTAGTGTCTCCGTTTGGGAGATTAACTGAAAAAGTGAACTTAATTTGTGCAAGATAATGCAGGAAGCTTGAGAGAGGGCAAGGAACAATCCACTATCTGAGAGTAATAGACCATCTGAGTATCCTCCTGCACTTTCACATTTGAACTATAAGCCCTGCTGTAAGTGGGATACATAATGTTCTGCAAACCAGCACTCTCATGTTATGTAATGAATTCATATCACTTGAAGCTGACACTGAAACTTGTGATCAGACAGGTTCCACCCAAATGTCAAGGAGCAATCATGAATCACCACTGTTTGCTGAGCAATATACAGATGGCAAAATTACCAAAGCATCTCTGCTGCCTTACAGAAAATTAACAAAACTATTCAAATATGAAGTTACCTACCAAAAATTCTAAAAAATCACTGTCTGTATGGAGCTAATTTGACTTGGGTTTATGGTTCTCAGTAGTTAGCAGATACTGCATTTTGAAATTAAGTTCTTCTGGCTTTGAAAAGAGCATTCTTGCGCTCCTCCACTTCCCTCATTTTTCCCAATCTCTCTGCCTGCATTACTGTCTCTTCCCAGGTTATTACAAAGCTATGTAGCTTTACAAAGAAGAGTAAAACAGGTGATGCTTCCCATCTGCATTGGATGATGCCTGATGAATGTTCCTTCTTCTGCAGCAAGGCAGGGGAAAAGCACTGCAGTATCTTTATTACTGTGCTGTTGTAGATCCCGGATGCAACAGTGCCACCAGGAAGGCAGGATGAGATGGTGCCTGTCCTGGGGAACATGCTGTCTGCTCTGGGGTGCTCTCTGTGTGTCTGGTGCTCACAAAGTAAGCTCAGCAGGAGATCCAGGCAGTCACTTGTAATAGATCTGCAGCAAGCTCCACAAGAAGTTCTGAGGTCTTTCATTTTCCTTGTTTCTACTAACAGCATGGGAGTCTGTGGGAAAAGAAGTGTAATTGACTGGCAAAAGCTCAGATTTTGCAGGTGTCTCTTATAGTTACTCAGGGCTCATTAGATATCTTAGCGCTCATAAAAGTTGTGAAACATGTTCAAGGCAAAGAATTGCAAGAAAGGAAAAAGCAAACAACCAGTTAAAAGACCTGCTCCTTCTCCTTTGCATTTAATGTTTTTATTTTTCTTCAAACTCAGAGTATGCAATCAGGATACTGGTGGATTCTACTTGCAGATCAAAATGTTAATGGAAATAACATCCTTGAATTCCACGGGCCCTTGACTGTGTCAAGAAAGGACATGCATTATTTTGGCTATCATATGTTAAGGAAACTTCTCAGTCTGACCATTCACAAGACTCTCAGGCATCTCAATCTGCAGCTTGCAAGCTGAGCTACCTTGACCAGGTGCATTCCTCAACATATATGCTCTGGTAGCTGTGGAATAAAGACATAATCTAAGACTGCCATTCTTTTTGTTGGTCTGAAAATGCACTCTGTCTATTCAAGTAAGTTGCACTATTCTTTATTAATTAATCTCCAGTAATACTCAGTTATTTGTTACTGTGGGCCTCAGTCTTGGAAGTATGACGTGGCTATATTCATAAGAAAAATTCAAGGAGTTCTGTAGGATACCACTTAAGAAAAATAAGGGGTAGGTATATTTCCTGAACACAGACAGTTAGTCAGTGATAAAGCAAGATGGTTGTCATTGTAGAGAACATGGTCACAAAAATAGATAAGGCCTGTTGAAAAGATCTTCCATGGTTAGACATGTCTTCCTGAAGACTGCCCCTATATGAATTTCTTTCTTCTCAACATGTATTAAAAAGCCCATTTTAGCTACTTACTCGGTGACACTGAATTTTCTGCCAAGAGCTTCTATCTTAAAAGTCCTGATGTTCTGTTATTAACATATTATTTATTTTTCCATTGCCTCTTGTTTTATTTTACCAGATGACTGGTTAAGGTGTCAAAACTCTGAGTTTATTTAATGAAAAAGCAGTGTGAGTTAGCATATAACTTTCATGCCTTCTCTGTTTGGTGTCACTACATGCCAATTCCCACACCTTCTAATGTTTGCTTTGGGCAACTCACTTTTTAGCCAGTCCTGAAAGCAGCAATGGTCATAACACAGAGGTTCATATAACCCTTCATCCCTCTATGTACTGTTGACAAGAAGTTGGTGTGAGCTCCCAGTAATGGCTGATACGTCTTAGAAGCAGGGATGGGGAACAGAGAGCAATTGTAGTGATTATTTCCATCTAAAGGGGAGCAGAAAAGAAGCAGAAAAGCAGAGTTTTAGGCTTTCTTCCAACATCAAGTAGTAAGACCAAAATTGTGCTATTTTTGTTGAGTTCACCATCTATGGAAAGCCCTTGTAAGGTACTATAATTAAGAAATAATGGATACAGTCTTTTAGTTTTGATCAGGATTGTATTTTTTAAGCAAGCATTATCATCATCACCATTCATATTTACCATGTTTTCGCTCACATCACAGAGCAGTATTGGTGTGTCCAAATTGAATTCCTCTGTTTCGAAACTAAGTCAGGATATGTTCTGCAGATCCCTGCCTAATGCAGTCCAGTTGTCACCACTGATCCACTTGGGATCAAATCAGAGCCAGACTAAAGCAGAGCTCTTCGAGATCTGTACAGCACAGATGCCAGGTTCTTGCCACCAGATGTTTCAATGTATGGATCTGTTCCAGTTGGTTTGAAGTAACGGTTACTGTGGGCATGGCCAGTCTAACTCAGGGATCCTTCTAAAGCACTACCATAATTGTATCAGGGACCAAAGTCGTGTCAAAGGCCCTGCCATATTTGATCCACTGTTGTGCACGTCAAGATAATGAAGAAAAAACAATGAAGAAAACCTTATTGTTTAACTGGTGGGAATTTGACCCTTAAGAGAAACAACGTATTGGTCACTCAATGGGAACTTAACCTGTGAAAGAACAATGTACAGTGGAGCTGTTGTTAGCATGGAGGTGGTATCATGAGCCATTATGGCCTCATCTCACACTCTGGCCAAGTGTGAGGTGATGTTGTAACTGGAAAACTTCCACTGCAAGAGGAGGAGATATGAGGTGTGGTTCTGGGGTGGAGGGGCTGAAAAGGACAAGATGCACGCCATTTCGATCCAGGGGATGCCCTGAAGGTGCAGTGCCTGCTGCCCCTCCCGCCTGAGCACCATGCTCCATCTCCTGCTCAGCGGCTTTTCCAAGAATCCAGGGGTCAGTATGTATTATTTGCTCCTGCTTCTAATAAAAACAAATCTGCTTTGCAATCACAGTTGCGTTTCAGTTTTTTTTGTGCACGGGTGTCCTCCAGAACCAGTAACATTAATGGCGATGAGGATGGAATGCCCAGAGCACAAAAAAGGACACAAAAACCTGACAGGGCTTGGGCAGTGCAGTGTATGGTTGCACCAAGAGAGTGAAACATGTAACTGTACTGAGACATGCTGTTCCATGTGCGTGTGGCATATGGGAGGTCAAAATTTAGTCTGGGTACCCAGTTGCGTGCAGGAACTTAATAATGTTTTTCTGTGTCCGAAGTGTAATCAGTGTTGTACACTTGTTGTTGTGCAGTGTGGATATTGTGAACATAGCTCAAGTACATTTCAGATTCTGTTAGGAAGAACTCCTAGTCCTTTGTGTTTGTGGTGTTGCTGGACGATACTACTAGAACAGAGTTATCACCCTTGCTATTTTTGTTGTCGTTACCACATCCTTATGCAAGTGCATTGGTAAAGAGGTTTCATAAAAAGGAGCCTCGGGCCATGGCTCCGCCAGTGGAGCAACCAGGGTGGACAAAGGAACCATGGAGCACATTGTGGGACAAGCTAGAAACCTGTACAAGTATTGGGCCCAAACCATGGGATGTTAAAGGTCCCATGGGAATGTTGAAATATTGGGGAGAGTTTGTGCAAACTCCTCAAAAACACTCTAAAGAGCAGCTTATTCATGCTGGAAGCATGGCTGAATGTCTGTTATTTGCATACAAAGTTGCAGTTGAAAAGAATACAGAGCTGAAAACAATCAAGACAAGGACATGGAACAGATGAGTGCTAATATAATGTTGCAAAGGCAAGCGTTTGTAGCTGCTGCTGCCACACTGCAATCTGAGATCTCAGTTAGGTGTGTAAGTAAAGTTAAGTTGTAAATTATAAATTAGGTTAAATGCTGTTAAGTGTTATTCCTCTCTTAAATGGTTACAGTTAAGGTATAATTTAAGCTTAAATTGTAAGTTAAGTTGGGTATAAGTTGCGCTGTTCCTTTGTTAAATTTTTAAGTATAAGTTAAGTTTAAGTACTGTTGAATGCTGTTAAGCTTTTAAGCCATATTCCTTTTTATCCTTGCCTCACTGTTCTTTTGTCACACAGACACAGAGATCCTGGTTCATTTCTGTTTTGATTGCCTGGATTTTATTTGGTTTTGTTGTTGCTTGTTTTTCCTTGGTGTGCCTCAACTGTTCTGTAAGTAGTAGAGTGAATCTTGTAAACAAACTTTGTTGTGCTGTCCCTTAATATCAAATCTAGTTTTGCTGATACCCTTGCTGAGGATTTTTTAAGAAATCTCAAACTCTCGTTCGTAACCTTGGGTGCAAGAGATTCAAAGAAATTCTTGGTGCTAAGCCCAAATTCTCTTAAGGAGAATGCATTTAAAACTAATCCACAGGACACTAATTTGTTAGCCATGGCTACTTCAGGGATGTAGTATTAAATACCACACAGAAAATACTTAACCAGGGTCTGAGCATCCATGGTATACCTTGTGAGATTGTGTACAGTGAATGAAGGAGGAAGGGATGAAAGCAGCAATTTTTACTGGGGATGCTGCCACTCTGATGTGAAATCCCTGTTTGTTACCCTGAGAAATAGATGGATTAAGACTGCTCCCCCTGCATATAAAAATGTGATAATGACCCTTTTGATTAACGAAACAGGAAATCCTCTGGATGAGATAATTGAAAAAATACGGCAGCTCAGTAACCTTGGGGAGTGGAACCCCGGGGAAGTGCTGGTAATCGAAAAAATCAACCTATTGGGCTTTTGACACCACACAGTGGCTACATGCCAGAATTAAGATTCTAGGAAGAGATGCAGAAATCCAAGCAACTATTAATGATTTGTTATGAACAAGTGTTTTTTATGTTTTGCTTTCATCCCTGCATTAGTAGCAAGTGGATTTGTAGTGTTAAATTCTGTATAAACACAGCACAAGAGCGGCCTTACACATTGCTATTTTTCATGTGTTTTTTCAATCAAAATGTAGCATGTAACTTGTGTTTCAGTCTTCTGGAGTGAAGATTTCATTATATAAATCTTAAATTATGTTCTGCAAGTTCTCAAGTAGGACAGAAAAGAATGTAAGTTTATTTGCAATGGTGTTGGGGAATTATGCTAAGCAGAACCTACAGAGTGCAGGCTGGTCTGTGCTGTCTTTTGGGAAGAGTTGTTAGCAAGCTATCCACAGAGCTGCCCTCGTGCTTTGATGTGAACAGAGCAATTTCCTTCAAAGGAAAACTGGAGAGCAAGGTAGCCAGGTGACCTCTACCTGGGAGATTGACAAGGAGCTAAGCACAAAGTGAACCTGTCCACTGAGGTCCTGGTGTGAGGTAGTTCATCTGCTGAAAGATATGATGTCGTACTGAGTATTGTGGGATACAGAGCAGAATACCCTGCTCCTACAGCAGTTTCCTGGAGTTGTTAGTTCTTCTAATGTAGATCACCAAGTTTTATCAGGTCTGAAAATTATAACCTTTGCTGTTTTCATAGCCTTGATCATAAGCCTATCCACAAGGAAAAGAAGGCTCAGAGCAGCACAAGAAACTTAAAAAACATTTTCCATAGCTTGAGCTAACATTTTAATAATATTGCTTTACTTATAATCCTCACTTTTAAATAATTTTTGTACGTCTTCTGTTTTTGTGATTTGTAGTATTATACTGAACTGCCTTCACTATTGATTTAAAACAAAACTCAGTTCATATTTCTCACCATTGTTGAATAAAACTATTGTTATGGAATTTATCTTTCCTTTCCTTCACAGTGTATGCCAATGTTGAAACAACACTCGCTATTGTCCCTACTAACTGTACTTTGCTTATCGTTGTGGGATGGTTTTGGGCTGGATGCCTTTGGATAAAACTAAAATCCTCCTAATTAAAAGCCTCTTTGTGTAGAGGAAGGGTGAGAAAAGCAGAGGAGTTTCCAGATGTATATTAGTTTGTTTTTAAAATTGATTTTACCTTTGTTTCAGAGGAGTTCTTCTATAGTTGCACTGTTTTGAACAGTAGGAAAATTAACATCCACTCACTTTAGGCATTAGGAACACCACTCCTTCTACTCGTATTCTCCCCAGTGGAACTATTGGGTCAATTTTCTTTTGGATTATGCCCTCCCTATCTATTCAAGGTCCTTTTCAGGTGCCAAGGTACAGTATCAATCCCCCATGGAACCTGGTGCTATGGCTACTGAGGTGATAGCAGCAGAAGCAAAGCAGGTTACTGTCACCATTCCAGGGGAATGGCACTGGTGCAGAGTACCTGCTAAACACTTACATAGGTGGGAGTAGCAGGTGGGAGTGGGAGAAGCAAGGGGGAGGTAACTCTTCTTCTGTTTGCTTTGACAGGGTACCTCAGACTCATACCCCTGGAACAAAACATCTGGGTGACCCTGGCTAAAGTGACCAGACCTTATGATGCCTTAGCACTGCTGTGCCCCAGAACCCATTCATGACACGTCTGATCAGCGTCCCTCTCACTGCCCGTGAGCTGCAACAGCTGTTTAACAGCACCTGGGCATCTGTGGCCTGTCTGGCTACCAGAGTATGGCAACAACTGTCTCACCTTGGGAAATCCCCTGCTTTACCCCCACAGGAGTTGCAGATTTTAGGCACCTTGAATGCAGATAGTTGTACCACCTTTAAACTTATTAGCACAAGAAATAGCCCTAGAACTCGGTGGGTCAATGCCACAATACCATGGTATTAAAATACTTCACACTGGTATAATTCAACCACAGTACAGCTAGCCCTGAGTTTTAGTACACATATGTAACTCCCACAGGGTATCTTCTTAATCTGCAGGGACCAAGCCTAGGCCAGAGTGCCAATGGCAATTAAAGGTAGTCCATGCTCCTTAAGAAAACTAACCCTCTTATCTCCAAATATAACTAATTCAGTATAGATCCAACAAAACTGAACTCACCACCGTCATACTCAGAGCATACATGCTTTTACTCCTGACTACAGAGATACAGCTAAATTCTAGAACACTGCCAAGACAATCACTGCCTCTTCATGGTTCCTGAGGTTCCAAGTGCACAAGCCCTCATGAGCCTGAATAGACTTAGTTGTTGGTTAGCAAAGTTTAGCAATACTACCAACACAGCTATATCTGATTTGTTAATTGATGTAGACAGCATTAAACATGCTATGATACAGAACTGAGCAGCAATTGATTTTTTGCTTTTAACGTATGAGCATGGGTGTGAAGATTTTGGTAAATTATGTTGTATAAACTTAAGTGACCATTCTAAATCTGTCCATGCACAACTAGAGAAATTATGGGCACTTACTCAACACCTTGTAGAAGACACAAATTGGAATCCATTTGCTGGATGAACATGGGGTTGGAATTGGTTAAAACAGGGATTAGTATTACTTATTGGGTTTCTATGTATTCTTTGTTGTATTCCTTGTTTAGTGTTGTTGATCCAGCATGTTGCAGTGCACTGTTGTTCGTATGGTGGAATATCGATGTGTTCCAACCGCAGAGCACATGGTGGCATGTGTAAAGGACTGAAGTTGTGTCTAAGGCCCTGCCATATTTGATCCACTGTTGTGCACGTCGACAAGATAATGAAGAAAAGACAATGAAGAAAACCTTATTGTTTAACTGGTGGGAATTTGACCCTTAAGAGAAACAACATATTGGGAACTTAACCTGTGAAAGAAGAACAATATACAATGGAGCTGTTGTTAGCATGGAGGTGGTATCATGAGCCATTATGGCCTCATCTCACACTCTGGCCAAGTGTGAGGTGATGTTGTAACTGGAAAACTTCCACTGCAAGAGGAGGAGATATGAGGTGTGGTTCTGGGGTGGAGGGGCTGAAAAGGACAAGATGCACGCCATTTCGATCCAGGGGATGCCCTGAAGGTGCAGTGCCTGCCGCCCCTCCCGCGTGAGCACCATGCTCCATCTCCTTCTCCTGCTCAGCGGCTTTTCCAAGAATCCAGGGGTCAGTATGTATTACTTGCTCCTGCTTCTAATAAAAACAAATCTGCTCTGCAATCACAGTTGCATTTCAGGTTTTTTTGTGCACGGGCGTCCTCCAGAACCAGTAACAATAATCTCCCAGCAGCTGAAGATGACAACATACAGAATTCAAGGGCTGCTGAACTTGTGGAAGAGATCTAGACAAAAGAGCTTTTTGACCTGCCGAACATCACTGATTTGAACACAGTTGACACCGTCAACATTGGTGAGTAGGGGATTATAATATTTAGTTGCTTTCATAGAAATAGACCCTAGCATTATAAGAACAATAACATCTACAACTGCTACTTCTCAACGCATCAGGAATGAAACAAGTATGGATCTAAGCAGCTATAAATGTCTTAGTTGTCCTCATTACTCAGGATCTTTCTTTCTTACCAGCTCTGATACTTAAAATAGAATGCAACATGTTATTAATTTTGATATAATAATTTGTGAGTCTGAATTTACAATACAAAATCTAAATGCCATTCTTAATTTTTGTATTGGTCTATACAAGTAGTTGGTCTGGGAAAGTAAAAGGTTACTAAAGCCTGACCATACAATTACCACAAGTACCTGCAGTTTAAGCAGAAGAAGCAACTGTGGCAATTCAGCATTCACTGGCAGCTAGGAAGTAGAAGAGATGGTTAAAGTTGAAAGAAATACCCAAGAGTCACAGACAGTGGTGATAGTACAACAGTACAGACATTTAAAAAATTAATTTGTATGGAAACTTTAAGTAATCCAGAAGGATGCCATTATTTAAGCTAGTAATAAATGCAGTGTCTCACATATATCAACAATAGAAATAGCTTTGCATTTTCCAAAAGCAGGATACTGAAATTATGTTGCTGACAGATTATTTTTATGTACACACATTTGTCATTTTCACTTTCTGTCAAAAAATGCAAAATTATTAATATATTAATGTCTTGCCAAGAGTCTTGCTAGTTTTCTGTTGTTGAAAAGGTTTTAGTGTCAGCTTTATTCTCTGAATCACAAAATGATTGAGGTGGGAAGGCACCTCTGGCGATCTCCTAGTTCAATTTCCCTGCAGTCGTGCTGCAGGGTTACCTGCAGCTGGTCACTCGGATCTGTCTGGTTGTGTTTTGATTGTCATCAAGGAGAGAGACTCCACAACTTCTCTGGGCAACTTGTTCCAGTGCTTAAAAACACTTAAAATAATAAAAAAAAATTTCTTAAATTTAGATGGAATTTCCTATGTTTCAGTGTGTGTATTTCCCCTGTATTTCCTTTTTCTTGTTTCCATTTCATCCTGTATTTCAATTCTTCTCCAATGCTTTTTCTCACAGCAGTTCTTAAAAATAGTTAAATTATTTCTGTTAGTTATTATAATACAGTAATGATGGACTTACTTGGCAATGATGTGCTTACTTGACAAGAAAAAAGTAGGTAAGGCAGGTGAGTTAATCGTTGTTGAGAGGACAAAGGTTTTGATTTATGATATTTACTGTCTTAAATACCAAGTTGGTGTAAAATTCTGTCCATACAACTGCTGACTGGAGAACAACATGGGCTTGTTTTCTGTGCCTGGGCTTCTAACTTGTCTTCTTCTTCAGGTGGTCTGGAGTCTGGTAAGAAAACAAAGAATATATATTCTTTATATGACTGAGTAAGTAGTGCATCTTAAGATGAGCTTGAGAGGAAAACATTTAATTCTTGTTTTGCAAAATCAATATAATTCTTTTGTTGTTAGTTTAGTTAGTTTAGTATTGCTATTTTTCATAAGCCTGGCTATATATGGAAAGAGATTATCTTGTGTTCCCCATCTAAGCAAAATATCCACTATTAAAGTTGCCAGAACAGCAAGTCTGGGGTTCGAACCAAAAACTGATATTTATTTCAATTGTCCATATCTGAATGGATTTTTTTTTTCTTTGCTATAGTACAATATAATTGATATTGAAATTTATGCCTTTTTAGCCAGTGGATATACTTGGAAATGACTGCTCCCTGTTCCTCCAATCCAGCTGAAATATTTCAAGTCAAAAAGTAACAGTTGAGATTTTGTGTTACCTGTCTTTTGTAGTGAAATGTAGCATTTTGCTCATGTTGGGAGGCCTTGTTGTAGAGGTCAGGAACTTTCGGTGATGCACAATATAATTAGTTCAGAGAACAAAAGCCAAAAGGTTCTTGGAAGTTTGTTTCAGCTGTTCATATCTTCAGGGCAATCTACAGAGTAAGGTATTACTTTTTATGGCACTATCTGAGTGCAATAACCTTATCTAAGTTATGCAACTTAGCTATCTGTGGCAGCCTATCTTCTTCCTCTCCACTAACACATGCTCATCCATCTCCCGAAGTTAAGCGTTCAGCCTCACATTCCTAACTTTCCCACAGTCCTCCTGTATCCCCCACCACCCCAATCCCATCCTTCCCTACTATTTCCACTACCTGTGCCTCTGCCCCAACCTTTTGGAAACTCAAATCTCAGCCTTGTGTAGATTCCACTGCAGGCTTCGTTAAAGCCTATAGTAGGTGATGCAGGGTGCTACTAACATCCAGAAGTTATCTCACTTCAAACTGATCCCTAATAACTAGGTCTTGTGTGGGAGAGGGGCTTCTGACCTCCAGGGCTAATTATTTCATTTCCATGCATTTTGTGGCCAGGAAGAGCTAATTTCAAATTTCTGGATGCCAATGCTAAAATAATATAGTCTGGAGAAAACACTGGTAAGTTAGGGTGTCTCATCCAAACTAGATGAGTATATTCCATCTGAATACATGTCCAAGCTAGGTGAGGTGGATCATCTTCTGGAGATACCAGGGCCTCATGGTGGTGCCATAGATTTTCTAGATACATAAGAATTATTCATTTGTTTCTTCACTGATTACTGAGTGAGTCCCTTT
The DNA here is from genome assembly GCF_000691975.1 of Corvus brachyrhynchos. Taxonomy (NCBI): domain Eukaryota; kingdom Metazoa; phylum Chordata; class Aves; order Passeriformes; family Corvidae; genus Corvus; species Corvus brachyrhynchos. The sequence continues at coordinate 737,825 of NW_008236767.1, forward strand.
TCCTAATTTTTACATGATTACAATAGGATTGATGTCTCCCACCTCTCCAAGATGCACTTGAATTATTTGTATGTTAAATGTGCTCACAAGCCATGGTTTAACCAACTGTTACAATGTCTTAATTCACATGTTGTCCATGTCCAAAATTAGGCACTGATATTAGAAATGATCAGAAATTTGTGTGTGTGTAGATTTAAAAACAGCATTGGTTAGACTAAATTAGATTTCTCTTTGGAACACCTCAGATAACACAACTTTCCTCTGCATGAGACTATGAGCTGTGAATTTGTTGTGTATTTACAATACTTTCACAGACTAGAAATGCATCATGTAGTTTGTCAGGCTGGTATTGAGACCAAAGTCACTGGTTTATAATGTCTAAGCAGCATGAGAGAACAACAGCTAACAGGCCACGAGAAGCTTCAGTTACACACTAGGCAGTACAGGATTTGAAAAATATAAAAGTTAAAACCTAAGGCATCATGTGAATGAGTAATACTTGCATACGGAGATGCTCCTTTTGAAACAGAGTATTTTGCTGTTGACATTCACAGGACTAAAGACCTAGTTTTGTTTGGAACACAGTGGAAAGAAGTGATGGAAGGCATTCCTTCAGTATAAAACATTCAGCAGCAGTTTTCAGACACTGAGGACCAGCCTGGATTTCACTGAGTTGCTGAACTTGGTGTTGTTCAGTCATGGACTCATGTTTTGATCTGTGCACCAAAAGTACCACTGTACTTAGCTACTGATTTCAGTTTGTGAGCTTTTTCTGCTGCTAAAGGAATTTTTCCAGGAGTCGGCCAGTTTGTACCGTTAGCACAGTTCTATTTTCTTATTAGTAGGTATGAGTATATTGTAGTTTATAGTTATTGGAACTGCAGAAACCTTTTACTCACCATTAATGATTATAAGGGCATTCAGTATATATGGATGTGATTCTTCTCCTCCATCAATAATCTGTAACATAAAATGCAATAATGTGATTTTAATTTTTTAATATTTCAAGCTTTACTTGTAATTTTTTTTTTTCACAGAAATCTGTGTGAGTGGGAGTTTAAAAGCAAATGAAGTCTTCAAAACGTGTGTTGCACACTTTGCCCATGTACTTGCAGTTTCTTTTACAAGCTGCACTTTAATTTCAAAACTTGAATATGTAGATACTGTTTTATGCACAGTGATAATGAATTGTCATATGCAGTGATAACAAAGTGTAATGGTACAATATATGTGCAATAAAACTTCAACATGTAGGAGGAGTCTATTGACATTTCAAATCTATGGACGATCTGTCTGAACAAGATATCTGCAGTTATTAAACTGCATGTGTATATGGTTGTGGGGTTTTTCCCTAAAGTCCCCGTCCTTATTTCTCATGTATCAATGTAAACCTGAATGATAGCAGTTAATTTTAAAATGTGAGATCAATATCAATCCTTCAGCATTTGCATCTGCCAAACTCTGGAACCAGTTTTTCAATGGAGTCGGTCACTTTCCCACAATGATACTGGGTTTTTAAGAGTCACCCATCTTAAAATCTGACAAATTTTGAAAACATCCAAAATGCAGAGTGTTGAAACACTCTATTTCAGAAGAAATTCGGTCAGGAAACAGATTCTACTCAGTGTTTTCTGTAATCGACCCTTCAAGGTCAAAATCCTGCCTTTAGACTGGGCAAGGACATATGTGGGTGGTAGTTTTCATTTAAAAAAAAAAAAAAAGGAAGCAGAAGAAGTTGATTAAAAACTTTGCCTGCTTAGATAAGAGTTAGATATTAAGCGTTTGCCTGTGCCAGCTGATACCAATTAGGAATTATCTCTCTTGTAGCCTTCACTTGGTTTGGCAAAAATTATTTTCCTCTATTAGGCAATTGGATTAAATGATCAAAATCTGACAAAAACTGTGAAGCAACACCCTGAGTTAATTGTAGTTCAGGTGAATCAAAATCATAAGACGAGATTTCTGGCCTTTTTATTTACAATATTTTTACTGCCATTTGCTGAGGTTTTAAAAAGACAGTGATTTCAGATTAAAACTTAATCTCTCATTATGAAGATAAAATAGGTCATTCTGACAATTTCAAAGCTTTCTTTCCAAACCTCGAAATTTCATGGGAAGTAGGATTTTTTTTTCTGTCTTTGGTTAAAATTTTTATATGAAGTCAGTTCTAGGGCTCACAGTTGTTTCTCTCAAAATTGTTCCCATCATTATGTGTCAAAACTCGGGTCTAGAAGAACATGTGCATTTGAATCTGTCTTGAATATTCTGGCAATACTGTTGTCTTACACATCATACACGTGTTAGAAATTACCACAATTAATATTCCTAGGGACTGCATTGCCTTGATTTTTGCTGTTCGTCAGCATTCTGATCTTGTGTTGTTCATTGCTTCTAGTGGAAGTTGCAGATGTTTATCACACTGGAAAAAGAAGTCCTACATGCAAAGCTGCATGTACAGAAAATAAATTACTTATATGGAGGAAGAAAAACCGGGCAAATGTAGTAATGTAGGTTTTGGGGGTTTCTGGGGTCCAGTCGGGACGGCCGGACGTAGACGGTAACGGATGGGGACGAGAGATCTCTATAAGGAGGGGG
>NW_008236767.1:740802-746403 GCF_000691975.1 Corvus brachyrhynchos
AGTTGTTCAGTAACTAAGACCTGGTATTTCAAAAGTGGCTTTCATTTCGATGTTGCCTGTAGTTTTCATATTCCCAAAATCTTTTGTCAGGCAATCATATTTCCAAGGCTTTCCTGTTTCATCTTCCCCAACATAGTAAAAGTAAAAATCCCACACTTTTTTCCAGAATTGCTGTTATATTTTTCCATTTTCTTTATCTGCAACCTATATTAGAGCTTAGAATATAAAGATGGTTTTTTTCTTCATTTTGTGAACTTCTATTCAAACATACAAATACAAGACATGCAGGAGTGACTGCTTAGGAAGGCTGTTCATGATTTTACTCACTGTGTGAGAAACAGTTGCATAGTGTTAAGTACGTCCAAGCCAGTCCAAAATGAGGTGTCTAGTCAAATAAAAGAATTAAGATTACATTCTCTAGGCATGCTACGGCAAGGAAATTCTTCTTTGTGTATCTCATCATATGTAACTATATCTCATTATGGTCTGTGGATTCTCCATGTTGCAAAAGGAGTGTTTGAGTTGGTAGTGCTTAGGTAAATGGGGTCCAAATAGGGCACTGAACTGGGGCTGAGGTGACTTGGGCTGTGTGCCCAGTCCTTCAAAGCCATGCTGTGTGACACCAGACCACTCATTCTCTCCCCTAGTCGTCTGATTTGCGATGGGAAGTTCAGCATAACTTCCATAGGTTCTGTACAGCTGCTGACTAGTAGCAGTACTTGATTCCATAGAAATAATAGGCTCCTTCTTTTCCCCATTTGTGAAGGACAATTCAGCGCTACCTGAGTTGTGAGAGAAAAGCGGCTGTGAAACCTGCACAGAAGCAGTACCGGGCGAATTACTTGTTGGGCAGCCTGAGGTGGGGAGGGCACAAAGCTGCCACATGAGCAAATAAAGATTTCCAGTCAAATGAGGAGGCAGTGGGTGCAGTCAATCCAATACAAAGCCGTGTGCTAAGTGCTGTCAGTTGAGCTTGAATCACATCTCTAATACTGTTGAGAAAGTAACGCGAGCTGCATTTCATTATGTGCCTTTCTAATAATATCTTTTTTTCTTCCCCCTCCCCAGCCTGCTCCAGAGACAACTGGTGAGTTCTGTTTAGAAATCTATTTGTATGCATGGGAGGCAGTCAACAAAACCAGCTGCTCATAAACATCGCTAGGACAGACACAGATTTATAATTACTGTTATTGTTATTGCATTAATTTTCACACTTCATAAAGATAACAGCAAGGGCTAATGTCCTACCTCACTTGTCTTTTTATTTTTCAGAAATAGACATAGATGGAGGAATTGATCAGGACATCTTCGACATAAACAAAGGTTTTTCAAAATTCATTCTCTTTTAATTTTTCTTGATAATTTTCATTAAAGTAGTCACAGATCAATAAAATAAGCGAATGTTAATCTCCTTTTCCCTTTAGCTTTAGGACTGGACCTTTTTGAGGGAGACATCAAACTTCATGGGGTGAGTTGAAATATGATACAAAGCAAAATGTGTCATTGATTTAAATGTAAAGTATCACTAACATGGAAATAACAGATGCATCCTGCTCCTGCAAACAATAAATGCTGTTTATGTGACAATAAACTGAAGATGATTGGGGATGAAATTCTACAAAATGTTATCGACAATGAAGGGGTCAGCAGCATTTGCAGAAACATTATCCAGCATGAGATCTCTTCAGTGATTAGATCAATATTATTAGCTTCTTGTTTCCTTTTTTACATTTGCACTTTTAAGAGATTAGGCAGCACTGATAATCATCCAGGCAAGTTTGTATAAAATAATTTCTTAATTTATCTGTACAGTATTTATTCTGAGCAAATTAAATTTACTGAGCAGCACTGCAAAACCTTCATCCTATAAATAGATTGACTAAAACCAATGAAAAATTCCGATCTGTAATACCACATTTTAAGGCATCTGGCCAGCATCCTTATCTGATCCACTAAAAAAATTTAGATTTATATCTCAAATATATCTAGTAAGAAACCCCCAATGTGTCTTGAACTCTGAAAGTACTCTGAAAATAGTATTTTACTTTCCCTTTTGGGAGATATGCTGAATGTGTCACTAGAAGCAAGGACAGAACTTGCTAAAGGCACAGAAACAAACCCTTGCATTATGAAAAATCATAATATGATTAATCTCTGTACAGTTTTCGGGACTTTCAATCTTAAGGCGTCCCATAGGAGCTGAAGCTCCCATGCACATGCACCAAAATCTCAGGTAATTTCTATGGAGAAAATGCTGCAGAAGTTGGAGACACTGGTAGAAGGGAGTGAAGCAATTTCAAACCCAAACCTCAGACCTCTGAGTAATCTTTCAAGGTTTTTGAGCTCGTTGTTTTCTTTTATGTCTTAATTGAAATTGCAGGTTTGCTTTAGCACTATTGTAGTCCCTAATGCTGAATCCCTTTTTACTGAGGACTGCATATTTATTTTCCTTCTTGGATGCAGGAACGAAACGCCATCATTGGTGACAACTATCGGTGGCCCCACGTTATCCCTTACGTTCTTGAGGACAGCCTGGGTACGGTACTTGCCCTTCACAATGTCTGTATGTTGTGTTGATTGCAATGTTAACCCGGGTTGATAAAGCTCCTGTGGCATCCTTTCCCCTTTAGAGTCAGCCAATGGGATTTATAATCTTCACATCAGTGCTGGCTCTCATCTCCTTTCTTGAATTATTATCCTGCTACAGCCCAGCAGATTGTTTTGGTTTTGGAATCCTGTGTCTGAGACATGAAACTCTACAAAGCAGAAGTGAAAAGAGGGCACTGAAGATATTTTTAAGGCCATTTACAGCATCTATACCAGTGAAGGCAAAATGGCATTCTGACAGGCAGTTTGCAATGGCACATTGCCGAGTCCCCTAATGTGTGCCAGGGACACATCATAGTTTGACTCCATCCTTTAAATCTCTGAGTTGAAACAATGCAAGTTGCTTAGAGGAGATGACATAGATATAATCTGAAAAATTCAAGTCCTGCAGAAATTCAGTGAGGGATCTGTAGCCTGCATTCTGCACTGGGTAAAATATGAAGTCTTCATTTCCTATCTATTTAATACTTGTTTACATAAATCTCAAAAAATTAAATGAAAGAATGTACAAAATTAAGACCCCCCCCCCACTATCCTTTATATGCTCATCGTGTCATATTTCATGCATTTTATACAAAGAAAAATTACACAGGAGCAAAACAAGAGCAAGATACAGTTCTGCAAGACCCTAATTTATGTTTTTTTCTAGGTTCCTCCTTGAGTCTTAATCCAACAAAAAGCCTGTTTATTTTGATCAAAGATTGCTGGAGCAAGACCCACCCTTGGGACTTGCTCCATACGGATAATAGTAGAAATCTGTCAGTTCAGTATTGACAAGAACACTGTTTGCTTTGCAGAAATGAATGCTAAGGGACTCATCCTCAAGGCATTTGAACAGTATCGACTGAAAACTTGTATTGACTTCAAACCTTGGGAAGGGGAGAAGAATTACATATCTGTGTTCAAAGGAAGTGGGTAAGAGAAGCAATTCAAAATAGCTTTCATTCTGTTTGCTTTTGGGCTATTTTCACGGCCAGTATTCACTCTAAAACTCATATTCCTGATTATTATGTTACATTTTTGTTGTCTCCATTTCCCCAGTCCTTTTTAAGCCATCATAGTTTCCAAAAGAGGTATTACCTTAGTAGTTATGAACAATTTCTACTGATATTATTCGTAAATATAAGAAGAAATCAAGTCCTTTAAGAGGTAATTTTTTGGACATGGTAAAAGGTGTCAGAAACAAAGCATTATGTTCTTGACTGATCTTTGGATATATGGAATATCACTTTCAGATGGTCATTCTTAATATACCTTGGCTTTTAGGGGAAAAGAAAAACCAAGGAGAAATATGATAGTTCTCGCTGTGGGACAATGAATTTGTTTGAATGTAACAATGGAAGTGCATTTGAACAATGTCACATGAGCATTCAGATAAAAGAGAAATATTTTTAAATTCTGTACAGCACTGAGATATTTTACTGATGTTTTACTTTATTTACCTCTTTTGATGAATAGTCATGCTATTTCATCTTAAATTTTGCAAAATATGACTCCAGTAAAGAAGTCAAAATTGCCCTGACTTCTTCCCTTCTAAGACATTCTCTGTCAAAACAGTGCAACAAGAACAGATATATTCTTCACTCTATGCTGAACCATTTCTCTTTTAGAGAAGGAGAACAGGGAGATCTTGATAGCCTGGTGAGGAAATTTGCTTTCAGAAAATAATTTCCTGATATGAGAACGCATTCATAAATGGGAAAAGATTTTCTGATAATAAAAATGTTTCTCCTTCCCTTTGGCTTGTTCTGAGATATTTGTAGCAGATAATTGTTTCAAAATTTCTTTGGTGTCTGGCTCTTTGTATTTTCTGCTGTTCATTCTGTACACATGACACTGAAACTCAGCTCTAAAAGATGTATAATTGGAGACTCAGGGAGCAATGCCTTTTCCTGTGCTAATAACTCCAGCTCTTTGAGCTAAATGGGAAACTCGTGTAGCTGAACTTCGTAATCCTTCATCCCCTAAAGTATGCATTGAATTTGCTAATAATTGTACCTGAAAAAGAGCCACAATATTTAGCCTATGGCAAGTAGGAGCACTCTGGGCAATGTTTCATTTATATGTCTATTAAAAATAGATGAGTCATGGTGATGAAGATGAATCCTTCTAGTTGGATAACATATCTTGCCCTCACTGCCTGGAGTGTGGCTTGCCCTGAAGTGTTTCCATCACCTTAGCTGACACATCCACAGCAGAACTTTTGAAAAGGTTGGAGCTAAATGGTGCAGTCTCCTGAAAATGTCCATCCAGTTTCAGTGAGTCATCTTGGGCTGTACAAAGAAATCAGGACTGACCCTGAATGAACTGCCTTCGTTTCATGCCATTCCTCACTTCTGGTGTAATGGAACAAGGTGTAAGCTGGGTAAACCAACCCATTTTCTCTCTGTTGTTCCCACTGTTTTGGAGTTTTTTTAATCAGTTAGGACTCTTCTATCTGCTGACTGAAGACCTCAGTCCAGAGGGTACAGTGCAGACAGGCACACAAAGTTCCTGGCAACATAAAATTTTACCACACCAAGTAAAGGTTGATAAATCATCTTTGCCTTTCTGGTCTTGGCTTGCATCTATAAAACAGAGGAATGTGGGGGAACTTCTGTGTCAAAAGGATTTGTAGTAGGCCATAAAGTCCTTGTCTGGATTACCCTTTTGTATTCAAATGAAGTAAGCCACAAAAGAAGCCAGCTGTCTTGTTGTATTGACCACCCTGTGTAAAAATGCATTTGTAGTCTCTGGTGTATGTACAGAGTCTATCAAGACCCTGTACAAAGAGCCCCTCCCTGTACACATTCTGCACCTATCATTCGCCTTGGCTACTACCAGTATTATGTTAACTCCAGCCTGGTGCTGAGCAAAATTCATGAGGGATGTAATTATGAATTACAGAAACATAGGGTAATCGGATGTGGTAAGATGTGCCTGGAAAGTTCTTAGAAGAGTCTGGAATGGATGTGCCATTTCACCTTGCTGTTCTCATGAAGAGCAGGATTTATT
>NW_008236767.1:746573-758709 GCF_000691975.1 Corvus brachyrhynchos
AACTAGCATGGTGTTGTAGAATTAAATGATTAGCAGACCAGGGAGGATCAACATCATCTCTAGTACTTCCACATGGAAAATCAGGTTTTCATGGAGACCTCCTGGGAGGCCACTACAGCTCTTTGCCACTGTTGCACACAACAAAGGGAATCCATGCAGAAGTGGATTGACAAAGATCCCTGGCTAACCAGCTTGGTGCTGGTAAGCCAAAGTGTCTGTGAGCTGATACTGATGATCTGTGATACTATGGAAAGAAAATCAGCAGAAGGACATTAGTATGAAAATGTGCCTGAAATGAGTGGCATCGTTGCTACTGATGGCGTGTGTCTATTTACAGCCCAAAAAGAGGGATGGTGGGATTAATAAGAGCAGGTACTTCCCGTTCCTCCAGCCTCCGATAGCAATGCAGAAAGCATTGAGTCACAGGCAATACAGCTCTCACGCACCTGGGGAAAACTGGGACTTTCTCCACTTTCTCCCCCTCAAAGATACTGCTGACACAGGCTTCCAGGCGCCCATTGCTGTGGAATGCCATGTCCCACTCACCTAAGCTTTATTCTCAGTGCAGGGTGACACAGACCATGTATTTACTCCCTCTGTGGCTGTAGAATGACAGTGTTGTAGGCATTTGGCAGACCAAAGGCAAGGGGCAGCTGCATCCCCTGTTGTTTGGACGTCACTTTTGCCAAGTGTCCTGGATGTGCCTGTGGCCTGCTGTGCACTGTGCAGCAGCTGTGAAGCCAGAGGTGGCTTTGGTACGAGGTGGACCCAGGCCTGTGATGGACTTCTGCACAGCACATGAATCAATGTGAGGCTTTGTTCAAGGAAAGACCTTGAAATTATGGATACTACATGTGCTCCTTACCAGGTCTCATGTTGTGATTATAATGAGTAATCAATAGGCAAGGCCTGTGTTGCTCTGTGGAAAATGAAATACTGGGGAATATGTTGCACTGATAAGTTACAAAGTTTGAAAGCACATGGCGTGCTTGTGTTTTTAAATTTCTGGGGTGGTAGGATTGCAAATCCTATGGTATATTTTGTGCCCGATTAATTTTATGTACTTCATTGGGTAAGTATTGATTTATTTGCTGCATAAAATATCAATTTAAATGTAGCTCTCTGTGCCTGCTATTTTGTGGACACAGGGTGCCATTTTATTGGCCTATGCAGATAACTCACCAAATTCTTTCATCCTTTAAGAAAAACTTCCAGCACAGCTGCAGTTTTGCTCTTACTTGGGAGTGTGTGAGAGCAGTGAGTGCTCTAGCGCAGCAGCTCACAGAGAGCCAGAAAGAAAAGAGCCTATGAAAAGCACTGTCACATCCACCAACCTGTCAGATGGTAAAGACACCATGCAGAAGCACACCTTGCCTGGCAGCCACAGCCCCATGCAAAGTAAAAGGCCAAAACACTACAGAGAAAAGCAGGCAGAGAATGTTCATTAACCCACTTCTTCTTATGATAGGGACAGGCTCAAAGAGTGCTCACAGCTACATACTGTGGTCTAGCTGAAAATTGTTAATTTGCAGTAACTGAATTGCTCTAAATTATGTGCCCATGGCCTTTGATGTCCCAGAGTACCAAACTGATGCCTGGGGCGGCCACCTAAAAACAGAGACTGGACAAGAATAAGAGAATAAAAGGAGGTATTTATTTGAAGGGCCTTCAAAGGTACACCCTGGGCAGTCAAAAGGCTCCACCCAAGATAGACCCCAGGTCACAGGTTCTTCACACTTCTGTAAGTTTGGTTCATTTGCGTATCAGGGTTAATTCTCCAATTATAACCCCAATTAATGATGTAATTACCCAAAGTTTGCTCCCCTCTTCAGAAGCTTTTAGTTTACACATTTTGGGGCCTGGTGTCCTTGAAGAGCAAACCTAGAGAGGGTTTGTTATGTCTAACCAGCATGAGAGAACAACGGCTAACAGGCCACATGAAACTTCAGAGTTACACACTAGGCAGTACAGGATTTGAAAAATATAAAAGCTAAAACCTAAGGCATCAAAAGAAATCCTCATCAGTTTTCTTTTGTCACAAATAGCTCAACATTTTTCTTCTAGTAGAGCCAGAGATGAGGAACTTCTTGTTCATCAAAACAGAGCTAAGTGTGAGAGGAAGGGATATGATAAGGAACAGATCAATGGAGAAGTGCTCTCTGTAACAAAATGTGACCTCAATGCTCAGGTTAAAATCTACCTGTTGAACAGACTGGTTCTGGGGTTCTCATGGCATGGGGATGGTGTGTATCTCAGAGTCCTCTCTCCTTTAATGTCAATGCCAGCTGCTGGTCCTCAGTGGGAAACATGCAAATGGGCTTGCAGCAGCTCTCCATCGGTGCCAACTGTGACAGGATTGGGACAATCCAGCATGAATTCCTGCATGCCCTGGGATTCTGGCATGAGCAGTCACGGTCTGACCGGGATGACTACGTGACCATCGTCTGGGACAGGATTCAGTCTGGTCAGTCACTCCTCTGCTTTTCCTTTCAGGCTCTGGTGTTAGTGTTTTAGCTGTGGAACATCCCTTCCAGCCATCCTTTGGTGGTCATGCTATTCCCTCACCTAGACTTACTTTTCAAAGCTAGTATATCAATAAATGAGGTATCAAGGAACATCTATTTGAGAAAGAAATTCTCATTTGTTGTTGCTGTTGTAATTCCTTGTGCCATGACGGTTTCCAAAGCCCTAATTAGAGATTTGAATCCTGTTATGCTACATGTTGTACCATGGAGGAGCAGAAGAGGATAATTTAATTTGTTTAAATGAATACTCTAAAAGGACACTTACTCTAGAAGCCCTTAACGAAATAAAAATAACTAAAAACCCTCCCCAGTCTGAAAAACCCAGTGTGACCAAAGCCAGTAGAAAATCTCCAGTGAAAACACTGGTCCTTCTCCTTCTGCCTGTCTGCTACACCTGGTGCAGGCAGCAGAGCTGAGATAGAAGAGTGTGCAGAGGGTGGGCAGGCAGAAGAGACCTTATAGGGTCTGTGTCACGCCAGCAGTTACTTTAGCAATGCAGCCTGTGAACTGTAAGTGTTGGTATATTTGGCACAAGCCTGAGAGCTGGCACAGAATTCCTCAGGACTTTGCTCTGTCTCTGCCTCTTTAGCCTGTTGTCGTCCTCTGTGACTTTCAGGCTGTTCAAAAACAAAGTTATACACACAGACTTGATGCTTTCCTGACATAGGCACACACAGAAAACTGAGAAAGTAGATAATGATTAAATCTAATGCATTCTTATTTAGTCATGATCAACAGTCAGGTGCATATTCAATTATAAATTACAGAAAATTACCTAGACTCCGTTATTTGATTTCCATTATATTTTGCTGACTCTTTAGTGACAAGCTGCACTGTTGTTAGACATTTGAAACTGCTGCAACTTTTTTACACTGACCAGAATATAGTTACTGTATTTTGACTGATTTAAATCTTGACTCCCCATTGGGTAGTAAGCAATAGGTTTTTTGCTCTTACTCCAGAAAACGCCTGTACAGTTAAATTCTGGAAGCTTATCTGATGACAATTCTAACTTGTTTATTGTTACCTAAAATGACTAGCAATTAAACAACAGAGAATACAGATTAGAAACAGTTGCAAATTGCAGTAATTTGAGTACTAAAACACTCTCTAAACTTTTGGGTATCACAAGCCTATCAAAGTTTACAAGTAGTTTCACAGGAAAAAATTTTCTGGTAGCAAAAACCTTGCTTCATCCAGCAGAAGTCATCAGTGGCTGAAAGAGGACAGTAAATAACCCCAGACTGGAAATAAAACTGTTTTACAGAGTAAGTGCAAGTAAATGGCTATAGAAAATACTTTGGGATTTGATGGATTCTCTGTCACTGCAAGTCTTTACATTGAAACTTGATTCTCTTGGGCAACAGACAACCTTTCCTTTTAATTTTGCCATTCAGGTAAAGAACATAATTTCAATAAATATGATGATAAAACATCAGACTTCCTGAATGTTCCTTATGACTACAATTCTGTGATGCACTACAGCAAGACTGCATTCATGAATGGAACTGAGCCCACCATCCTCACCAACATACCAGACTTCATGGATGTCATAGGACAGAGAATGGATTTCAGTGAGTACGACCTCCAGAAACTGAACCGGCTCTACAACTGCAGTAAGTTCCCCCATTTATTTTATATTATATGCTTCTGGCATTTGAAAGAAGTGAGGGTGATACATACATGCTGGACCCATCCAGACACAAGTGAAAGAGATGTTAATATATTTGGAGAAGTGAATTGTGTTAAAACCACAATATAATAAATAAAATAATAATATAAAAACAAATAAAATAATAAACATTAATAAAATAATAAAATAATACTACAGCTAGAAATAACATCCCTCCTGCAGAAACACTGCTGAGTAGCAGAGGTTTCTGTGCAATTTGATCTGACCTTTAGTTAAAAACCAGCTTTGCTCAGCAGCTGATTTTTGTTCATCCCTTGGGTGGCTGTTTAAAATGTGTGCTTCTGCACAAAGCCTTTTGTTTTTTCCCTGTATTATTCCACAGCTGTTGCTCAGACACTGCACAGAAATGAGTGTGCTGTCATACCTACTCCTCTTTCGTGGAATCTGTGAGACAGAGTGGATATTCATGCAAATAGGGTACAGATACTGTTAGGAATAAAATGCAAGCTTTGAAAATTTTCATGTTTAGTTTCAAATCTGGTCTCTTATAAAAGTGGTCAAAAGAGTTATTTTGCTCAGGTGGGGTTTATTTTACAAATGTGAATTAAAGTAAGAGACAGAAATCTAGATAGTTCTATTATCAAACTGGAATATAATTCTGTAATTGTTGCTGCATTCAATGTGCTCTGGCACTCAGAAGAAAACTTTTATAATATCCTAAGTAGTGAGTACTGGCTTACAATTATATTTTAAGCCTCATTATGCAGATACCTTAAACAATTATCAAACTGATTTATTAAAATGGTGCAGTTTTTTGAGTGTACAATTCTGATGAAAATATTTCTATCCATGTAGGTCTAAACTGAACACACACTTACCTGCAGCCTTAGCTTCTAGCACTCACTGCACAGTCAATTAGGCATTATAAACGTGCTTACAGCTAGGGATGTCTTTAACAGGGGATGGGGTCCTTCTTCCTCTCCATTGATCTTATATAGTTTCCATCATTCTCATGCATTACAGAAATACTTCACAGCATTTTAAGTTTATTCTTAACCCATAAACACATTCCCCAAATGAAAAAAACCTCGGTCCAGTTGAAATCCGTGACAAAACTGCCACCACTTTCAGTGCAATCAGGACCTGCCCTGCTCCCCAATCCATCTCTTGGCTTCACGTGATGTGTATAATGTGGATGATATTTGCAGAGACATATATACTGTCAGATCACCCACCTGTGCCAGGGAGGATGGTGCTTCATAGGTCCTAGCCCTCACCCATGTAAAAGATTACTTCATTTGCTGAACATGATTTAAGGAAGTGTTTAAGCTGAATATCTGCTAGAGGCCCATGTGGACAGGAAATTGCATTAAAAATGTGAATCCTGGTACTTGAATTGAAGAAAAAAACCCGCACCATAAGAAATTCTGTCTGATAATTTAGTGCTGCTCCAATCTGTACTTCACTGCTGTCTTTCAGGCCATATGGTAACAGTAGATTGTAGTCTGCTTTCCCCTTGCAGCACAGGGCTTAACAGAACTGACCATGAGGTTTCCCTCTGCCTCTAGAAATTAGGACTTGGCACTCATTCCCCATGTGTTTTCTTCTGAGTCCAGTCTTTCACTACATTTCAAGCAAGTATCAGGCTTTTGGTGCAGATGGAATTCACAACCTGTCTCACTCATTGCCCCTTCCCCCGTTTCAGGAATGAATCTCAGAAATACACCGTGAGCTACTGGGTCTTGCCTTTCTCTCTTCCTGTCATTCAGGTCAACACTCCATGACAGCCAGCACTTTCTAATTAAGGTCATTAGGTTGCTTCCTTCCTGTTTGGCCAAATCAGTTTCATGTTTTGTTTTGTATTGTGATTTCAAAGAGTTTGTTCATCTAATAGTTCTCCGTTTTAGCTTACCTTCTTTTTCCAGCAGTCAATGTAACATTTGCTGCCAAGGCCTTTTCTTAGTTTTTGCAACATCCTACTGATACTGTATCTTAAAAAATAGCACTCATACAACACTTCTGATTATCCTGCAGCCTCTAGAGGGTTTTTAGCTTTCTGTGAGGACAGCACAAAATATCTGAGCAGTAGAACTGATTTGGCAGCAGTTCATACTTAAGTACTTCCCAGAGCTACAGCTTAAGTGAAGCATTTGGCATGTTATTGAGGTTGAGTTTTGTGATACTCAAGGTCTTTTTGTTATGCAGTGAAATCTTTAAACCTTTAAGCCACAATATTTTATATGTAGTTTAATAAGCATTTCATTAGCTTAGTTGTTTTCAATTCACGGCTGGTATTACACATGAGCTCAGATGTGGTACAATGGAAAACAAAAGTAAGACCAGGGATAAACCTGGACTGTGCTATCTCTCACCTATCCAGAGTTTGCTTTAGACAGAGAAAATGTTTCATATGGTCTTCTCCCTTTCATATCCAACTTCACAGTCTTCCTTCACTTAATTTCTCACTTGTTATATGAAAGACATTGTAAAATTTGTATGACATGAAATATCTACTGGTCCTTTGCCAAATGGGTTTTTTATCAATTCAGCATTTGGAAAATCAAGGTTTGTTTATTAGAGTGAAACAGCTTCTGCTCTTCTATATTTCAAAATAAGCATTCCAGCTGATGCATTAGTGAGCTTGGCAAAGCTCAAAATCTGTGGCCATGTGTGGACTGGCCCAAAGAAAGCAGAGGAATGAATGGGAAGTCTCAGGACTGTAATTTGAAGGTGTGTGAATTGGGTTGGTATTAGTGTTTCTTTTATAAATTAAAGATGTGATATGATAATTAGCAGATGCCCTCCTGTGCTTGCTTAGGGCCCAGAGTGTTCCTGATGAACACTCCTGATGACATCTTATTAATGTCAGTGTTAACCACCAAGTGTTTTGAGTTCTTGAACATTGTATGTATAAATGCTGATCATATTTGAAGCCACTGATTACTTGGTGTTCACATTTAGTCTTTCTCTGCTCCTGGCTTTGGACCTTCAGAACTAAAATGTGTTATGTAATAGAGATTCACAATTTTTTTTTTTTTTAATGTCGTAGCCTCCTCCCTAAGTTTCATGGACACTTGCAGTTTTGAACTTGAAAATATATGTGGCATGATTCAAAGTTCAGATGATAACAGTGACTGGCAGCGTTTGTCTCAGGTTCCTGCTGGGCCAAATACTGATCACACTAATATGGGAGAATGCAAAGGTATGAGAAAAAAACTCTTATCTTTCTGGGAAGGGTTTTCTGCAGCGACACGCGAGTTCACTTCAAGCTTGGCCTTGTTATCTGTTTATTTTCTGACAAATTACAGTTTATTTTTTAACTAAGCAACATAAACCTACATGCTTAGGGACACCATGTGATATGTTTGATTTTCTGCTTATTTCAGAAGATCGAATGTCCTTATCTCTTTTGAGCTGTATTTTAGTCTTAGTGCCACATCCTGTCATGAGAGTTATATAAAGTGTTGAACCTGTGGTACAGGCACACCCGATAGATTGCTGCTTTTCTGCATAATTTCTCAGTAAGTCCTTGGGAAGGAGCAGGATTTTGAAGTGTATATTATCAGGGTGGAGATGAAAAAAACAATCAAGCTATAGATGTATCTCAACCTGTCAGAAAGCTCCAAGAGTTCAGGAGCTTAAACCAGTCCTGCAGAGAGTTATTGACACTGGGTAAAGAGCAAAACCCCATGGTTTTGAGTACAATTTGCTAGAGATAATGAAATGAGGACAAAAGCTGCAAAGAGAATGGTTCTGCCTTTGGAAAATGTGAACAGGTAACAGTCCTCAGTCAGAGATTTGTACAGGATCTACCTAACTCTGTCCTGACTGTACCTTCTAGAGTTATTACAATGCAGTGTTAAGAAAAACAGTACACCAGGAAAATTCTGTTTTCTCTCCCCTCTCTCTACTGCTCATTTCTCATTGACTTTTGGCAGATTCTGGCTACTTCATGCATTTCAACACCAGTGCTGGAAGAGAAGGAAGCACAGCTGTCCTGGAGAGCCGAATTCTGTATCCCAAAAGGGGCTTCCAGTGCTTACAGTTCTATTTATACAACAGTGGTAACGAGGGCGACCGGCTGAATGTCTGGGTCAGGGAGTACACGTCAGCCAATCCAAATGGTACTCTGAGATTCATCGAAGAGATTAAAGGTATGGAATAAATTGCATTTTGTTTTAATCTAGACTCAATATTTTTCAAAGTACTGGGGGAAATTATTGTGGCAAAGTCACTCATTTCCTAGTGTTGCTCTTTGGCTTCTTCTCTATCTATGTAAGCGATTCGTTGCTGGTGAAATTATACCTGATGGATCGTCAGTCAGCTGTTTTCCTATAATATAATAAATTACCACAAATTTCAAACTCTCACATTGTCAAAACAGTTTTCTCACCAAAATTGCTTAAATTCCATGAGCAATCGTTTTAACTGTTCTGGAATTGCTGGTATCAATAGTAGCTGATGAAGTTGGAATATTGGAGTAAATGACAATTGATAAGAAAGTATAATAAAGAAATGGAAAGCAAAAGTGCCCTGGAATACCTAATATACAAGTTTAAAAAAGATAAATAAAATTTAAATGGCTTTTTAAACAAGGTTTGAAATTACTTAACTGAAATATATGGGCAGCAGATCATGTTTTGAGTTCTAGTTTGAAAAAGATTGAAACCTTGTGGTTTTAGGAGCCTATGGCCTACAGAATGAGGCCAGCTAATGGACAAAAACTCTTTAAGCTAGAATTGCCAAAGTCACCATATGATTAAATTACTTTCTTCATTATTTAACTATTATGTGGTCTCCACTGTAGCTACATCAAGTTCAGAAGGGTCTGAGCAAGTTCTTTTACTAAATAGGTATAATTTCTGTCTCTTTTTGTCCCTTTAGGCTCAGCTGCTGCTGGTGCCAGTTTTCTCTTTTTTTTTTTCCACTCCTTTCTTCACCTCTATGGCTTCACCCTCTGTGCCATCTGTGCTAACAGGTATCCTTAATGTAAGTGTTACTAAGGCAGGTGTAGACTTCACATCGGTCTGAGCCCTCCAAACTCTTTCAAACCCTACTTTGAAGTCAAGATTAATTTCTCCAGACTTCCTTCTTCCTCACAAACACTCTTTTGTGTCTATTAGGTCCCATCTCCCATTCCTGCTTTCTCAAGTCCATAATTTCCTTTGAAGTCTCTGATCTCAAAAGTGGGTCCAAAGAGGCACCCTATTTCGACAATCTGTGGCAAAACTTTTAGGAATGGTTCAAGACCATTTTTCCCCCAAGCTGTTTCACTTCTCTCATGTGAGAAGTTACCCTCACCAATGGAGTCAACAACCTGGAAGAAACAGTGACACTACAGCCCCTTCCATCCATGGTTTGACACCCTCACCCTGGCTGAGCTGCTCATGGGTTTGCACTGAACTATGAAGCTTAGGGACAATCCCTGAACCCTTCCCACGGGTCTGTGGCTGTGGGGGATTTTTGCACTGCACATATTACTTGTAAAATTCCTTTAGCTTATGCAGAAGGCAATTGAATGGAAAACACTGGGGTGTTTTTCTCCTTGTTTCTGGGTTAATTTTGTACCTCCTAATTATAACACTAATGAAAAATGTCAAGAAATTAAGACTCATATTTGAGATCCATTGTGTTGTGTTTAGGGTTGTTAGGAGAGTGATGCATGAGTTCTGCTCCTGGGATTGGCACTGCTTGTTCAATAAATGCAGCTGGTCTTCTGTGCAGATAAACAAGACCCAGAAAGCAAAAGAATTTGCTGCACATACTTTTAATAAAAGGGTGTTCTACTTTCATCGACCTCACAAGGCCCCTGTGCAGAGGTCTTTGCTTTTGTGTACGCTGCTCTTGAAGTTACGTGGAATTTGCTAGTGCAGGCACTTTTGGATGCAGAATCAAACTTGCAGTGAGGTTTTATTGCATGAAGTAGGTTTTGCAAATGACTGGCTTTAATTTGACCTTAGTACCATTAATCATTTGATGGGTGAATAGTGGTTCTACATAGGCAAGCTTCCAACAAGCCATTTAAAAATACAAAAACAAATGAATGAACCAGTCTTGTAGTTCTAGGTTCCCAGAATCCTCTGGAGTATTTTTTGTTGAGGCATGTTATTGTTATTTGAATATAATTAGTTCTGAATTTTTTTTCTTTTTAATAATACAGGTGAAACGATTTTTGTACATTTTATTATCACAATGTTTGGATTAATTTAATGAAATTTTATTTAAAAATTTAAAAGAAAAAGCAGTTTTAAAACATATCAACAAGTACTATTATGCATATTAATTCTGTTAAAATATTGTATTGAGCAAATATGATCTTGCACTGAAAAAGTAACATCTACAGAAGAAATATTCCATCACATCAGTGCCAGGGGAACTGAAAAATTCTTGCACAATGTTGGTATAGGGTACACAGACCTGTGCAGTGTTTGACTGTACTGCTGATTCAGAAATCTTTACCCTTGTTTTACAGGTTCACCTGAGACTTACTGGCAGCTCCATCATGTTTCTTTGAATGTCACGAGTAAATTCCGGGTTGTGTTTCAAGGCGTGAGAGGAAATGGCTTATCAAATGGAGGCCTCTCTATTGATGACATCAACTTGTCAGAAACTCAGTGTCCCCACCACGTCTGGCATATCAGAAATTTCACACATCTCCTCAACACGAGTCCAGCAGGGAGAGATGGGATAATATACAGTCCACCTTTTTACTCTAGTAAAGGATATGCTTTTCAAGTCAGCTTGTATGTAAATGGTACCACTAGTAACCCATTTAATTTAGGAATATACTTATCCTTGATTTCTGGAGCAAACGATGATCATTTGCAATGGCCCTGTCCGTGGCAACAAGGCACCATGATCCTGCTTGACCAGCATCCTGATATTCGTCAACGGATGTCAAACCAAAGAAGTGTAACAACAGACCCTCTGCAATTATCAGGTCAGTCAACATCAAACATGTAGAACACAACCAAAAGACAAGGGATCACATCTCTTCTTCATGTAAATTAGTGCAATTTTTTTAGCTTCTGGAATGTTTCATTATGTTTGCGGCAACAATAATATTGATCCACAGACAAGAAAAAAATTAAACCTACAAGCAAGTTTAGTTGGGACTCTGGATTTCAAAGTTGCATTTGCAGAAGAAGCACGTGGATGATCTATTCCTAAAGTTTCTCTCATATGCTCTGTGAGGATATATTTATTTCTGTTTTGATGAGAATGAAAGTTTTCCAGAAGGCATGAAAAGAAAAATATTGAATTAACAAGACAAGCAGTTCATACCAGATAAAAGTGCAGCTATCAAACAAATCCCTGCCCTCCTTGTCAAAGGTACAGTGATGTCAGCACAAGCCTCCAGATGGACAAAGTACTGATTCACATTATAAAATCTGTACTTGTTCAAGGTGTGAGAAGATAAGGGCTGTTGTCCACAATAACTTGGAAAGGTGGCAGTTGAGGTAAAAAGTAACTCTGAGAAATGGCAGGAATCTCTACAGAGAGAGATATTAAAGAAAACACCCACATTCATCACTGGATAAAGTTTGGATTTAAGCCACAATGGATTTCTTCATTTTGCCAAAAGAAACCACCTCTGCTACTGAATTAGTTTTCTGGAGTTTCAGACTAGAACGGAAGGAAAGAAGGCACAAAAACGTCCAATTCACATTATTTTAAAACCAGTATGTTTTACATTCCTTTTTTCTATGACACTGGTTCTATATGAAAACAAAGTGGGTAATCTAGAAAGACTTCATGTCCTTTCTGTAAATGAAAGACACGCCACACCATGTCCTCCATAGATGTTTGGAAAAGCACATTTCCCTGTGCTTTCTGCTGTTACAGCTACAGTGCTTAGCCCTTTTCCTTCCCTGGCCCTGTGGACATGCAGTCTGTTTGCCCTCTGCTCCTTCTTCCTTGTTTATTCATGTATTGCAAATAGTCTCAGATTCCCAAGGGAAGCCTTGTAACACACACT
>NW_008236767.1:758769-785264 GCF_000691975.1 Corvus brachyrhynchos
CTTTCTCTAACCAGAGAGGTGTTGGAGCTGGCAGTTTTCTCTCTCTGTCAGATTATTCCATGGACAATCAGGCTCAGCTTTGAGATTTACAACAGGGTGTGAGGAGCAGGCATCAGTGACCCATGATCATTCAGGTTGTTCCAATACCCTGTGCCCCACATCTACTGCAGGAGATGCTCTCTTTTGAGAAGCACTGCATTAACTTGTGTTACAGATGATTCATGTGCTACTTATCTTCTTGACCACTAGACTTTAAAGAGCTAAAAAGAAAATGCAACAGATTTTCAACTAGCTCTCCAATAACCTCACCTCCAGCAGGTTATTTTCTCAGTACCTCAGGCTAAACCACATAATTGAAGATCTCCATTGTCTTGTGCCTCTCATCAGTGGGGAATCTCAGGCAATTGAGGTTTCTGCTGAGAGACAAATCCAGAGTGGTCTCACATTCACATTCTTTTTTATTTTTTTTTCCTCCAGAATCCTCATCAAATTATACTTGGGATAGGCCAGATAAAGTGGGATCCGAAGCAACTTTTCCCAATGGAACTAAATACATGAGAGGTCCGGGAGTTGGAACAAGTGCCTTTTTAACTCATAAGAGACTTAGAAGCCGCAACTTTATTAAAGAAGATGGTGTTTATATTCTTTTAACAATGGAAGGTATGTAAACATAGCTGATACTCTTTACAAAGCAGTAAAGAGCGTCAGATACTAAGTCACTAGGGCTGCAGATATAAATACACACGATGTACTTTGCACACAAGCAGTATTTGAATTATGCCTATATCTAAAGTCAAATCATATGTTTGAATAAATTTATGAACAGGTAAATGCACAGTATAATTCCGTTATCTCATGCGAAGGTGTATAAAACAATGCAAATTATTTTGAATAATTTGAATAAAACTATCTGTTTCTGAAAAAAAATCTAGAAGACATTTCCAAAATACATCATGCTCCTGAAAGGTAAAAAAGACTGTTTATCCATTACACCTGTGGACAGGCTCATTGCTCTTTATTATCAGAAATTATCATTAGAATAAGAAGAAAAATAACGTGGAGCAAAGACCTGATTTCTTGTGGGTTCACCGTGCAGATATCTCACATCTCCTGTCAACTGAGCCGAATGTTCCACCCACTGTTGTTACAACTACAAGTGCCAGCACCACCAAACCTGGCCCTACTGCCACCAACAAGCCCCCCACTGGCACTGAGAGCACCACCACTGCATCCACCACCACAACGAGCAGCGTCACCCGGCCCGAAGGTCCAGAGGTTCCAGCTTTCTGCCCAGACAACCCCTGTGAAAATGATGGTGTCTGTGTTATGGTAAACAGAGCACCAGTGTGCAGGTAACTGCCTCTATTCACTCTCAAATGCAATTTTAGGATGAGTAATGAGAGTTTCTAAAAAAATAAATCTTTGCTCCTAATGAAACAAAAGACAGACTGTATCTGACTAAGGCAAGTACTTACAACTGCTCCTATGAGACTGAACTTATGGCCAATTTGGGCAACAAAGCTCCTAACCTCAGCATTTGATCATTTTGAAGTACTCTGCTTGACTTCCCTGTAAATTATATTTTAAATGTGTTTATTATTTTCAGTAATGTATTACTCCAAGTCCTTAGAATTCCCAATAGCAAAATGTAGAAGAGTTGGATAAATGTAATTGAAAGAAAAGAGCATTTATATCAGTAGAGAAGATTTTTAATACTTGTTATGTAGGAAGCAGCATAGACATGATTTAAAAATTTGATTCAGAAATATTGTACAGTGCAAATTATGACCATGAATTACCAAAGTGTAGTTGCTTGCTGAGGAATAAAAGATTGTTTGCCCTGAAAGAAGATTAATATCAACTTCTTTTTAATTCTCTGTGCATACATTTACGTAACCCACCTTCCTGATTAGCATTGTTCCGGCTTGCAAATAAGCTCTGAGGCTGAAGGGTAGTAACCTTATGATGCTGTGCCAGGGCAGGTAGACTGGGGGAGTGCTGTGAGGAAAACATAAAGGCCAAGAGCCACAAGAGTCAGGATGACTCACTAAGTGTTGTATCTCCCCATTTAGAAACCTTTTAAAAAATACTTCTCGTGCAACTCATCAGAAGCAGGTCACAAATATGAGTAAATGTCAAGAGTTGGCTCCAAGAAGACAAAAGTAAAAAACATGCTGAATATTATGCCTAATTTCAAAATTACAGAAAGAGAACATTTATTTTCTGACATCTCTGGACTCTTTGAAGCTTTAGTGCCTTTGTGACCTGCTTTCTGTCCTATAGAAATGTGTGACCAGCAGTCAGTTTCCACCCCAATTTTCTGATGGGAAATGGGTGGGAATGTGATACATCTGTTCAAGCTGAACCACCTGGAGTCCCCCCAGCAGGCAGTACCTGTGCAGTGCACTGCAAACAGACTTGTTTTCAGGGCTGAGGTAGTCCTGAATAAATGGCTTAGACAGGAGCTAGACAATCAGTACATAAGGAATAACCAAGGTTAGAAAGATGGGGGTAGGTGTGCACTCAGCAGCTCTGCATGGATATGTTTCTTTTTCAGTTAGATCATAGGACCCTCGTGTGCTCACTGTAAAATCTTTTGGAGCCGATTGTGGTGCTGGGTAAGGTGATGGAATCAAAGCCTGGAGGTTGTTTTCAGTCCTAAAACTGGATGACTGCTGGGCTGTTAATTTCTTTTCCTACCTGCTTGTTGGGGGAAGGCAGAGGCAGCTCTTACAAGTTCTTTAAATCTGAAAATTAAAAAAAAAAAAAAAGCAGTCCAGAGGATCAGGAAGGCATTTAAATTTTCTGGCAAAGGCTCTCTCTGAAGGCACAACCTGTGAAAGAGCAGGAAGATGAAAGAAACACATTTAGGTGTGTAAGGACAGTGGGCCACTCAAAGCAACTTTAAAAATAGAAGACCATTTTAAGGAAACTTCAGTATGCTTTGGGATATAGAAAATGCATCAGAGATGCCATTTTTCTGAAGTAGACCTTTTCACACCTTCACTCTGCAGGTGATAGCACATGTTTGTTCTTTTGCTTTCTAGATGTCCAGCAGGTGACAACTGGTGGTACATGGGAGAAAAGTGTGAAAGGAAAGGCTCAACTCAAGAAAATACTGTAATAGCTGTTTCTTCAACCATAACTGTGTTTGTTGTAATGCTTATTGTCACCATCACAACTGCAGTGTGCCTTAAAAAGAAATACAAGCAAGGAAGGGAGAATAAGGACAGCCTGACTCTAGAAGAAGTAAGTATTTTGCCTCTTTCAACAAATATACACACACACGCACGCATATCTATACTCACTAAAAGGTAAACAATCAAATTCAGTAAGAAGTAAATGGGAAGATGTCACCTTTTTGAAGCCTAAAGACTCAAGATTGGAAATTAAAGAGGTCCATTGTGCCACTAATTTATCAAACACCAAAACCCCACTTAATTAAAAACCTGTTCTCCTCCTCCACCCCTCATCCACTCTGCCCCAATGACAGCCTACATTGAGTGGGATAGTGTGAACAAAGAGGTTCATTTTCAATCTGTAATTAAACCATATTTTCTGCTCAGTAAACTTGTACTTTATCTATTACTGCCTCTTCTACTAAAGATCTCCCCTTCAAATACACAGATATGGTGCTAAAAAATGCATCCCAGAATGTCAAAACAAAAAGCAAATCTAAAAATAATTTTCCACATTCAAAGGCCATTTTTTAATGCAAGGCATGAAGCAGCCATGGAAATCATGACTTAGGGAAAGGTAAAAGAAGACAGCAAGTTAAAACTGTCTAGATGACAGGATCAGAAATGCCATGTATTGGATAGAAGCAGCATTTGGGCATGTTTTCATAGGAATTTTCATACAGTCTGAGATACATGGACTCTTACATTAAATAGAGGCTTGTCTTGGAAATAGAAAGAGTGACAATAGTTTAGAGGGACTCATAGGGCACAGGAGAAATTTTGTTAACAAACTGAAGAGGAATGTCCTTCCAGAAAGCAGAGTTCCATTTTAAATTTTGTACTAATACTCTTTGTGTGATACCCCACTGAGTTGCAGTACCTCTGTGCAGCGTCAAATACTTGACACTGCTACTTTATGACCTTCCAATAAATAGTTTTGGTTTCTTTGCAAGTAATGCTCTTACATTGTACACATATTTCCCTTCCCTATATACTTTTAAGATGTGGGTTGGTTTTTTTTCCCCACTTAGACTAAAACATCCTTCTGAAGATAATGCAAACAAGCATCAAAGACACAAGATGAACATCACTGCAAGACCACAACTACGTCATGACCCTTTTTGTTCCTTTTATCTCAACCATCATGATAAAAGTTTATAAAGTCTGGAAAATAATTCATCATCTGGATAAAATACTGTGCTGAAGTCAGTGGAGTGTCTGACAGTGCTGTGCATCGTCATGCAATGGAGAAAAATGTCACATGTTGTGTGACATGGCTGCCCTGTCCTTCAAGTCTCCCTGAACATGAAGAAAACATGAAAACTGCGTCCTGAATTTCAGTCAACACAGGAAAGTCTAAGTTTGCTGTATTATCATTATACAATTGTCTGTAATAAAGGGAAGCTGGACCCTGTATTCACAGGGTACCCAGCAGTTCTCAGTCCTGCTGCAGCTGTCAGTCAGTAGTGTGAGAGTTTGTGGAGTGTGGGAGCGTCTGGTTCATTAAGTTACTTGGTTGTGATCTACTCACTATAAAAGAAACAACAAGTGATGAGGAAAGTGATAAATGAACCTCACAGACACACAAACATTAATGAGGAAGTCACAACAGAGATAATAATGAGGATCCAGAATGCTTCAGCCACTGATTGATGGTCCATTAGAAGAACTACTCAGGCAGAACCCTCAAGAATGTCAACCTGAACAATTATTAACTGATAGGAAGGGGAAAATATGATTAACATGAGTGTTGTGGAAAAGCTGAGGCTGCTTGAGATATGGGCTATCAGAAAAGGGTTGTGGATTCACATAAAAATGACTATGGGGGGTTTAGGGGAAGGATTAAAAGATCCAAAGAAAAGTGGAGGGATATGGGGCCAGTAACTGGAGAGACCCACCTGCAAAAGAGATCTGTGTGCCAATGACCAGAGGAGATCACACGTCTT
Source organism: Corvus brachyrhynchos (assembly GCF_000691975.1). Taxonomy (NCBI): domain Eukaryota; kingdom Metazoa; phylum Chordata; class Aves; order Passeriformes; family Corvidae; genus Corvus; species Corvus brachyrhynchos. Next base: position 763,895 of record NW_008236767.1, read on the forward strand.
AGGGCTCACGGATCTAGGTACTAGCACATGAAAGGACTTGCATGGAAGGGTCTGTGTGCCAGGAACTGGGGGGACTGTGGGCCATAGGGCCTGTAGGTCCCCCCCAGCAACTGGAAGGACTGGTGTGTATGTTTTGTATGAGTCTTGAAAGGTCCAGGTGCCAGCAGCAGCGGGAGGGATCAGGTTGTGTGTGGGTGTGTAAGAGGTCTAAGTGCTGGCAGCTGGAGAGATCTGTATGTGTTAATATTTCTGCAGTGAATTCAATCCTCTGTGTGTGTGTGTGTGTGTGCATAATTCACTAGCAAACTTCAAGCTGGACTAGCTGATGAGTTGGAGGAAACATTTCCACATCTGGAGGACTCAAACATCACACTGCCCTATTTGGCAAGCAGAAGGTGACTTGTATACCACTGCCAGAATCCCCAGGCACAGATATCAAACAGGTTTAGAGGCCATGCTAACATTCAAGGGAACTGTGCATGTTTGAGTGTTTCTGGATGTGGAGAATGAGGGCACACTTTTTTCACCAGAGAACCTGCATTCTGATTTCCTGGAGGAGAGGAAGAGGACAGGGCTGTGTGCCCTTCTGAGAATTTGGGTAGCATGACAGAGGGGTTGTGCTGTCCAGGCTGCTCTGTGTGTGTGTGCAGCAGCTTCTCCAGGCAGCCACTTCAGGGACCTCTGCGTGTGTGTCTCAGACACAACCTTGCTGCCAGCCAGATCTGCGAGCTGGAAGAGAAGCAGCAGCCAAATCCTTAGGACTGGGACGTAGAGATCACCTGGGACCGTTCCTGGGCTGGGTATATTGGCTGGGGAGGCAGGTCCTGGGTCTGGGAGATTTAGTGGCTCCCTTAACACCCCTGACAAACAGAGCTACAATTCAGTAGGATTTAGAGAAAAAAATAAGCATGGAAATAAAAGGGCCAGAGTAAGCAAAACATCCCTCCCTGAGGACACTTTGCAGAGGGAGATGGCAGCCACCATGGGCAGAAATCATCATATTTGCAGTGTTTTGGAGGGGGGCTGTGAGAGACAGGAGTGCCAGTAATGGAAATGTCAGGTCACACCAGATGGTTGGTAGACTGGTATGTGAACATGTTCATATTTAAAGGTCAGCAGCTACTTTGATTGCCTGGGATGGGTGTTGATGATCTTAACATTTGTCGTGCAATTTACCCTAATTCTGGGCAAGAGCAGTTCAAATGTATGGAAATTTGATGAGGGAGCAAGTCTTCCTCTGAATGCTACTGCACAGCACAAAGCAACAAATGTGTATTCTTCTGTATCGATGCTATATATGTAGTCCTTCTCTGATTCATATTCTCTGAAATGTAGTTGTATTTAAAGCATTCATAGCTGGATTTATTAGCTTTTGTTGGAAACCAAAGATTCATGAAAACAGCCAGACAAAATTAACAAAGATTTGTCAGAGCTAACAAACATCCTGGATAGGAAAATACCCTACTATAGCTGTCTTAAAATAACTTTCCTATTTCCACACGTCTTCATCAGCAGTTTTCATGCAAATAATCCTCCAAATGCGCCCTCAATTAAGATATGCACATAGATTTACATGGAGTTAAGAAGACACAAATGAGACTGTTCATAAATTCAACCCTGGCTACAATCCTGAACATTATAAACTGTGAGCATTTTATAATTTCAAATGTGAAGTACCAGATTTGTGATTGTAGAGATCATTTATATTCTTGAAATCCAGATTACATGAGATACTTACCTGTACTTTCATCAGAAGAGAGCTTAATACACAGAGCAGTATTACAATATAATTTCAATACATTGTGGAAGACACAAATTCCATACGGTATATCCTGAAATGTTAAACTTTCATGGGAAAAAGCCTTAAGCTGCTGGTTATTCATTTCAAATAGCAAGGAAGAGCATGATTGAAAACTGAATCTCCCAGCAAGTGAGCGTAAAAAACTCACTTCCATAGAGCCAAAAGAGAGGTTTTTTTAATGTCCTCAACTGACCTAAAAATACTCAGGAGAAGTATTTTTTTTTCAGTTTTACAATGCAGAAAAATTACTCAGGAAATGCAGAATGAGATTCAATATTACACTTTATTGTTTATCACAAAAGTTACGCTGCTAGCTCAAGTTCCTGAACATTTTTCTTAAAAAGCTGTAGCACAAATGACTTAATTATCTTAATTTTGGAGATGTACATTTAACACATTTACAGATAATGTGGATACTTGTCCCAGGTCAGATACTGTGTTGGTTGGTCAGAGAGCTGTACATGGGCTTGCAGCCTGGGTATTTACTTTACTTTCCTGGAGCAGGTTTATTCACAGAAAGTGTTACTAAAAATCCTTACTGTAAAGATCCCTCTGTAAAATCACTGAGATACTAATGTGATATTAAACCCCACCAGTGTTAAATCTGCAAAAATCTATTTATCTTTCCTGTCCTTCTCACACCGTAGTGACTCAGGTTGTGATTTACACCAAGGATTTAGTCTGCCCACATGCCTGCTCAGGCACATTCCGCTCTCTACACTCCAGGACTAGTGTGTAAACTTTATTACTGGCTTCACACGATATGCAGGACAAGGGCTTGGGCTGTGGACATTGACTCTGTGGGTCACCTGCCCTGCTCCTGTTCCTCATTCAAGAGCAGATCTCTGCATCTCTAGCAAAGACCCAGACCTAAGTGAGTGTTTCCTTCTCTGCTCCTCCTTTTCTGGGCTCCAGACTTGCTGTACAGCTGGACCTAGCAGCGTATGTGCACATTGTATCCAGAACTGTGCATTCCCCACTGTTGAGTCTATCAGGAGTCACAGCATGGGCTTAAAAATAAACTTACTCCAATATTCAAGTTAGTGTCTCAGGTGTGGAATAATAAAGAAAGAAAGAAAAAAAAGATGGGTCATCATTCTAGATACTTCTTGGTCTTCAAGCATCTCAGCACTGCAGAAAATCTTTTAGTCATGCCACCTACTATCTGTGCTAAACAGGATACACAGCCTCCTATTCCTGATACATGCAAACCAACTCACAGCTATTTGCATCACACAGATCAGCTCTGCTCCGTTTAGCTTCTGCACAAGTAGCAAATTACTGAGTTATAATGTCTCAGTCTGGCTGGCACAGCATTGTCTAAATGCAAGAAAGGGACTGATCCTAGACACCAGCCCTCCAATTTCAGCTGCGTGTGTCAGGTGTCTCATGCCACCCACGCCAGGCAGACACGGTCCCGGGGTGCAGGGCAGGAGTCATGACTCGTCATTTTCTTTAGGTGCAATTCAGAACAGAGAAGTAGCTTTGTTCCTTTTTATTCCCCCCATAGGTCTCCTTATCCGCTGCTATTAGAGGTCAGGGTCTTTTGCTAAGACACAGATGCCATCAGCTGAACTACCTTTGATTCTGATAAATAGGATCTTAATTCTCCACTCTTCTTGGACTGCATTTTCAAGCTATCTTTGGGGCCAGTAGTACAGATAGTTCTGTCTCAAGACAAGAGGATAACCAACAATTAAACTGCCTTTTCTGAAACAGTGCTGTTTTTCAAATCTAGAGTTATTGCTTAGAGACTTTTGTAGTATTTGATGCAGTACTGGCAAAATATCTGTATTTTGCTCTGTGTTATGAAATTATGAAGAAATATATGGTGATGTAATTTTCCCACTTCTTTCAATGGCATATATTCTCATTTATCACAAAAGACAGCTCTAAAGTCGAGATTTAAGGATTTGTTTCAGGCAAGAAGATTATAATTTTTTTTGCAGCAGACAGATTCCATATGGTTGCTCTCCTTGTGTTCTCCCTTTTCTGAGAATCAACAGAAATAACTGGGAAAAAACAACGACCACAACACCTCAGACTGACTACTACTTACACCAGGTACACTCTAACTGGTATCATAAAGGCTGCAGACAAGTTTACATGTTTACACTGGAGTTCTTTTGCTCACAAATTCCTAAACTTCTACTGGAGATGAAAAGGACCATGATTGATCTATGCCTTTGACTTCACCTACTTTGAAAACAAAACAGCAACAAAGAAGCTTAACTGGAATGTCTGGAACTTAAAGGAACAAAATCAAACCTCATTGTTTCCCAAGGCTGGAATACTTAATCCCACAATACATAATCATGGTCACTCTTCCAATGCAATACTCATGGGAAAAAAGAACTGTGTGCCCTTTATCAGATTTGAATCTTATCTCTAAACAATTTGATGGAATATTTTGATTAACTTCTTAATGATAGCCTTTCTACTTCACAGTTACTAATATGTAACTAGAACCACCCACCTTCTTCTGCTAGAGCTCTGTGTATGTGCACTTGCCCTTGATTTTTTGTCCTAACACCATCTGGATCTATGAAGTCTATGCTACAAAAGACCAGATCAAAACTTGCCAGAAGCACATCTCCCTCTTCATCTCAACTTCCCCCCCTACCCCTCTACTTCTTATCATATTATGATCATTTGGCTTTGGAGGCAGCTTTCACTCATGTAAATGATATTTGCTTGTTCATGTTAAAAACAGGCTCACGATTGAGCTTTTAAGACAGATGTATTAACAAGAACAAATTTAACTGACAATAAGAGACCTCTTGCGATGATCTGCCATACACAAGACAAAAGGCGCACAGCTGGGAGCTTGACCTGGGACAGATCAGACCAGAGACTCTCCTCACAGCCTTGGGTGATACATTTTGTATCACCAGTCTCTGCCTCCTGGCCGCCCCTTTCCCCGCCCAACCGGAGCATTGCGATTGGCTCGCTGATGTCTAGGATCTTCTTACTGGCTCACTGTCATCTGGCCATTGTCTAGGGTCTTCCTACTGGTCTGGTGAACGTTCACAGACAGTCTTTTATTTCTCCCTTCAGGTAAATAAGGTCTGAAACCCTCCCCTTATGATTACATCATAGATACTCTGCAACATTCCTCAATTCTTCATTTTGTACAACAATCCCCATAATAAATTTATTAACAATAAGCATAATGAACAGATCAACTAATAACTTAACTTTGATAAGTTACAACAATTAAATCCAATAGTAAATGAATCAACTGGATCGACAAGTACTTCAACGCATAACTGCAAAAACACTTAACAAGATAATTAACTTTTATTTAAATGCATAAGCCAATTTTCCTAAACTTAATCATAACATTCAGAACAGAACATTATAAATTATATAAAAGTAACATTGCAACTCCAAGACAGCTACGGGGAATTAGAGAATTGCGTTGTGAGCTGCAAAACCTGCCTGCAGAGGCACACGGCAGCACAAAGGAGTACACGGCAGCACAAAGAGGCTTGTCTCCACCGGACCCTGGCGAGAGGAGGCGTCACATGGCAGACCCTTACAGTGAGGAGCCTGCCACGATCTCTCAGATGGGTGAACTGCGAGTGATCACCCCATAGAAGGACACTGAGGAAGTGTGTTGCTGATGTGGCAACACGGGATAGGTCACGCCATATAAGGAAATGCTGTGCCTTAGAAAAGTGTATAAAACCAGTTCATTCCTTTGAATAAACTATTCTGATTCCTTGCCAGTCTGTGTCCCTGATTCAGTCACCAATAAATGGTGCCCCGTGTGAGGAATTTATTACACGCCTCTCTGTGCGTCTGTCAGTGAGCCTCATGGGACTTGAAGCGCTGCTGCAGGACCAGAGACATCAAAATGGATTTTAAAGAAATGCGGCATGAAAGTTGAGTCTACAGATTTGAACAGACTCTTGTTCTGGGCAAAAGACTGTGATTCAACTTTAGATAGTACCAATATTTTTGATCCTCGGACATGGGACGCTTTAGACGCATTATGGAACCGAGTTACGCAACGCAGCACTGATGGAGCTTTTGTGTCCGTGGAGGACAGTGTGCAAAGCAGTCACAGCGCAGGCGGCACCCAGAGACCGGACAAAGAAAGACGGTTGTGCCACCGCGGTAGACGTGCCGAGCCCTTCTGCGCTGCCAGCAAGCGACCGTAAGTCTGTCGGGGCAGTGGGAAGAGAATCAGCAGATGTCCCCTCGTCCCCTGACCTGTTTGACCCTGGAGGGAAGCCAGATGGTACCGTAGAAAAGCACATGCCGCCCCACGCCATGTGGCATCAGCTGGAGCCGGGTTGCGGCAAGTGGCTGGAGCCGGGGAATCCCGTCCGGGTAGCGTGTTCCCTCTCCATTTGCCCTCTGCGAGAGTGCAGCAGCAGCGGCAGATGCAGTGGGGGGAAAGCGTGCGGAGCCACAAAGGTGTGGTGCATAGCGGCACTGGTGACTGCACCACGCCGGCAAGCACATGGCAGAGCCAGAAAGCAGCGGTGAGCACATGGCAGAGCCGTGTGGTGCCAGCAAGCACATGGCAGCGAGCACATAGCGGCGAGCACACGGCAAAGCTGCGCCGCAACCGCGCCCGGCGGCCACCCCCACGCCACGGACAGGCGGGTCAGCAGTGCTGGGAGCTGGCGGGGCTGCGGCTCCTCTCAGCGCATGGTGGGGGCCGTGAGTGGCTCTCTGCATGTGAGAAGTGAGGAGACAGGCCCGAGGGACCCGCGCAGCCGGCAGGACCCACGCTGCTACAGCCAGGGATCCCATTCCTTGCAGACTCTCGGGAGCTGATACTGTGCTGGAAAAAAGACTGAGTGGACTGATAGCCCCTTCCTTGAGAGTGGGGTAGGGCTGCAGTATTTTGCAGCGGCTTGTGCGAGAATGGCTGCAAGCTAGGCAAAACGCTGTCACAATCCTGGACCCTATCTCAAAGACTGCTTTTTTACCACACCACCTTGTGACCCCTCTGCATTGTTCTAATTGCTTTTTGTGATAGATAATAATTATAATTTGTAAGCTACTTTTTAAAGCAGGAATCAGGCTTGTTACCTTTTGAAACCTTTTGAAACCACTTAGAGAGTTAATGTTATTATAATTTTCTAAGGCCTAGATTTATATACATTCTGTGAAATGGTGAAGTATTTAAACAGTTGAAGATAATTACCTTGCTTAGTTTTACATGGTGTGCAGCTGATATTGGATTAGATATATTAGTTTACTGTTCATAGTAAGAAAAGTGCATGTTATGTTCCACATTTTCCTGAATTTAGTAAGTTGAAAGATGTTTGTGTTACATATTGTTAGAAAAGGAGGAAATGCAGAGATGGGGTGTGGCCCCCACGGAAGACTGTAAAGAAGTTAATATGTTCTTAATTTTTCAATTGCATTCAAAATAATCACAAGATATTAATAAAGTTTTTAAGCAATTTTATACGTATTTTAGGAAAACCTCAGTCACAGTTTGAGGCTCTGGCCAAGCCCTAGCCCTGGCTGATTGGGGATTATACCATCAGATCCAGGTGTTTCTGCCCTCAAAGTATCATCAAGTCATTTTGATTTGTTAATTTGATCTTAGAAAAGCTGGACCCTCTTTCACAGAGATGGGGTGTGGCCCCCACGGAAGTCTGTAAAGAAGTTAATATGTTCTTAATTTTTCAATTGCATTCAAAATAATCACAAGATATTAATAAAGTTTTTAAGCAATTTTATACGTATTTTAGGAAAACCTCAGTCACAGTTTGAGGCTCTGGCCAAGCCCTAGCCCTGGCTGATTGGGGATTATACCATCAGATCCAGGTGTTTCTGCCCTCAAAGTATCATCAAGTCATTTTGATTTGTTAATTTGATCTTAGAAAAGCTGGACCCTCTTTCAAAGTAATCTTGAAAGTCTTGCCTAGGAAAGACTCTCTAGGTCTTCACTATGAAACAGGACCTTCCAGCAAGTTGCAGACTCTGAGTGATGGTAAAAGTTTTAGACAACTTTACATTGTTTCTCAAAGTTTTATCTGTTTAATAACTGCCATAATTCTCATTTGTATAAACAAAAAAGGGGGAATTATAAGAGAGAATTGGGCTGTGATCTGTAAAACCTGCCTGCAGAGGCACATGGTAGCACAAAGGAGCACATGGCAGCACAGAGAGGTTTGTCTCCACCGGACCCTGGGGGGAAGAGGTGTCACAGGGCAGACCCTTACAGAGAAGATGGGTGAACAGCAAGTGATCATCCCATAGAAGGACATCGAGGAAGTGTGCTGCTGATGTGGCAACACGGGATAGGTCACACCATGTAAGGAAAAGCTGTGCCTTGGAAAAGTGTATAAAACCAGTTCATTCCTTTGAATAAACGATTCTGATTCCCTGCCAGTCTGGGTCCGTGATTTAATCGCCGACAGACAGCTATTAGTTTATTAAGTTTGTTAGTTATTAAGTTGATTAACAAAATTTGTTTATTAACTGTGGAAGGAGTCTCTGTTGCTCCTTAGAAGAGTCAGGTTTCATTCTGGCTCCTACTTGTCATGCTTTCATCGCCAGAAAAGATTTGTCAGGGTAAACTGGAGGTAAGGAGAGAAAAAGAAAATTAAAGGGTTGCCTTGACCAAAAGAAACATGACCATGCTTAAGTCTTAGCAGGTGCGACTGAGAGGAGTGGGGAAAAGACAAGCTGCTGGGATAACAAGTGTGAATTTTCTTTAGGGGAAAAAAAGCTGTAAGGAAAAGAAAGAAACTTAAATTGAGATAGTGAATACCTGCTATGGGGCACTGCATGATAATCTGTCCACAGGCTGTGTCTCCCAGGCAAATTCCTCCTACTCAGCAGCCCACCTGTTTGCTCTGCTTTTCACAGGTTGCCAGCTCACAGCAAGATCAATTGCCACTACATGTGTCCTTTTTAAACCTATTTCCAACGGCTTACAGCAAGGCCCACGTCTCTCACTTACAAGCGAGACCTCCAGCTGCCATGACCCCAGGGCTACGGGGCCTCTTCAGGCAGCTCTCTCCTTTGGGAAGGTCTGGGAAATTGACAGACAGGGAGATGCAGAGCCTGCACTGGCACAAGTATCACGCAAAACAGATACTGGGAGATGGAAGACTGAGGAAAAACTTGGAAACATAACCCCTTCCATGGACAAAGCCATGGTGGTATCTTCTTGTGCCAGCTCTGCTGTGTCCCTGTGGACATCATCCCTGCATAAGCTGCAGCTGGGAGCAACAAATAAAAGTGGCTTTTGCCTTGGAGTATTTGCTGGAGGAACTGGTTGAGACCAAATCTCTGTTTCACATAGGCACTGAAGACCAGATTTTGCCCTCCTCTCTTGGGAGGAAATTCACCATCCCGCACCCAATCCCCCTTGCCAGGAAGTGGGGCTGGCCCTTCCAAGCCCTCTGCCCCACACTGGCTTCCCTGGCCAGGTCCCCACAAGGCCACGTGGTGGGAGTGACTGCAAAGAAACTTGATTAACATCAAACCTCCCCACTGGCACAGCCTGTCCATGGAAGATCTGCAGATCACTGTGCAGCAACCACCTTCCCCCAGGAGTAGATCCTGAGCTTTGGAAGAAATTTGAGTTTCTGAGAAATACAGATAGCCACAAATGCATCCATTTGCTGCTGCAGTCCCAGCAGCCTCTAAGACATTTCTGAAGTGAAATGTGGGGAAATAGAGGTTTATTTACTTCTTTTTCCCCTGGGGGGTTCAAATGAGCAAGCCACTCCACCCTTTATGCTAAGAAAGTAATAAAAATGCTTTTCTTTACTCCATAATCATACCCAAGTGCCTAGATCCGGTTGTGCCACTTGTTTGCCTAAAAGCAAGTTATCTTGGCTTCCAGTTGCCTTGATTTACACCCATACTGCACAAACCACTTTGCAGGTGTGTCAGATTGCTCTCAGATTGGCTGTGGTCAGGCTCACTTGTGTATTTGCTTTGTCACATATTTCCCACAGCATCTCAATGATCTGGAGGACTAGGACAGGCTGGGTTAAAATTACTTTTTTTCTTTTCCATTCCACAGATATTCTTTGGCTATAAAACACTTTCCTACTTCTTATTAGGTGCCATCAAAACCATTTTGAGGCTTTGTTACCCAAGCCCTCATGGGCTGGGGTGCAGGAGCTCAGGTGCATTGGGTGCTGGCTGATGCTCACATGGGTGCACAGTGTGCAGCCCCTTGCATGACAGCAGGGTTTTAAAGCTCAGAAGATGGAAAGTTTGATATCTTTGGAAATGCAAGGTTGAGCATCAGTTTCTTAATCAGCAGTTACAGCTGCTGTCAACTGCCTTCCTGGCAACCCCCTGCTGATGGTGGAAGTGGTTTAGGGAATGTTTTGCAATACAAAGATCACCTCTTAAAGGGGAAAGCAGAACACTGCCATCTTCCAGCCTTTTGCACACTGATTTAAGAACAATGGAAAAAACTAAATAGCCTAATAGGAAGTAGAGAAATCCTGACCTTTCTTTGCTACCGTTTTATTCAGCATACATGTGAATGATTAAATTGTTCTGAATTGACACTGTTGGGGCTGCCCGAGGCAGCACAGTGTCCAGCTGCAAACGTCCTTGGTGTCAGCTGCAGCAAGCAGGGAAAGCTGGCTCCTTCATAAGGAGTGAGCCCCAAACAAAGATGATGTAAAAGCGTCGGTGGAGGCAAAGGACGAGAGAGGGGGCTTTGTATATCCTGGGCTTCTGCTGCTGCAGGCAGGGGTCGGCTGCAGCTTGCAGGGAAAGCTGTGAGCTGCAGCAAGCAAGGAAAGCTGGCAGCTGCAGCAAGCAGGGAAAGCTGGCTCCTTCACAAGGCGCGAGCCCCAAACAAAGGTGGTGTAAAAGCGTTGGCAAAGGCAAAGGATGAGAGAGGGGTCTCTGTGTAGGTTCCAGCTGGTTTATTGCCAGTGGAGGGTCCAGGGAGAAAGACTAAGAAGTGAGACAGATTGCAGTGATTTATAAGGGGGTGGAACAAGGGGAAACCACCAATGGGGATCAACTGATAAGGAGGGGACAACAGGGGACTATCCAATAGGGATAACTTAAGGGAGGGAATTAGATGAGTAGACCAATGGAGCATCGAAGAAGAGAGAACTTTCCAGAAGTAATACATAAGCAACTAGGGGAAATACATAGACATGAACTTATACATAAAACTGGGTGCAGAACTCCTGAACCAATTAACTTAAAACATGTAAACTAAGAGCCACTAGGAACCTGGGAACTCGCTGTAACCAGGATGAGAATCAGACCTCTGTGTTCTGGAGGCCTGTCCTCCAATGCTCTGCTGCAGTGGCCACTGCCACCTGCACTGCAACACTGAATAACTGGTGCAGTATTTGTGAGTGCACGATTTCCCATAGGAAGCTCTCCTTCCCCACCACTTTGTCTTTTATCACAAGAGGTGCTGAAAGCATTTGAAATGTCGGTAGCTACTAGTGAAGTAAAAATGTTCTTTGGACATCTCTCTCAAAGGTCACTGCGTAAGACACAGAGGTGCACTCCTAAGGTCTGGATCATCTCAGATGGAGCCACACATTAGCAGGATTACCCTTGATAAAGATCTTCTCCCAGCTGTAGAAAGGCTTATTTGTCATTGAACCTCCGACCTCAAAGCACAGCAACTCCATGCAAATAAAATAACTTTTATGAAAGGGGAAATGTGGATCCAAGCAGCCAGAGCCCTGACTCCTCTCCATGGATGTGCAAAAGAAAGGGCAGGAGGAGCATTGTGGTCACCTCCTTCAGATCCAGGGACTGAAGGATGCAGGTCTAGGCCTCTGAACTGGATGTTAGGGATAGTCACAAAATATTTACTTATGATGTTGGGCTTATTGCCCCAGTACACTGGAATCTTGGTACTTCCAAGCGCTGGTAGGAATGAACTTGAATGAGATGAACGTTCAAGCACTTACAAAGTAGTTTTACAGTTAATTACCCAAATACTCCTGGGAAATGGGAAATCAGTTTCCTCATTTATTGTAAAGAGTTAAATCACTACTATTTGGAGGCTTAAGTAAGGGCACAGAATAAATTCCTATCGAATCAGATTGAGAAAAGGCAACCCACCAGCACCTGTTAGCTGGTCTGATATTTTGCTGCCTCAGTGGTGTTGTTTAGTCCAGCAGTCACAACCAGGGAAACACCACTTGGTGGGAGCAAACCCAAGACCTCTGTCAGTGCTGCTCTGCCATGGCCACAATCATTGACAAGACAATGCTTCCCCCTTGGCCCCCAAAATCCCACAGCTGTTAGCAGACAGACCTCAATAGCTGGATGAAGATGGTGGCACCAGGAGTACCAGGCGTCCCTGATGATGGATCAGGGGATGCTAACCCTGATCTTGCTAAATCCAAGGAAGTATGGGGCTGTGGTGCCAAAAAATGCAGCTTTTCAGGCAGCTGAATGACATTCACAGCCAGCTTTTATGTGCTACCACTTGATCTTCATAGTAAGTATTTTTTATTCAGTGTTTCCGAAGCTCCTTCACTGTGAAAAGAGGAAGATGCCTTTGACAGTGTTCCAGGTATGCTGAGAAGTGTCAAAGCTTTTCCTGTTTTCAAGTAATGAAGATCAAAACTTAAAGTTTAAAACATTCACTTAAACCTTGGAAATACCTTGAAACACCTTTACTACATATTTTTCCTCCCTTTGTTTTATTCGTTATTCAAAAACACAGCTTCCATATAAATGTCATGAGATGTAATGTTCTGCTTCAGCTTAACAGAAGGAAATTGTGAGCATAACAAATCAACACTCTTCATTATTCTAGGTACAGGACCCTGCCGTGCTTCACCAGGATCTCAAAAAACACAGGTCCAGGCAACGGGAGGAAAACAGAGCATTAAGAGATGTGCTTGAGCCTTAAAGTTCCCAAAGTTGAAGGGTTCTGGTTATAGAATTTTAATTTGCTCCTTTTTTTAAGCATTTCCCCTCTAGAATGCTCCTGACTCCTTCCAAACTTGAAATCTTGCAACACTAATTAGCTTCTAAACTGCTTAATTACTGGTAAGGTTATACCAACACTATTGGTGTGTATTGTGATTGCAATTTTCTTTTCAGTCTCAAAATGGAAGGAAAAGAAACACAAAATGGCATTTCTAAGGTCAAGACTGTTAAAAAAAATATGTAGAAGAACTAAATCTGTTTTCTTAAGGAAAGGTTTATATTACTACAGTATTACTGCATAGCTAACGCTCCTCTAGAAAATAGTGCAACACAGGTGGGTACTAAAGACAGCTTCAGAAATTCTACTGTTTCAATAAATGAGATAGAAATGCTCAAAATATACTTTCCTTTAATTAGAGTTCTTTCTTTAGAATCCTCCCAGAATAAATATTTAATTTTTTTTTTTTTAAGTTCTCATTCCATATTTCAAGGAAGCTTGTCTATGTCCCACCTAGCTTTGCATTTCATTAAGGGACCAATTTCTGGGTTTATTAAAGCTTTAATAGACAGTCCTTTGGATTGCAAAGCGCAGCAGATCCATTAGCATGTCACTGAGTGCTATTAGACAACTGCTTTGAACTTTTGTGGTTCCATGTGTGCCACATTTGGGTACCTAGCAAGGCAGTGCTGGTGCTGAGCAAGTGCTTTGGATAAGGGGTTATTGGGCAACAGATCCCACCTGTACTGACATGGTTAAAATGCCACGGCAGGGCAGGAGGCGTGAGGGAGGCGTTTCAAGTTGCCCTCTTGAGGAGAGAAAAGACATACTCAAAAGATTTGACAAGGATTACTGTTTTAGTCTAATCTATTTTTAAAAGCAAGCTATCAAATATTGGATTGAAAGTCCATAGAGAAACAAAGAGCTTGATTTATGTAAGGAAGCTGACATCTCTGCCAGGAGCTGTTCTGGAGCAGGTTAGAGTTTGCAGCTAATGTAACTTAATTACGGATACTGAAAACAAAGCATTTAGGAACGAAGTCACAACTGAACAACTGTGACTACAAGTGACAGAAGTAGAATAGTTCCATCAAGTTCAGCAATAAACTGAAGCCCATTCGTGGAATCAGTGGGTGTCTCGCCCCAATGAGCAGCTCAGGATTAGACGGGATTGCGCATCATGCCAGCGCTAGTTAGAAACATAGAACAGATGTCACGTAAATAGGGAAGTGTGAGACAAAACAGAAATAATTGTAAAAATATGCCCAAGGATAAAATAAATTGATCCTAAGACACTAACAAACATTCTTGTATAAGGCAAAATGAGTCTTTGTACTGGGTTGGCTTTTATTTTCTTGCTAATATTGCATAACAGAACCACACTGGCATGATGAGGAGGGGGGATAATAAAATAACTTATCAATGCACTATTAACTCTGCACGCTCTTACCTAATAATAAGATATTGATGTCTCCTTTAATGCATGCCTCATTGTCGAGAACTTTCTCATTACCCTGCAGTAGCATACACAAAATGGCTTTTTTAATATACTCATGGCCATGAACATTTGGTGCTAAAGGCTTGCTTAAATGGTCAAAGATACCCTATTTAAGAAACAGCAAACACTTACATTGCACATTACCAACATTAAATGCAATCTCATTATCCATTAGCCAGTATTAGTGCAATTTATATCTTACTTTGGTTTGAGTTTTGCAGAATTTCTTGATCTTTGCCACATCATGAGTTGAGAATGTCGATGCTATTTCTTTGCTCATCAGTTTGATATTATTAGGAAGCATTATTGTTCTGGGTATTTTCCTGCAGATGCAGAGAAATGTCATGAGATTAACTATTAAATAAATACTGGACCATTGTTTACACAATACAAAAAAAAAAATCAAAGAAATTATTAGGTTTATCCATTTTATTATGGCTCAGCAAGTGAAATCCACACTGCAAGAGGATTCAATGAAGTTCCAACATCAGCCCCCACAAAGAGGGCTCATGGAAGAGCATCTCAGGACCCATCACAGGGGGTGCCCAGTTGTTACTGGGGAGGAGCCAGGGCCAGGTAATGGGAGGAAATTTGTCGAAGAGGAGATGGCATTAGGTGGAAAGGGTTGCTCTCAGCTCCAGGGGTGGCGTGGCAGCCATCTCCGACAGGTACAGAGAGCAGCTGGCAGCAACCAGCACAGGCCAGGCCGGAACCTGGCTCTGAAACAGTGGGATCCTTCCAAGTACTGGAAGCCATGCTGACAAGAATTTTTTAACTGTTTGGTAAATGCCAGTGCCTGCCATGGGACCCCAAGTTCCTCTCAAGCCAGTGCCAATGGCAGCCTCCCCTGCTGCCATGCCCATCCATGGAGAGTTTTATGACCGCTTATTCCTCCTGCACACTGGCCAAAAGAAATAGATTTTTCTGGAAATACCTTCCATGTGATATTTGTAATATTGTCAACAGACCATTTGCTCTTGAGATGTAGGGTATTTGGATATTTCCCCACTGAGGAGGAGGAGGATGGATGGCAATTCTGGCAGCTACACAATGGTATGTTGGGGAAAGGAGAATGCAACAGCTCACAAGTTGCTTGTATTTTTGTTCCAGTGCCTGCTTCAACCTGAGCTGCAGCCAACGCCTCAAGGTACATAAGGACACCAGGATCTGAAAAGACATCTGCCTGGAGATGCCCGCTCTGCACTGAGGGACAGTAGCTCCTCACTGCAGCCATGGGACTAGACCAGGCAGTGGGCACCCAGCGAGACCAGTGCTACCAGCAGAGCAGGGGGAAATGCTGCATTAATTCTTGCCGTTAATGCTTACTGAGTAAGGAAACCCAACAACCAGTGCATATTGCCTTTTATACAGTTGAGAGACAAAACACAGACCAAGTTACAACAAAGCTTAAATCCAAAATAATTACATTTTTTCACAATTCCTTCCACACAGTCCAAGCCACCAAGGAAGCAAGCTGCCAGCACCCGAGGAGAGACACGATTTGCTCCACAGCTCCCTTCAATCCCAGCGCAAAAACTTCCAAATGTTTGAAACGGGGAGCAAGTAAATCTTTTAATGCTCTCTGAAAAGCAATCAGCTCACCGAACGCATCATTCAGCAGCCTCTAATATAAAATAATTAAACCATGAAAAGCTGCTGCAGTAATCTTACTTAAAAATCCCAAATTCCTTTACATTTTGAGGATCTGATGGCACTGCCTCCCAGTCAGACACATACAGGCAGGGCAGAGACCGCGGGAGCTTCTCACAGCTCAGCTGAACAACGTCTTCCACTCCTTGAGCAGAGGCAGCTTAACTTTATGAATATTTGTTGTTGCAGCACAGCTATCCAAGAGATACAGCGAAATCCAAATTCATTTCATTTCCAGCCAAATTATATTTTGATGCAGGTCACTAGAAGCTAATCTTTCATCTTGGTTTTCATACATGAAAACGAAAACGAAAAAGAATTTCAGATTAAGCAGCATTTATCATCAAATTAAATTAAATCAAATGGAAAATTGCATAAAGAAACTCAGTTAAAACAATTAAATTAAAAAGCCCTTTACCTGTGTGAATGTAATCTTTGATTTTCTCAGAAGAGAAGAGAACCTTATTATTAAGCAAACTTAAAAGGGATCCTGGATTACCCTTTCCCCACTTCCCTGTACTTGAACTGTCAGTCTGTCTTCATGAGCAGACTTTGCTTCCTATCTGTCAGGCAATCTCACTTGCTTGCTCTCACATGCCAGAAAAAGTTGAGTTTTCAATACTGCAGGAGCACTTAAGCTGTATAGTAAGCAGAAGATGAGTCCTTTATTCGTGATTATTTTGTTAGTTACATGCATATATAGACAGACACACAGGTGCATACACACATCTGCATTCAGTAATATAACACAGCTTCAGCAAAAACCTGAGCTCACCAGAAGCTAGCCTGCATTTAACCACTTTTTATTGATGCTCTGACAGCTCCAGTCTGAAATAGCGTGTGGTAAGTACTAAAAATGAAGAAATAGCAAAGCTTTCTAGAAGACACCTATTTAAAATGATCTCATAAGTATTTCAGCTTAACTGAAGAAATTATAATTCTTTTTTTCATCAAAAAAACCTCCAAGACTTACATTACATCAATTAAAAATACATTTATGATCCTGGCTTATGGCAAAAGGGAGAGCAATAAGTAGTTGCTGTTTTGGAGAACAGCTCTCTGGGAAGAATTTTTCTGATATATAACGCAGGCCTAAGAGGCTCAGTAATGCCTTGGGTCAAATTTTTGGTGATGAACATTACCTTAGTTTCTTGGCTGGAATCCCCTCTGGCTTCTAAAAATCCAATTTCATTTCAAGGCAAATTTTGTCTTAGAAATAAATGCAGGAAACCATGCAATAAAGTTGGTTTCACCCAGAACTTGAGAAACACTGAGATTTGGGGTCCAAAGCTTTTCTTTGTTCCTTGGTATTTGGGCACTTTTCCTTTAGATCCCCATGAATGAGTTGGTGCAAACTGCAGCCCTTGTCAATTGGGAGGGATTTTCTGACCAGTCAGGAAGAAGCATCTCCTAATTCCAAGTGCTCCACACATTATTGCATGAATGTCAAGCTCTGTGAGTACCAACAGAAAGTTGTAACACCTCAGGAAAGCATCCAAGGACAAATGTACCAGAGGCAGAGTCACATACTGTTTACAAACACAACATACTGACACTGTTTTAGTGGTGGCACTGGGGTCTTTGAATGCATCTGCTCCTATAACCTAGATTTTTGCTTAGTGCTTCTGAACAAAATCCAACATAAGCCACAGGTAAAAGTTTGCATTTTATCATGAGGCTTCAAAAGTCATTAGTGAAGACAGTGACTTTTAAACACAAAATACCACTACTGTCTCTGAAAGCCCCTGAGATGTAAATCAGTGGAGATGGGGAAAGCAGTCCCAAAAAACATACTGGTGTTTCCTCTTCCCATTCCCTTGACATGCCCTTTGCTCAGGGCTGCTGCAAGGGAGGTGATGCCAGCCTGCAACCTCAGGCTGAGGTGCTGCAGCTTGGCTTGCATTTGTTCTTCTCCTATATGCTGGTCCTTCGTGTTTGGAGATGAAAGGTGCAGTGTGACACAGAGGCCTCTCCTCTCTCCTTTTGAAACTGCCTCCTCCTCTCTGGTTTCCACAGTTCAAACGCAAGACTTTGAAAAAGGTTTCAAAGCTGCATATTGTATATGGAAATTCATGGCTTTGGGCAGGTTCATGATCAGGCCTGAAATTTCGAGCTTAAGATTAAGAACCTGCTGCCTAAATGTAAGTAGTTTTACTTGTGCTTTGCCTGTGTCTGTTTTTTAAACGGCAGCGGGGTATAAGCATTAGTTACCTGCTTTTATATGTGGATATCACCGTACTTGATTCCTTCAGGATTTGCAGGCATGGTGGAAGCCAAGCTCATGTTTATCTGCAGTGGAAGCTCAGAGGTTAAAGATCTCAGAGGAGGAGAGGTGCAGACAGCAGGAGCAGGTCAGGAAGAGGATGAGGTTTGCCGGGATGTGGCAGTAGGGCTCTATGTGGGACCAGATATGGATGGCCACCCATCCCTGCAACCAGACCATCACCTGTGGCAAGAGGCACCCAGTCAGGCTCTGAAGACCAAAAGGTAGCAAAGGAAAGTGACAAAATGAAAGGATATGTTGGGTTGAGTTGGTAGGTGAAGCTGGGAAACCTGGATTTGTACTATTTGTTGCGTTTTTAATTTGGATACTTTTTATCCTTGGCCTGCCACCTTCCTGCTGGAGGCTCAGTTTCCAAATCCTAGTTTTCAGCATCGTACAAGGAGCTCAGATTGAAGAGTATAAAATAAAAATGAACATTGTAGAATCCGTGAAAGGACACTTCATTTTTCAGTAAACCAGCTGTAACAGAGACGAATCAGAAGAAACAGTATGTGCCCTTAGAATTTTTTAAAATCAGGAAGGAAGGGTTATTGGAAGCCTTACTCGATAGATAAGACAAAACTTGAAATATCACTGCCTTTTATTAAAGGAAGCAGAAGAGAAAAATGTTTCAGCAATCAACAGTAGACCTACACAGATGCAGAGAGAACACTGTGCCCATTTCTATTGCAGCTTCACCGATTTGTTAGGAAAGGAGAAATTTCAGAGCCATGAAAATCAAACACCTCTCCTATTAAGACAGGCCAAGAGTTTTGGTTGCTTAGCCTGGAGAAGGCTCCAGGGTGACCTCGATGCAGCCTTTTAACATATAAAGGTGGCTCACAGGAAAGAGGGAGAGAGGCTTTTTATCAGGATGTGTAGTGAGAGGACAAGAGGCAGTGGTTTTAAAGTGAAAGAGGGTAGATTAAGCTGGGACATAAGGAAGAAATTTCTTCTGATGGGACAGTGGAACAAGTTGCCTGGAGAAGTTGTGGATCTCTTTAAGTGCTCAAGGCCAGGTTGGATGGGGCTTGGAGCAACTTTGTCTAGTGGAAGGCACGGTGTTAGATGAGATGATCTTTAAAGGTCTCTTCCAACACAAAGCATTCTACCATTCAGTGAAGTACTCATCTAGTGGGATTTTTCAGTCTTTTTTTGATAAAAACACCCATGTTTTTCAGGAGGAAACTGGAGGGCCAGTTACCAGGATGGCCAATGCTTCATTTATCAGGAGAAGAGGCTACTCTCTAGGAGTAGCATTTAGGATAGTTTCTAGCTGTCATATGTTTCTCCCATGTGCAGAGCTGCAGTTAAATAAAAAGATTAGCCAAGATATATGCAGTTCTTCAGGGCTCTGCCAGACATTCTGCCAGGTCTTACACTGTTGGCCTATTAGAGTTTCCTTCCTCCTGCTTTCTGTTTGCAGTAATCCACTGGAAACCCAGCCCTGGAGACCTGCCTCACTGACCCCCATATTCATTAAGAATAATTGTTGATACTGTACAATGGAAAAGCACCAGCACAATTAAAACAGCTCCTTCTCATGACAGAGCTTTTGTGGGATTGGCAGAGAGTCCTAATGAGGTCCCCGAACCCATCCATCACCCACTGCAGCCCCTCCAGCTGGTTCCATCCTCTGTGGCTGTGTGCCAGTCTGACACTGTGTGGCACGTACAAGTACTACAGCAGCCACTGTCACACACGGCCAGGGGACACGTCCCTCTGCTTCACTGCCAGCTCCTTAGGCTTGGCACCTTAGAAATGTTTTCTCCTTCGTCCCTATTTTCTTCCCTTTTATTCTTCTTCTACCCCAGACTCTCTGTGAGGAATGGTTTTCATTTCATCCAAGCGTGTTTGGCAAGAGATTCCTTTTGTCCTGCCTAGGAGTCAAGGGCATTTTGAGGTCTTGTTGAGCAATAAATAAATACTTGAGTCGTATTTCTGTGCTTCCATTGTGGTGGCCTGGTCACTCATCTTGAGCTTTCCACCTTTGAAATCTGATGGAGAGAATGGTGTGAAGACACCTACTTCTCAAAGCCACTCTTCATGTCAGCTCTTCATTATGCCAAGTAAGAATGAATATAAAATGATTTATCCTGGAGGGAAAGGAGAAATGTTGGATCCAGGCAACTGAATAAAAATATAAATACTGCCAGCTTTCAACAAAAGTTGATTTTCATTGAGTGTGACAATCACAGGCCAGAGAAAAGAATTCTATACACAGAATACAATTAATAGTGAGTTTTTTGTGGAACTACCAGAGCTGCTGTTCCAACAGTCACCCATACAGGCAGAGGTAGTAGTCAGCGAGAGGCGCCAAGGGAATCCCTTAAAATAATGCTGCCACGGAAGCAAGGCTGCTAGGGAAATGGTCCAGCAGCACTGAGGGCCTGAGCAAAATCACCAAGGGCAACTGCCCAAGCAGGACTGATTTTCTGTTCATTCTGCAATGGCAAATCCCATCATGCGCTCACAGCACAGAAAAAGGGGAGAACACAGGAGCTTAGCCCAGGTTTGCAGCTTTGAGTCACTCTGTGCACAGGAGAAAGTGGTTACACGTGACGTGTGCATCTGGTGACATAAAATGTGTTTATACCTGGGCAGCAGAGCGTGGTGTGGAATGCCCCAAGCTAGCGACGACCGGAGCTAGCGCAGTCCTCTGCAACCAAGGACTTCAGGGATTAATCACCGGCGACATGAGACAGCACGTTAGGCTCTGTCAGCAGCCCGGGCCCACAGCAGCTCAAGGACAGGAGCCCCAGGGACAGGGAGGACAGGGGACGTACACACCTAACAGATCCAGGAGAGCTCTGGTTAGACTGTATCACACCAAGAGGAGGAGCATGTCCAAGGGCATTAAGCTTGCACTTTCCAAAGAGAAGAGAGCTGTGTTTTTGGTCCCACCTCTGCCTCTATTCTTTATTCATATTTATAGGTAGCCATGGTGACTAATCAGACAGGAGATTTATGTCAGGCTTGCTGACTACTACCTATAATATATATATAAAATATACATGCCTGATTTAGGACAGCACTTTCCTGATAGGGAGATGGACATACTTTGATTTGGGCTACAGCCCTTCACTTCCCCTTCATGCAGTGAATGCTATCCTGTATCCTGCAGATCTTTTTGCTCAGGTTGGAGCCAACTGACTGGAGCATTCAAAAAATGAAATATTTTTCCTTCCCCTCTTAGGAGAGGGGAGCACAGATAAGCCCTAGACAGACCTGCTCATGGTGAACGAGAGTTTTCTTCACTTGTGAAAGCAATTCTGCTTCTCCCTGCCCCTCCCC
>NW_008236767.1:785326-807453 GCF_000691975.1 Corvus brachyrhynchos
CTGTGATGCACATCCTGCCTCCAGACACGCTTCTTTCCTCTCCCGGAGGTGAGGGTTGGAGGCAAGTAAACCCCATCTGTCTCAAATCCAACGGCAACCACTGTGTCAGATCCTGCCCTGCTTTATGTCTCATAAACACGTATTAATGACTCCCTCCATAAACCCTTCCACAACGACTGTTGTGCTGTAGTAAACTTTCTCTTGGCCTGGTATCAGTGAATGAAGCTTCAGCCCAAGGGAATCTGGCACAGTAGCAACTTATCTGCATAACACGTGGATGGCTGTAGAGTTGACATTTCTCTCCACTGCCAATATCGAAGGAAGTGAGAACAGGCAACCTGCAACCTACAGCACAACATTGGTTTGTCTCTCATTTCCTCCCCATCCAATAAATGCCTCAGAGACTTTCTGCAAAGCAGGAATATTTGCCCATGGTCTTGCACTTAAAAGCATATCCAAGTTATAATTGAATACTTTCCTCCAAAACAAAGGTAATAGGGATTGGGAAAATAATGTTTTAGGTGAACGTCTGCTGTCTGGCAACAAGTTCTTTGGGGAAACACAGCTCGATACTCTTGCTGAAGGGGAACGAGTGAAATTACAAGACAGGGAAAAGTAACATGTCTTGAGAGGTTAAATGCAAAAGCCTGATTACTCCTCTCAATTATCCCAATCTTACTCTGTGAAATTCACTATTTGAGAAGTGCTTATTTCCAAATTATAGAGATGAGCAAGAGGGTAAGTCAGTGAAATTACTAAATGAAAACCAACCCTTTTATATAATACATGCAACCCGACTGATTTAGTACAACAAATTCTGTATGCATTTGAAGTATCATGAAAATAGTGTCTTTAATATACAGTTTATATACTTACAATACACGGTTTAAAGTTGTTCATATACATTACAGGGATATTTATTTGCACCTGGTTTAAATAATAATCTGCCTTCAGCCTTTTACACAAAAGCCCAAAACAGCACAGAATTCCACAAAACCCATGCTTCATTTTATAACGGAAATGCACTAAGCCAAAGTTTTGGGGCTTTTTATTTTTTTCTTTTTTTCCCAAGTGTTACTTTTTTGACATACCCAAAGTGAATCTAAAGCGCTAAGAACTAACATATTTTTAATACCATTCAGAAGATTGTCCAAGTCAAGAGAATCACTCTGCAGATTTTCACACTGAAAATTTGGTTATTACACACAAAAATTGTGAAGTTGGAACAACTCCTGGATTATTAGGAATTTAAGACATAACAAAATGAAGAGTCATTTATTGCTAGGTCTCAACAAGGGGCCTGCATTTCCACACTGCCCTGCCATCCCTATAAATAAAAAGGACGATCCCTCTTGCTTATTAGGATTTAATCTGTACCTTCTGGCTTGCATACAGGAACGCTGCAATTTCAGAGCATCAGTAAGAGGAGCCAGGACAGCTGGGCTAAGCTGTAGTCCTCTCACAGGGCTGGTGTTTGGCTTTTAAGTACCATGGTGTAACCTCCTGCTGGGCCCGCAGGCAGGCAACCCACTGGGAAGCACACAAGAAGCTGGTGCCAGCACAATTTGTTTTGTGGGAGGACAATCAAGAAGTTGATTTAACATGAAAACATAAGGGAAAACAATTATTTATAGACAGGTTTGAAACACGGTGCCTTTTCAGGCAGCTTCGCTGTTTATGCTGTTTCTCTTGAAGCTGTTGTGGAACGAAGTTCATTTAAGTGGCGAGTAAACCTGTTGTATTAGAAAATACACAGTAATACACAGTAACTTCAAACCCTTGCTTCTAGCTGAAAAGAATACTTCAAAATGCATTTCCCTTCTAATTTTGGATGGACCAAATGTTTTCTGTCTAAGTTTCTAGCCGTAGGCAGTTTTTACAATATGGCAAGAATAAGAACGCAAGTATGCACTTTGAGTTGCTGTCAACACAGCTTTGGTTAGCCAGGCAGGCAGCAAGACAAAGAATCTCAATCCTAGGCACAATGAGCATTTGAAAGAAACTAGCATTTCCCCTCAAGTTTCCTCTCCATGCCTCCCCTGCCCAATTCAATGTCCACCTCCAGAAAAGCCTCCATGCCAGAATCCGGCTTTCACTGCTGAAGGCAGCATCAGTCCTTGTGCCAACATGCAACTGTTGCATAGAAAGGATGTGTTTCCTGGTGCAGGACAGAGAGACAGCTCCATACAGGATGACATGCCATATTTTTTGCTACCAAAACCCCCAGACAAACAAAAACCCCAAAGGTAACACAGAGCTCGGACACCAATAACCAGGTAAGCACCAGAGGCCTTACATTTATTTAATCTGAGGGAAGAAACCCAAGGTTAGGACTGGCCTGTTTTAGCAGACTGCCTCAAAAATTTAAGTGATTTTTGGCCCACTCTGGCACAATGCTCAATGGTTACAGCTCTCAGGCCCCAAAGACAACGAACACAACTCCCATCTACATGGCTGGACTCCACTACTGCCCAAAACCAGATTGGTTTTCCCCACTGCTGACCTCCACGCTGTGCCTGGCTACCTATTGAAAGATACCCCTTTCCATAACCTAGGATCCAAAGGCTGAGCCACAACACTCCACCTGCTCAGTTTGCTCATCACTCTACTGATTTCAGCAGAGCAGATAACTTCAGTCCAGCTTGGGCACCACAGCAGGTAGATCAACACTGGAGTCATAAAATTCAAGGAACACAAATTTTAGGAACACCTAAATCCCAAAAAATGGCTTGGAAAATGAAGGCAACAAGTGGCTAAGGGCAAAGGAAAAAGTTAAATGCTAATACATTATGCACAAAAAAAGTAAGCAGTGCCAAGCTAGAACGAGACAACTGGAAGGCCACCAATAGCAAGTTTGCAGGTAGAGGTTTTAGCTGTACTTTGGTGCACAGGCTCAGCTTCTGCAAACAATGCACATTGCTGGGCCTTTCTGTGGGCCAGTTGTATTTTGGTTTATGCATGTGAGATGTTGATGCAGCACGGTCATGAATGCAAATTCCACCAGTCTCTTTGCAAGAATAACCACTTCAAGCAGGTAAGCAGAGGTAACAGAAGAGGTGTGAATCCACAGTCAAAGAAAACTACTTTGTCAGGGATGTTAATATACTGGGGGGTGTTAGCAATATTTAATGTTAATATTACCAAGACTGCAATATTTTCTTTTTTTTTTTTTTTTAGATATTTTAGGGGTTTTTACCTAGAATTAACAAGCTGAGCAAAACAATGACAAGTACCTGACATTAAATATTTGGCCCTTTCAAATTTGAACACTCATTTGACACAGTGAGGTTTAAAAGGCAATTGGTTTCAACTTGCATCTGTCTACCAACAAGCACACACGTCTGAACAGTATCTGAATTTGATCTCATCCTATTTGCAGCTAAAATATTTTAGGATGCTAATTAAAAAGCATTTGGAGAAAGCTATTCATGTGTTGCTTAAAGCCAATACATTATGAAAAAGAGGATTATGAAGTCGTGGGGGTTTTTCTATTGGGGTATTTGTTGCCTTTACAGTACCCACAAGAACTGGGATTTGCCTTCTGGTTGGGAACTGGTGGTTTGCATTCTGCAAGACAAATAATGCACCTTGGCTTCGTCATGGCGACATGACATGAAATTTGCCCCAACAACAAAAAGCTCTATTTGCTAATAAATTATTTTTAATGAGTCAATATGGCTGAGAAAACAGGCAAACCTAGCAGTTTTGTCCCTGCTCTGTATTTTCTCTTGATGCTCCCAACTATGTGCCCTACAATGGAGATATTTTTTTATACATCAGAAAGGTAAACAAGGCAGGTGATGGTGTTCCCCTAGCCAGGGCTCTGCTCAGCAGCAAGTGAAGGTGAAATTGCTCTAGCATTCCTAGCTCTGACCACCTGAGGATCCTGGGCACGCACACTTGCTGAGGAGGAAGGGATAACACAGAGTGTTTCCTGAGGACCTCCACAAATCCTTGAATCCAGTATATAAAGGCAGGGGGATCCAGGGGTTTTTTAGACACATTTCAGAGAGCTCTGTCAACTACAAGAAAACCACAAAGGACTATCAAAAGTTAATCCTATTCCTAGCCTTTTAAGCAGTTAAATTTGAGAGGTCTCCACGGGCAGACTAATACCCACGTACCATCTCTGTGCTCCCTTTTAACTGCTACTTACATGTGACATCTAGTGCAGATTTTGCAGCTGGGCAACTGAATTAGCACGTCCTTTGATGCTCAGCCCCTCCCACTTTGACACCCACATCCTTCTAGCCCACTGCAAACAAGACAGGTGAACTGAAAAGATCACAAACATTTCCTGTGGCATGGTCCAAAACCTCACTCAGCCCATTCTCAGCAGCATGCCGTGCTCTGTTTCCGATCCCTCCCACCTTGCCGATGCTTTATTTCAAAGGCATGACACAGGAGCACGATCACCTTCCCACACAGATCCGACCGCAGGAATAGGAGAGAAGACCGAGCGTGTTTTCAGACGATCAGAACAGCAGCAGAGGAAACACAAGGAGCTGTTACCTTCCACCACAGCACAGCTCCTGCAAGGGCTGTGCTAGCAGGCTGCTGCAGCAGGCAGGATCTGCTGAGAAAGGAGTCTGTGCACTGAACTGCTTTTCCCATGAGAAAGCTGCACGACCAGAAGTCATGCTATTTACTCCAGTCATCCGACTACAAAAGCAACTTTTGAAATCTACAGGTCATAAACTTTTAATTGGCCAGGGCAGAGTGGCTCAGTAGAAAATCCCCCTTCTCCCTCCCCTCTGGGCAACGAGCTAAGCATGACTCTTGGTTTAAAAACATTTAACTCTTTTTGCTCAAAGTAACATGGAAAATGCATCCATGTTACAGATAGTCAGGAAGATACTGTGAATAAAAATAATGCTGCAAGAATAGTGTGCTAGTGGCACTTCACAGCAATTCTTAACATTTTCAGATGTAGTGTCAAAACCAATGCTTTTGTATATCTGCAAGTCACAGCACGTTGCCAAATATTATGTGAACAGAAATAATCCCATAAGAAATACCTTTTTTTGCAGTTAACACAAAACTGTAAACTGGATTGGTGTGTGTCTTTCAGCATCAAATTGTTCAGTAATAAATACGACTAAGTCTTAACAGACTATGGAGTCAAAGTTCCCTTAGTGTCCGGTTTTTAGCAGCTGTTGAATATTCAGGGATGCACAAAGGCACACCTCTGCAGGTTCTCTACCTTTATTATTGACATAGAAAAAAAGTCCATTCACCACTGAAAAATGTTTATCTGCATAGTAAGAATTTTTCTACTACTATTTACAGGAAGGATTTTTAGTGCAAAAAACAGGAAGCGATGTATTAGCTCAAATGTATCGAGCACACCTCATACAGTTTCACTAAAAGCTAGCCAGCATCACATCTTGGGCCGCCAGCCATTAATGAACTGTAATATTTTCTTAACCTGCAATTTGCTTAGCTTGAAGTCTTCTGATAGGATTTCTTCTGTAAGCTGAACCAGTAAATTGCCATCAATCTTCTCCGTGACAAAAAACGATATGACATCTTCTGACAGACCAATAAACCTCAGCGATTTAGACACTTCCTCTATCGAGAGTCCAGAAAGGTCTGTGGGTGGCTGCCAGGGAGAGCCATCCCCACAAGACCTCGGTGCTAACTGGAGGTGGAGGGGAGACGAGAAGGGGTAAGACACAGAGAATGTATCCTGCATGCCCTTTTTAGCAAGATACTGGTCTTCCAAGATGTCTGGAGAGCCAGTTTTTGATTCCTCCTCGGCACCATCTATTTTCAGTGGCAAGGGACACATGTCTGTAACCATCTTATCTTCACTTGACTTGGGTGCCCGAGGAGGTAAGGCAGGACACGAATGGCTCTGCTTTGTGTTGCTGACTCCCAGAGTTTTCTCATCAGTGCAGTCTAGAGAGTAACTTGCTGACTTTGGACAGCTGGAGATGGTGTTTGTGAACTCTGCTGGAGTCAGCGGGGAGTACCCCGTTGGGAGCTCACACCCATCGAAGTCAAAAGTCAAAGGTGCTGGACAGTTTCTCTTTGGCGTACCTGGAGTCTTCTGTCTGGGGTAACTGTAGCTCCTGCTTGGATCAAGCAGGAAATCACTCCTGTTCAGGCCTTCAGCAGTTCCTGAAAAATGGTTTGGCCAAGATAACCTCGAAGGCAGAGCTTCAGCTGAGGGGCTTCCCAAAGGCATTGTGGTCTCAGGCTCTTTGGATTCAGATTTCATCATGTTACATGGGTAGCAGGAAACGGGTGGGCTCTCAGTTGGGTTGGTGTTGTCGCTCTCTGTGACATTACTTAAGGAACAAAGCAGAAAAGATGTTGTTAGTAAGAAAAAAATTGGCATTTCAATAAACTCATAAATCATCTGACAGAGTCAGAGGGTGACCGTCACAAGGAAAGAATCTTCTTTCCTCCAGCAGAACTTTTCACATTTGAATTAACATGTTTGAATTAATGCACTGACAGTTCCTTCACCCCTTCTATAAGCCTGACAAGATGCTGATATACCCAAAAGCCTCATGTCTTGTTTTTTCAAGCTCATAAAAACAGTAGATGTCTCAATTCAGTTCTGTGTCATCACACAAATACTCAGTTTTTCACTGTTGAATTCCTGAGGGATACCACCATGGATGAGAAACAGCCTCACATATACTAGAAAGATGTTCTAGTCCAGTACTTTTCTATATATATAGCACAGATGTGTCATGGTATGCAAAAGCTCATATGAGGGGCAGGTCACCCTGCACTAGGCCATGTGCACCAGGGCAGAGTACAGAGACACAGAGTGAGTTAATGCTCACTGCCAAAGGATTAGTTTTAGCAGGAAGGGTAAGCAGACCTAGCTGGACGTGCTGAAGTATCAGGCTTTAAGCTTACCCACAGTAACTTGTTGATGTGTCTGGATCTTTAAAATGCTTTGATGTCAAACACTTGCTGTTCAAAGGCACCTAAAGAAAGTTACCCTGATCCACTTCCAGGTGGTGAACTAAGCTCAGCCTGTCCCAGGGAACTGATGGTTTATATCCAGGCGTTCCCAAGAGACGGAGATGACAACAAAAGCACGCAAGCTGTTATCAAAAGCAAATGTTTGCTGATTCTATGCCACTTTCTAAAAGAAAATGTGAAAGATTGTGCTGATCTTTGGAATTTTGGCCAACTAAACCAGAACACTGGAAAAACACTTAGCAGACTTATAAATCCTTACTCAACAGAACAGACAGAAACCACCAGTTGAAAAAAATTGTTTTAATTAGTCACCTATCTCTCCTGAGAACTAACTACTCAAAAAAGAAACTCAACAGTCACCCCATGACAGCTCAGTGGAAACTGCTTGAGAATGGAGCAGTTATCAAAAACCAGCATAGTTTTCAGTGGATTGACACAAAATTACTTCCCCGTGTACTTACAGTGGATCAGAGAGGAAGCCAGCCTGGACTTGCCCAGATCAAATACACAGTGCAGATGCATAAAACCAGCTCTAATCTGCATCACTGGAAAATATCCATCCCAACAGATGCAGTTTCCCTCTTTCTAACCATCCCTCAGTCTCCATTCCGTGCCTTCCGAACTTTTCGTCTCTTTACGTCACTAATACAAGTCTGACAGGTAAAGCAGCTGGATATTTACAGTAGGAGAGATGGAGTTTTCCCCACTCAGCAGGGATACACCATCAGCTGGTCACTTCTGGCTGCTGAAAGGCCAACTAGTGTATTGCACACAGTGCAAATCATTTTTCACAAACCAAGCCATCAAGCTGAGGAAACAGTCAGCGAGGTGTTGTAAACAACCAACCATACAGAGCAATTAAATTGATTGATCCTGTTTCTGTTCTCTAATTCCATACTGGAACTGGAACATTTATTGATTTCAAAAATTAATGGAATTTCTGAAAACTGATAAAATAACATTTTAACATTTTCAAAGTACTTCCTTATTCATCCTCCACTAAAATTAACTCCCTGGGACTTGGTGCCAAAGGATGCAAGACAAGCCTCAAACACAGCTTAAGTCAGGCATCAGGCATTTTTAGAGGCAGATAAGGACAAATCATACTGACTTTGTTTCTGTTTAAAATATTGCCTGCAACCTTTCGTGATCCAGAAAACAAGACCGTTGATATAAATGGCAAAGCAACTTCACCAGCAATCTGGCTACTCCACACAACGCCAATTTTCTAGTAGCTTCCTTTGCAACACAGAGGTGTTGGTAGGTCAACTCCACCAAAATGGAGATGTCTGGTCTGGACCCAGGTGGAGATGAATTTCATGCAAATACTGTGAAGTTCAAGGCAAATCATTGAATCACAGAATTGTTTAGGTTGGAAAAAACCTCTAAGATCATCAATCCAACCATTACACAGCACTGCCAAGTCCACACTAAACAATGTCCCCAGGTGACACATATACATTTTTTTTGAACGCTTTCAGGCATAGTGACTTCAACACTTCCCTGGGCAGGCTGTTCCAGTGCTTGACAGCCCTTTCCATGAAGAAATTTTCCTAATATCCAATCTAAACCTCCCCTGGTGCAACTTGGGGCCATGTCTTCTCACTCTATTGCTTGTTAGTTGGGAGAAAAGACTGACCCCCACCTCACTACAACCTTTTGCATTCCTGAGAAACTTCACTTCTGTTTTCCTAGCTTTTTCATAGTTTTTTGGAAGGCAGATGTATTCTTAGCTACAAAGAGAGAAGGCAGCATTTGGTGGGCCCCAAAAGCTGGGAGGTCTTGTGTTCAACCTCCTGTGGAGTAGACCTTGACAGAACTACCCAACAGGCTTTCATAAAATAAGCAAGCAGCCTTGATCTAGAGTGATCATTGCCAGATCCACAACACTAAGCCGCAAATGTGCAGTATGGCTTAGTAAGGCAATTCCAGCACAAGTTATTATCCCAACTGCATCCAGGCTGAAATGAATTCAGTGATGTTTCAGATTAATTTGTAATATCCACACACTGTGTCACTGAAGGGGTACCAAAAATAATGGCAAGAAGACATCCAAGGTAAAAAGGAGGTGAGGCTTCAGAAGGTGCATATACTTTCTGAACCCAAAGGAAGGACACTGTATCACTAAGAAAAGCTGTGCAGCCACATAATTCAGAATTTACTGTCAACTTTCAACCAGCCTGGGTGGATTTTCCAGTTTGTGGGTCGTGCTGAAGTGTGTTTGATGTCTGGCCCCCTTCTGCTACACCTCACTTCACACTCAGTGGTGTCTGCTGGTCCTTCTGTCCTCCATCACATCCACCCTGTAGGTTCCCATATAGTTAGCACAACACATTTCTGGATTACCACACTCTTTTTGTGTCCCTGATTATCAGAGCTGGCTGCACTGCATGCAGCACTGCAATCCCACCCAAAAACTAGCTTTGAGGTGGTCTGGTTTGAAGATTCAAGCCTTTCAAGAAACATGGAGAACTATACATGATTTTTTAATTAGACAGCCTATGTCACCTAAGAGCGGTATTACCTCTAGCAATGTGTGCAGGTATTTAATATCAACTGCTATGTCCTATCTAGTAAAACCTAGTCCCTGATGGAGCTTTTCTTCCTTTTGAATCTTTAAAAATAACTTGACAGGTTAGCCCTTTTTACAAAAAGTCAGCAAGTCTGACACCGTACCGTGCCTTAGAAACAAGCGCCTTTAAAAAGAACAGTGCTAAATTTAACTTTCTCAGAAAGTGCTAGCACGGTGCTCCCACAGCTCAGACACATACATGTTGTGCAGTCCTGAAGAGTAGTAGGACAGAGTGGGGCTGGGAGAGCGGGTCTGCTGTCGTGCAGATTTCACTGTGCGAGGAGGGATGGAAGGACTGGTGGAGGACGGCTTTGAACTCCGTGGTGGGACCGGGGGAGCATTGAGGAGCCTGCATTCCTCTTTTACCTGTACAAAAGAAGAACACGTAAGCAAGCAGCAAGAAAATCTGGGCAACAGCAGCCTCAGCCAGATGAAACACATCTGGTTCTGCCTTACTCTTTGAAAGGAAATAATTAAAAAGGGAGGAGAAGAGAGAAATGAAAAGGTATATACATTTGCAACAGTATGTAGCTGTCAAAGAAGTCCAAAAGAACACTTTGCCACTGGCAGAGCTACTAGCAATCTTTTTTAGGGCACGTTTCAGCAGTTTGATAGCCACTCATTTAAAAAGTAAAAGAACCTTCCAGTAACATAGAAAATCAGACAGACTGTTCCTGATATTGTACATTCTGTAAGGAGCAATTCATCATGCCTAAACTTCATTAGTGTTGTTTATTTAGATGTAATAAACCAAGCTTATGTAATGAAAAGATCTCAATATACTTTGATGTTTCCTGACTTACTTCACCAGTGATAGTCAGTCATCCAGCTCTAGGACAATTCCCAGCCTCCCTCCCACAGGAATAGTACATGTATCTCATATTTACCAGCTTCTGGATTCAAACTTGGAGCTTCAGTCCTTCTGTAGCTGCCAAGGCAGGGCAGGATAAGGCTGTCCAAAATGTAGAAGTGGAAAGGTGTGGGCACAAGAGTCTGTTCAAACAGTGCACCAAGCCAACAGGTCTGCTCCATGCAGCCAGACAACCTTGCAGCTCACAACACACAGCTGTAGCACTGCTCACCTGAAATTCAGTTGGGTGTGTCTATGTAGGAGCAAAATGTCAGGATCCATCCCCATATAAAAAGATGATGGAATTAAGGACTTAATCTCATCAGGACATATTTGGGAGAGCAACTTTATTTAGTAGGGCTAGAGATGAGAAGGCTGCTGAGAATTAGGCTGCCAGGCAGGATTTTTAACAATTCACCACCTGCCCCTGGGCAGGAGGAGACCTCTATGTTCTCCTTGTCTGAAACAGTCTTAGATGCATCAGAAAAGGGAAATTATTTTTGTGTTTGAAAGCTGCAGTTTATTTTAAAATTTTACAGCACTGCAGAACTAAAAGTTATCTTAGCAGTTCTGCAACACATAATTAGCAATTAAAGTGATTTAATTTACTTAAAAACAAAATAAATGTGGAACCTTTTGCAATCCACTTCAGTGCTTTCAAAATGCAATAACATATTTAGTACTTTTGTGAAATGGAAAACTGGGGACTAGGACATTGTACTACATTTTTTCCCTAATTCAAAACAAGTCAAAATTACAGGAAATGCCCGACAGCATAAAACACTGAAATAAATCTTGTTCTAAGGGTTCTTATTTGCTCTTTCAAAGAAATGAAAAAAAAATGAATCAATTTTATTCATGTTTGTTATTGAATTCAGGCATAAAACTCTTCAGCCATTTTAGTGTTGTGCCCCACGGATGCCTGAAGCCTTTTTTCCCTCCCCAAGTCAGAATAGGCAAAATTAATACTGAATGCTATTGAATATATATCCATGGGGTTAAAGACACCATTCAGGGAAGCTCTTGGAGCACAGCAGATGGTCAAAGGCTTAAAGTGTTTCTTTCCTGGGAAGACTGAGGCATTCAAAGGTGCTGGCATAACAAACTATGCCAAACTCTCTTGCTGACCTAGACTGCAGATCAGAAGGAAGCCATAAATAACACCTGTTTGGAGTCCCATTTGGTCCCTGTCATAAAACTATAATTACAGCTGCCACACACAGCCCCCAGAAAACCCAGCAGAGGAATAAAAAGTAGAGATATTGCAGATTAAATGGACAACAGCAAGGGGAAGCTTCAGGAAAGCCACGTTCACTAGGTCCAAGAGAATGGCAATGAAATAAATAAGGGAGATGAGTGGAACAGCCACAGTGTGACAGGACAATGACCTCGATGGCTGCTGCTCTTAGCTGGAAATACTCTTTGCCCTGCAAGCACTGCATGTCACATGGCTGTCAGATACAGATAAAACACATTTACACTGCACAACCTGAAACTTCTATTTGATACTGACCTCTCATGCACCAACCCTCCTTCCTGTGACCTAGGAATGGTGACCTGTTTCTAATGGCATAAGGTGCTATGTTGATTTTAAGACCTCTGCTCCTTTTCCTTGCTGCCAGCCCAAGCCCTGCCAGCACCGCCTGGGCCCTGGGGTGTCACTGCTGAATCTGGGTGTTACAGTGCCCATTGCAGTGACCAGCTCTGCAGCTGCCTGGATAAAACCTGCCCTGTCACCAGTATGACTGTGAGTGTAACACAGAGCAGTTCCATGCTCCTCATCCACAGGAGCCTGAACTTCCGGTGCACTCCATCAGGGATGTGCTTTATATCAATCAGGAAAACAGCCTCTGATTTTATGCAAATTAGTGTTTGGGGAATGAAGCAATTACTAATTTACAGGCCTTAATTCAGAAGTTATTCTCCCCTCCTCTGCCTTCTGCCTTCACGCTGCTTTGATTTTTCTGAAAGTTATTTAGAAAATACACGTGATATATCAGAATGCTTCATCCTGCTGGAGAGAAGAAAACCAGAACAGCTTCTGAAATACCCAGATGTCCTTTCCTGTCCTGCAAACAGCTCCTGGACGCACATTTTAAATTTAGTGCAAAAATACAATTGCCAGCCAACCTTTATACAGAAATGCTACGGAATATCATTCTAGAGGGAGTGATGACTAAACCGCATGTTCTTCAGCAGCTCCTGAGATCTACTTACTCTATAAATACCTACATGAAAACCATGCAAACCTCTCCTCAGCCCCAGCCCACAGATGAATTCAGTAGGTCACTGATACTCACTCCAAAGCTGTTCCAGGAAGCCATAAAAGTGAGTCTAAATTCTTATAATCTGTGGAAATGTAGGTTTTTAGCTTTATTTTTAATGGGGCTACACCCCCTGCTCACTTTTAAATGCAAGCTAATATCTTTAGCAGAAGTTATTTCTCCAACTTGGCTAGAAAGCAATATCCACATTGCTGACAGCACTCACACATTACCTCAGTAATGTAAGACACACATGACAAAATTCCACACTTTACAGAATAACTCTCAAGGGCAACATACACATCTACCCCAAATGTCACCCTGCTGGCCCCAAAAGGGAGTCACTATACCCCAAATATGAGGGTCCACACCAATGCTGTGCAGGTGCTCCACAGCTCTCCCAGCACCCTACTTCCCACACCTCAGGGATGACATAAGACCCTCATATCTCAGGCATGATCCGGGCATCATCACCCCCATGGCACAAGGGCTGCCCTCACCTTGCTGCAGGGGCAGCCTTCCTCCCCCACCACCCACTCCCCGGCACTCCAGCACTCCTCTGACCCTGTGCAGAAGCAGTTCAGCTTGCAGAAATCAGCAGGAAACTAATCATTTTCCAGATCCAGACCTGGCTGCCTGCCCAGGCACAGGAGTGCCAGAGCCAGCACAAAAGAGAAGCCAGGATGATGTGTCTGGGAAAGGAGGAGGAGGAGGAGGTGGAGGAGGGCGGGACCAGCCCCACACCAGTTAATGTCAGTGTAGGCTGCCAGGGAGCCTCATCCCGATATGGTGCTGCTGGGCACTCGTCCAAGAGTCTGGACAAAGTGTCAGTGCATACCTGACCTCAGAGGCAAGGAAGTGCTCTTGGGTTTGTAAACGCTTTGCTAAGAAGACATAATGTCTTGCCTTTCCTGGCTGCTCCAGCTGCTGCATTTGCTTTTCAGGCAGTTTTGGCAGCACAGTCCAAGGGCTGCAGTTGGGCATTTCGTGCCTGCACGGCGTCTTCCTCCCCTCTCCTCGCTGCACCTCCCCAGGAAGCACAGAGCCTGGCCAGGGGCATCCCCATGGAAATCCACTGCAGGCTAACCCAGCATGAATGAACACAACTTAGCTTTCAACCAGGTTCTGACCTGACTTGTGAGGGAAAGGCTACAGCCAACACTACTGGACTGTTAGATGGCAGAAGGAAAGGTGTGGGATCATCATGGTTTGCTACAGTTTGGTCTCAAATTAGTCTTAATTTACTGTACAGCCGTGCTCTTGAAATCACCACAGGACTTGTAACAGGAATAATATATTTTTTTAAATTCCAGAAAAAACCCTGCAAAACAAATTTGATAAATGATATCCACCAAGATTAATGCAATATAAGTATGTATCACTGACACTTTGCTAAAGACTGCTAGACAGTCTTTCCTGGGGAACCTTCTTTTTTCCTTTCTTTCTTTTTTTTTTTTAAATAATGTTTAGGACTATGTCAAGGGAGCACATAACAGGTGGATTCTCCAGCCAGTCCACATAAGCTCCTGTTGATAAAACGTATTTGCATTTTTCCTCTGAAGTCTCCATGACATTTCAGGTTTGGAGAACTGATTTCTCCCATGAGTTTTCATTAAAAACCTTAGGCCAGGAAACATGCTCTGTTTAAAACTGACTAGAAGGCTCATTTATCAATTCTGCAGAGCTCCTATTTAAACATACTTTCTTTCAATAAGCAGTACAGAATGATTAGTTAAGGTCTAGTTCGATAAAGTTTCCTTGAGGATAGTGCCACAATATTCTTCAATATCTGCTATAGGCTCACAGTAGAGAAGACAATCTCTCATTAACAAACACTTCAAATCTGTAAAAATTATAGCTGTTCTCATTATCAGAGCCTGTTAACTGAAGACACACACTAAGGTCATCTGAGGCAGTTTGTGTGTGTGGTCATGCCCCACACACTTTGGCCACAGAAAGTATGAGAAAACATGGAGGTCACATGGAGAGAAGATGCGGAAAACAAGAGAATGAAGTGACTCAGCAATTCTTAGACCTTGTTTGAGTGAGCAAGAAACCCAAAATAAATATCACCTGAAAGTATCAGGATTAAGCTACTAGATCAGTAGTATTAAATATACTCTTGTGATTTTTAAGGCATGACTTACACACAGTAGGAAACTAGCTGAAGTTGCACATCTTGCGAAGTCTGACTGCTTTCTTGCTCTGTATGTGCCCTTCCCCCTCCACCAAGTATTTCCTAAAACGATCTGCATGCAAACTCTTCACCACCTAAAGAAAGAAAGAAACAAACATAAATAACCCTGACTTACTGCTTCTGATTTCGGAGGCACTGGAGGTGGAGGTAGGGAAACATCTGAAGACTTTGTGGTTGTTCCGATAGTTGCAGGCACAGGAAGAGACGCGGTACCACACTTTGATCGGAAAGATCCTCTGTAGTTGTCACACTTGTTCTTCTCACTTAGCGAGCAAGAGAGAGGCTGATCACCACCCTTTCCAGACCCTTGGTCCAACCAGAGCTCTTCATAAGGAAGTTCTGATTTCGTAGGCAGAAACATCGATTCTTCGCTAACTTCAGGGAAAAGATAATCACTGCTACTGTCCCCCGACTCCTGGTACTGAAGAGCATCGTGAGAGAACAGGGCCCACTCGTTACACAAGTCCCTGCAGCCGTGGAGGTTCACCTCGCTATTCCCATGCAAGTTGTTGCCATAGACGCAGACGGAGAGCCGGTGGAAGGACTGCGTGAGCTCGTCCCGCGCGTAGCTGAGGGAGTTTGGCACGTGGCTGTGCCCCGTGCACCGGCTCTTCTTCGGGCTCTTGCAGTCGTCGTTCCAGTCAGTCTTTACATCTCGCACGGCACGAGAATACTCGTCTATGTCAAACTGTTCCTGGCATATGTTAAACCAGTGCTGGATGAGGGGTTCATGCCACAGCTCCCCCTTCACCACACTATCAGGTAGAATAAATTTTGGAAGAGTCAAGTGCAAAGGAAAATGCATGGGAATGATTTTGTTTCCACGAAGCACGCAACAAACTACAACAGTCTTGGTCTGAATGTTGACAAACTTGTACCTGTGCCCCTCACGGATAAAATGCAGGTCATAAGGGTTTCTTGGTGTAGGACTCGGCACTGTCACATTAACGGGCAGCCTGGTTTTTTCTACTATATTGCGAATTGTGTGCTCCCCTTCTTGCATCTGCACCTCCAGTGGGCTGCGAGTGCTGAACTTTCCCTTGCACTGGAAAGGGAGACTGATGCTCTCGTTGGTCCTGTGGTTCATGCAGATGAGGCAGGGCATTTTGCCTCTGCCTAGCTTACTAATTGAATTAAGCTTCCCAATTTTTTTGAAGATGGTGTTGAGCCGTGACTTCTCCTTAGAAGATTTTGCATAAAGGATTTCTGCTTGCCCCATTAAAGTGAGCTCATCCCCAGTACTAAGGGTAATGTTGTAAACTTCAGTGTCTTCATTGCATTCACCTGAAGCTACCTGCAAAATAACAATAAAAAATTTGGTTTTCCCCCAACGAAGACAATACTTCAATCACATCAAATCTCTTGAGACTGAACTTACAATACTATGTACTGGAAAAAACGAAAGTAACTTTATTTGAACAGCCAACTGGTCAAGTGCAAGGTGTTTAACCCAAAGCTCAGCTAAGTAAGCTTTTAAAATTGTTCAGCACATTCCTGCATCTTACTTGAGAGGAAAGAGCCACCTGAAACTGCCAAAGAAGGCATGAGAACAAACATTATCATTTTTTAAAGAAAGGGCAAATCCACATATCCCAACAGTTCGAACAGCCGCTTGTGTCATACAGCTATGACAGACCATGGCTGGATTCCCTTGGGTATCTTTTCCCCACACCCTTGTTTTTTGCTGTTTGCTAGAACTTATTTGCCAGGCTCTTGAGGGAAACAAACTTCTTTCACCATCTTCAGCTCCCTGAGGAGCAGAAAAGGTGATCTCATCATTACAGATGAAGCATATCCCTTTGATATAATCTTTTCCAGGCTAGGGGGAATGACAGATGACATCTATTCCCTGAAGGAGAAATCAAGAATATTGGTCTATCCCATATGCCTAACCCCCCTCCCCCCGCTTTGCTCTCCTAGTCATAGACTTCCTTCCTCATTTTTTGATCATAATTGCAATTTAAGAGATTAAACAACATATGCACAGCCATGTGTGAGCTTTTCTAGTATGGAAATTGTACCAGGAGAAAAAACCCAACAAAACAGATGTCCAAGGCTCATTTGCTCCTGAAGTTATTTCCTTAAGACCGAAATAGCTCTTTATAGACAAGATTGCTCTGCCTCATACTTGAGTGGTTTAACATGAAAAGCCCTCTCCAGGGACCTAACAGAACCCACCCAATTCTTTGGTAGCAGCAGATTCCTACTCATAAATGAAGGTGCACCAGATAAACACTACTCATCTGTTATAGACCATTTTATTTGAGAATATCAAACATACTAAAGAAATTGCCAATGAAAACATATGCTAAAATTGTATATCCCTTCCTCACCTCTGAAACCCCTAAAGACTTCATGGACTTGAGTGAAGTTCAAAATCCAGGCTTTGAACCCTGGTATCATCACACAATAGCCACTGCATGAAATGAAAGCTGTAATTCCAGTAAGTTAATAACTGACAAGCGCTGTGAATAATGCTTCCTCTTGTAAGACATGACCTGCAATTCCCCCGTATTTGCAGAACTGTGATTATCTTCTGCAAGCCTCTCGGAGCAATTGCACAGGCAGCGCAGGCGAGGTGTGCCGCCTTAGCACTTCAGGCTTGGGGTTTCCGGAGAGGAAGTCATTCAAACCCTGAATTATCTAAACAAACACTAATTGGTCTAATCCAGGAAACTACTAGGATTTATGGTACGTAATACTCATTCACAGTTTGCGCCACTGGCCTGACAGCATTTTGAAACACCACAACGTGAAAGGAAAGCACTCGGGATTTTTTTGCTGATAACGCCTGTGTGACGTTCATTGCTGGTTTCTCCTCAAACTGTCACAGAGCGCTGCATTGGAGCTGCAGCCACATAGCCCCGCCTTCGAGGGGCTGATAAGGACTGAGGACACACAGGGCTCCGTGCCTGTACCACGCAATCCCCCCCTTCTCTTTCTGAGAGCGCGTTTTCTCTAAGAATATTGGTTTCTAGAATCAACAAGTCTCCACAAATGGCTGTTCTGATAATGCCAGCTACACTGTTGGACTTTTCACTCGATGCTGCATGATCACAGCTTTTCCTCACTACTTGTGGGACACTGTCCGGAGCGAGGGAGGTGGCACAACCTACAGCATTGGGAGCTCCTCCTCGGGCAACTTACAGTTCCCTGGTGATTCACAAACAAACGAGCCACTGTAGGAGGAAACAGTGGGTCAGATGTGAAACCACAGACGTAACTACACGGCTGAGATTCACAATGAAGGTCTAGCGGAGCAGCTACTTATTAATGTCATCCATTTCAACCAACCAAGTAGCAAATGGACTTTGAGAGTCAACAGGCATGTTTAAATACAAAATTATTTTCAATTAAAAACTCCGAAAACCATTTTCTCATTGTTAAAAAATATAGTCACAGGATAATTACAGGTGAAAAAAGGCTGAATTTAACCCTGGATGTGTCTACAGACTGGGGAATGAGATGCTGGAGAGCGGCACTGTGGGATTTGGGGGTCCTGGTTACTGGCAAGTTGAACATGAGTCAGCAGTGCCCTGGCAGCCAGGAGGGCCAACCAGGGGTATCCTGAGGTGCATCAGGCACAGCATCACCAGCTGGTCAAGGGGGATGATTGTCCCGCTCTGCTCTGCACTGGGGTGTAGAGTGCTGGGGGAAGTTTTGGGTGCCACAATATAAAAAAGACATTAAGCTCTTAGAAAGCATGCAAAGGAGGGCCATGAGGATGGTGAAGGGGCCTTGAGGAGAATCTGTATGAGGACTGGCTGAGGTCACTTCATCTGTTCAGCCTGGAGAAGAGGAGATGGGGAGACCTCAACATCCTCACAAGGGGAAGTGGTGGGGCAGACACTGATCTCTTCTCTGTGGTGACCAGTGACAGGATTCAAGGGAATGGCCTGAAGTTGTGTCAGAGGAGGTTTAGGCTGGATATTAGAAGAAGATTCTTCACCCAGATGGTGGTTGGACACTGGAACAGCCTCCCCAGGGAAGTGGTCACAGCACCAAACCTGACAAGAGTTC
The DNA here is from genome assembly GCF_000691975.1 of Corvus brachyrhynchos. Taxonomy (NCBI): domain Eukaryota; kingdom Metazoa; phylum Chordata; class Aves; order Passeriformes; family Corvidae; genus Corvus; species Corvus brachyrhynchos. Next base: position 804,175 of record NW_008236767.1, read on the forward strand.
AAGAAGCATTTGGACAATGCTCTCAGGCACATGGTGTGATTTTGGGGTGCCCTGTGCAGGGCAAGGAGTTGGACTCAATGTTCCTCGTGGGTCCCTTCCAACTCAGTATATTCTATGATATTTTCTGAAAAGAAAGATGAGGCCATAGTTCTAGTTTAGCACTCTGAGAAAAATACTGTTCTGCATTCTTCCTTCTAAACAAAAATATAAGGTATTAGTTGCTGTCCAAAATTATAATAAAAACTGAAAATGTGAAATTAGAAGTCTAAGAGCGCACAAATTTATCCGCTAAATTCTACTATGGTGGTGTTAAGACTGCTGATACATCCCAGCAGGCTAATTATACTTTAAAATTGGTAGGTAAATTGTAGGTAAATATGTATTCCAGAATGTTAGCAAAAAGATATACCATACATATAATATATACCTCTCTCTCAATACACGTAACAGTGCACAGATATCACTCAGCTTCTGTTTTGCAGATTACACAGCTAAATGATCTTTACTTTGTCCTTGTAGCAATGACATATGAAAATCAGACTTGCTCTGTTTTGTTCACTCAAACATTTCACTTTATCAACAGCCACAAAACTTACAGAAAAATCAACAAAGAGCCATGGACTTTAGCTCAGCTTTACACTGCCTTGGGTGAACTTCACAGGGCCTCCAGAAGCCCAGGAATCAGCCAAGCAGAGCACTTCCTAAGAACAGATGGGACAAGAGGAAATGGCCTCAAGTTGCACCAGGGGAGATTTAGATTGGATATCAGGAAAAATTTCTTTACCAAAAGGGTTGTCATTCACTGGAACAGGCTGCCCAGGAAAGTGGTTGTGTCACCATTCCTGGAAGCATTTATAAGACGTGAAGATGTGGCACTTAGGGACATAGTTTACTGGTGGACTTGGCAGTGCTGGGTTAATGGATGGACTTGATGATCTCAAAGGTCTTTTCCGACCTAAATGATTCTATGGTTCTATGCCAAATAGTACACTTATAGACAACATCAAAGTGCATATCATAAATTATTCCTAGAAGGCAGAATGGGTAGCCCCACACCAGACCCATCCCCCTCTACCCTCTAAGCTTCCAGCACCAACCCATCAGGATTTGCATCTTCTCAGCCCTGCTGAGAGCACTCTCTGGGCAGCTGCTGGCGGGGTGTAGCAGAGCCCTGCGCTGTTTCAGACACTTGGACCTGCTAGTGGCAGGGGGGGCGTGGTGGGCAGCGTATCGCTGGTACCTGATGGACAGAAGGCAGCAGCGCACAGTGGCAGACTTAAGGTGGTCTAGATCACAGACTAGAGCAGAAATAATCATACATTTTTGTGGCAAACTCTTAAAGTCTCATAATAATTCTGGAAAAGAGGTAATGCTGCAGAAGGCAGAAAACACCCCAGAAGCTTTCACTCAGCTGCATCACATATCCAAGGAGGGCTTATACATTCTAACAATAATGTTTCATGCATTGTAAGAGCAACTCCTGCAGTTTTACTTTGCTCTCGCCCCTCTTTTGTTCTTCCCAGCCAGTTTTCATTGGAAACAGGTGAGAATAACCAGTGCTCCCAGCTTTGTGAAAGAGGCAGTGCTTGTCACACTACACTCCAAAGCCATCTAAGAATCTCTAGTAGATGTTCAAGCTGAACAATGAATGCAGAAGACCCACAGAACCAGAACTTCCTCCCTGTTGTACTTGCCTTCTCCCTTCCGACTGCCAGATGTTGATCCATACTACCTGTTCACTATTGATGCCAGGATGCTGACCAGAAAGGTTACAGGCACACAGACACCTTACCAAACACACTGCAAAACAGCAGTGGGTTAAATCACTATAATATTTTATATTTTAAGACTCAAGCAGTTTCAGTAACATTGAAAAGCCAACTGTAACTCCTGCAGAAGACAGGCATCAGGGAAGCAAGGAACGATTATTTAGGAAACGTTCTTTTGGAAAAGCTCAGGTATACTCTTCCTTTTGCTTAAGGAAAGGCTAACTTGGAATAATAGATTTTGGTAACACCTGAGTCAATATGCTGCCTTTGACTCCAATTATTCTAATTTGTTATAGTTTGAAGCAAAAGTCTTTAATTACTTGGACACATACGAACACTTTTATAAAAATGATTTGTGGCTTTATATTGGTTGGTATACCTGCTAGATTTTATTAGAGTAATGCAAGTTTTGCATTCACTTTAAAAATACAATGAGGATTTTTTTCTTTTGGTAGAGGTCTTTGTAACTGTGAGGTCTCTGATTCATAGCTACAGCATATGGTTTTTACTATTAGAGCCAAGGGACCAATCATAGCACTATGCATATATTTAATAGATAATATATACTAGCTACATTTTTTTTTTTACAGGTCACAAAAATGGAAAAAGATTTTTAAAATGTAAAACATAGTCTTCAGAAGAGCTGTTAGCAGACAAAAAAACGAGGAAACTTTTTCAAGGAAGTTGGCTAAATTCAGTGAGACAGTATCCCATTTTTCTTCTATAAATGTCTGTTTCCCAAGACAGAATCAGCAAGTAAAAGTCTTCATGCTAGCATACACGTATTTCCCTCTGGGATAAGAGCGACTTTGCCCAATTGCTACATTAACAGCTGGCTTCAATGCTCTTCAAGGATGTCTCAAATAAATCAGTGTTCTAAAACTGACCCAAAACGTGGCAGGTAACACTGCAGAGCTGTAACATGGAGCATCTATTTATGTGGGACGTCAGGAGCCACTGAGGCAACGGCACTAGCCATCCAGGCTCCTTTTGGAGCAGGACCCCTCTCACAGGTACCTCAACATAGGCATGCAGCAGCAGCAGCTCTGCTTCCTTTGTTTCTCTCTTACTCAAGCCACCCACCTTTCTCCAAGAGGAAAAGAGGCAGCCACAGCACTGCATTGCCAGTGCAAGACACCGAGGTGTCGAGCCCGTGTGTACCAGGGGCAAAGGGGAAAAAGAAGAAAAAACCCCAAACCTCTTGGAGCTGACTCCTGCTGCTTCGTAAGGCTGGCATCAAGCCACAAGGCCACTAAAGCACTAATTCTTGAGGTGAAGTATTATTAATTGCCTGAAAGTCTGGAGCCAAAACCTACACACCACCTCATTTCAAGAAAGTCACTACTGCAGCACTTAAGAATGTCACCGTAGGTTACAACCTATTATATATGTGCTTTATGGCAACTCAGGGTGAGTTTATCAGAGGCATTAGAATTACAATCAGGAGATCAATTTTGCTGCACTGTACTGCACTAACATCTGCTTAAAAAAAAAAAAGGGGGGGGGGGGG